>NC_092349.1:83492790-83848468 GCF_963676685.1 Mytilus edulis
AACGTGCACGGGATCGTGCTAACAGAAAGCAACAGCAAGGTACGTCAACTTTACTAGATTACAATTTGCATAAAATGTATATTCAAGAGTTACTAATATAATTATATGAGAACAGGATACATTTATTAGTTGTCACTTGATTTAAACGAATTTAGCATGGCAGATGAGACGTTCACTATCGATGCAACATGTATGCTCTTTTTTTGAGTTCATGCGATGCCCTCCTTCTTTGTTTCTTACCTTGTTGTTCCTTTTTGACCGATTAGTGATATATTTACATTGGTTAAATACTGTTTCCTTATGTTTTCAGGAACCGTGATTACTCTTTAATTAGTTCTATTAGGTGTCTTTGGTCTTTATGTTAATTAATTATTATTCTTACTCTCAATCTGGTCAGTCTTGGAATTTCCGACTGACTTGTACAATGTTTGTTGTGTTTTGCTGTAAATATAAAAAAGAAGATGTGGTTTGATTCCTAATGAGACAAATCTCCACAAGAGTCCAAATAGACACAGAAATTAACAACTTTATGTCATCGTACGGCCATCAACAATGAGCGCAGCTCATACCACATCAATATTTTAGTGAGGTGAGGGATATATGCGCTCACACGAATGTTTAACCCTATCCTATTATATATATGTATCTGTTCCAAAACATGAGCTTGTAATTCAATAATTGTCGTTGCTTAATGTCTGCAATATCTTATTTTTTGTTTGTTTTTTAATCAATCAGTTTTTTGACTAAGTCATTCGTGTTTCATAGCTGACTAGAGGGCATATTGTTTGCCTGTTTGTCAAGACAATATGGTAATCTATAAATGCTTAAACTTGCTTCATTTTATTGGATTTGTTTCATTTGCAATAAAAACACATCTCCTTATCCTAAGTCAGTAAGTAGCCTTTTGTTCATTGGTTGGGTTTGTTGGTGTGATTCATATGGGTTTTTCATTTCTCGTGTTACTTTTATATATATTAGACTGTTTGTTTTCCTGAATGTTTCACACTAGTCATTTTTGGGCCTTTCATAGCTTGATGTTCAGTATAAGGGAAAACTCTGTGTTGAAGACCAATACTTGTAAACTGTTTATAAATTATGAGTTGGACGGAGAGTTGTCTCATTGGCACTCATACCGCATCTTCTTATTGAATGTACATAAAAACAATTGATATGCAATCACCATTCTCTTATTGAATGAACTTGTCATTTCTTTCATGACCGTGTAGTGTTTCTGTTTGACGAGACTTACACACGAACAAAATATAGTAGTAATTAACTCTATACAATCCTTAGAGAAGTAGTATCTGGTGCATTTGAAGTCAACCCCGGTTTCCAGGGAAAGGTAGTTTTACTCAGTCAATAGCTTATATGTAGTGTCTGTCTATAAGTTTCCTTCTGGCCATGTTATTGTCTGTTGTTATTGATTGATGATGTTTAATGTTTAATTGTCCCCCTTGTGTCGTTTGCCCTTGTTTATATCTCATCTCCGTTCACCGGTATGTTGGATATATTGCATTTTAGCGGCAACTTATAAAGTTCAACAATACATATATATATCGGTTTTGTTAAAAATGGCAATCAATGTTGTATAATCCTGGTACCTTTGATAACTATTGTAAGCCTAATTTATATGTGTTATACGTAGGATGTAAAGTATGTGCATTATTATATCACCAAATAATTTTAAGGAAATTGCAGAAATTATAAAGAAAACGTACAGTTTATATTTCATTTGTTCATGTTATCAATATTTATGAATTACCAGTTGGAACTTGGAAGCTTAAATTGATTTGTAAATTTTTAGTTCAGATACAATGGTCTATATGAGATCATTGCTTACTCTTAAAAGTATTTTGACTGACTGTTAGCGCCCCATTTAAATGACTACTACATTTTATCATTGCGCAGTTTTACCACTAAACTGCATCGGTATCATATTCTATATTCTAAATGAGTTAAACAATAGATTATTTATTTTTCCTCGCTAAAATGAGAACTAATAATTTACGTTAAAAAGTTAATTTAACATATATAATGTTTAGATGGGTTTTATTTTGTCACTAAACGTTCGTATTTTAGCTACAATGTACTATCGATTCGTTAACACGTTCTCTTACGATCTATATTAATGAGTTTCTAATTTTATCTAATTTATGTTAAAAGACATAGGTAACTTTATAGCGATTCTTGTTTTTGATTATACGAATATGCATGTATAGACACGCTATTCCCAGTATTTTGTTATGCGAAGGAGTGGTATTTTCGTTTTGTCAAATAAAACAGAATAAAAATGAGAATTTGATTTCTTCAAGAGATATCGTACATTCTTAAATTTTTTAAAGTTAATGTTAAAGCTGGACATATATACTGACAAAGATTGTACCCTTCTTGGAAACGGAATGACGACAAAGGTAAATGAACTCATCATATATACTAGGATTGAAATTTTATATTCTCTCCAGACTCACCAATGACGCTCGAATCCAAAAAGTTTAAAGGCCAAATAAAGAACGAAGTTGGGGAGCATAGAGGACCAAAAATTCCTAAATGTTTAGCCAAATATAGCTAAGGTAATCTTCCTGAGATAGAAAAGCCTTACTATTTAAAAAAACCCAAAATCTTGTTAACAGTTAATTTATAATTATGAACATCTCACAGAAATCTACTACTGATGAGTTTTATCTATTCATTCCTTATTCTATTGATTTTGTATTTACATTGTGTCATAGATCACATTTATTTGTTCTGTGTATGTTCACTTGTGTTAATATGTCTTTTGATTGAGTAGAGCCATTTTGGTTGATATTGTATAGTGTGTCTTTCTATGCTGTGACGTTACACTATATTCTCGTGTAGAAGAAAATGCGTCCAGTCTATCAAAACATGAATATGATGATTTATAAGAGCACTGAATTCGATATTGTTTGCTTTCACAATGTCAAGAATCTCCTTTACACGATGTTCAATTGCAACTTCTGAAGAATGAAATTAGATTATTCCCATCACCCAAGCCGCCATTCTTTACGGTTGACACGCTGGTGTTGCACGCCGATATATTTCAAATTGTAATTGTCAATCCAATTACCAAGGACGTAATGACACTGTAACCATGTTTGACATCCTCATGTCAGCTATAGATATTTAATGCTTTTTTTATAGCTTACGTTTTCGTTTTGAATTTGCTATTGTGATCGTTGCTGTTATATATACAGTTGACAAACGTCCTGAATCTTTCAAATAGTGGATTCTCTCATATCCAATATTACCATTAAAACCAATTCCTTTTAACAACTGTTTTTACAAAATGTACTTATTTTTGTAAAAAATAAGCATTTTTTTTATTATAGTTTCTACTTTTATACACCGTGTCTATACAGTACAACTATTCCAATTAGGTTCATATCAAATATTATCTTATATTTCATTTGCCCATTGGTACTTTCCGTTAAAGTTCATAACTAACTTAACATAATCATGGTTATTGGTAAGTAGTTTCTATGGTTTCAAGTTGTATTGTTTAATTTGAAGACGTCCATGAACATTTTAAATTTATCAAGTTATTTATAAATAACTTTCAAAAGAGGGACAAAAGATACCTGAGGGATAGTCAAACTCATAGATTGAAAATAAACTGACAACGCCATGGCTAAAAATAAAAAGACAAACAGACAAATAATAGTACAGAAGACAAAACATAGAACACTAAAAACTAAGCAACACGAACCCCACCAAAATCTTGGTGTGATATCAGATGCTCGGAAGGGTAAGCAGATCCTGATCCACAAATAAAAAATACAGAATTTTAAATTTTCGTTTTTTTTTGCTCCGTATATTTTGTTGTTGGCCTATGAAATACGTTTAGTTCTAAATGGAAAACGATAGACTTTTCTCATACTTTTCACAACTATATTTTGTAACATTCTGTTTAAATATAACAAAGGGTTAGGGTTAAGGTTAGGATGTTCAAAGTTGATAGAATCTTTAAAATGAGTTTGAGAAGATACATCATTTAAAATGTGTTTTCGGTAAAAGTAGAAAAAATAAATAAATTGATATTACTGTTGTTTTTTAGCTACGAAAGTGAGTTTTTGAACATTCATTTATAAAAAAACAAATTTGTATTCGCTTATAGGACGAAGTTGAAAATTTTCAATTGATGAAACTATTCTTCATATTCAAAAACGGTATGACCGTTAGATAAATTCATTTGTTTTACCGTAAATGAACCCCCACAAGTAAATGCCATTCCTGCATTAAAGCTAACGGCAATACAATGTGAAATGATTCTTTCCTGTTTGAATTTGTCAACTCTTCAATATTTAAATAGGTTTGGATTTTTCATATATGTTGGCCTAGAGCATCAATGAAGACATATTTAATGTCAATATGCACATCTGGGGGAGTAGAATGTGTACCTTTAGTGATATTATATTTATTGCAGAATGTTGCAATCAAGAATTGATAAGTACTTGCAATCTTCCTCAGACACACTTAAAAATGACAATGCATAGTTAATTGCAGAATCCTACGAATAAACATGAGCTGTTGATACTAATTGATTAAGTGTATGACATCTATATTTCCCTTTTAACTCTTATCAATGATTGTTTTCGTTTTCCCTTACTTTCTTGATTAAACATAGTAACTTATGTTATTATCAAGTATTTGTGAAATTATGGCATCAGGAAACGATTGCGTTTCCTTATGTTACACAAAAACTAGTTATAAAACAGAGACTATTATTAAACTTTCATTGGAAGTTACATCAATAATTGTTTATTCAATTATTGTGCGCCACAACTGATTCATTTCCAATTACAGTTGCACGGTTGGTATCATTAGAGTTTAAATAAATACAATTTATTTTATGGTTTTATGGTGTTATCCATGCAGTCAACTTTTGCAAATTTCTAATCTTTATAAGCTAAACTTGACAGTTTGAAGAATAATACATCGGGGGAATGGTGCTTTGTTACGGATACTCACCGTCATGAAACTTATTTTATCAATTTGTTTTCAATCAAAGATAACTGAATATTTTGGACATTTTCAGTATCAAATGTACTCTTGAAAAATATAATATGTTTTGTGGAAATAAGTATTTGTCTATGTGTCGCATTTTTCGTGTGTAGTTGGTTGTGTACGTTACTTTATTATTAAATGCCATTTTGTCAAAGGTTACAGTTGACTTTCCGATATTGTTTCACATCTCAACCTCATGTTATTAATATTGTATTAACAATGTGGCATAACTCAAAATTATTCGTTCAGCGTATGTTTACGTGTTTTTTGGTTTTGTTAAGCCATTTCAACTGATATTTTATAAAGTGTCTTTCTCTGTTGTGATGTTGCATTAAGATTAGGGTGAAGGTTGGGGTCAGTTAAACCTTTTTAACCCGCTACTTCTGTTTGCACCTGTCATAAGTCAGGAACAAATTGTTCAGTGGTTGTCGTTTGTTGATGTTGTTAATGCTTCTCGTTTCTCGTTCTTTAAGATAGATTAGACCGTTGGTTTTCCTCTATGAATTGTTTTACACTAATTATTTTGGGCACTGTATAGCTTTATAGCTTGATGATGGATATGTGAACCAAGGCTCCGAGTTGAAGGCCGTCTTTTACCTATAATTGGTTACTTTTTTCCAAATTATGAATTGCATAAAGAGTTGTCTCATTGGCACTCATACCACATCTTATTATATCTATGTATAATTCAACTATTCTATCTGAATAATTGTAAAGACAGTTGGTATAATTTCTAAAAAGACTGGTATTGATAATAGCTTACAATGTAAAGCATTTGTATGGCATATTTGTCATTGTATATATTCCGAGTTTTCTTTTATCATTTTATTTTAATAAAGCCGACAATATAGTAGAACATGTTTGATTGTCATGAATATCTTTTTCATCGAAAAATATTAAAATACTAGTAATTTTGAGGATGGAAAATAAAGTTTGCATTTTGGAAATTGTCTAGTTTTTAGTTTTTGTCGACTATTGTTTGCATTGTTCCAGATTTTTTAAGCAACAATATAGTTTTTCTTCGACTATAATTGTTTTTTTGTTATCCTCTTCTCTTGGGATGAAGTGCTGTTTTGTTATCCTCTTCTCTTGGGATGAAGTGCTGTTTTGTTATCCTCTTCTCTTGGGATGAAGTACTGTTTTGTTATCCTCTTCTCTTGGGATGAAGTACTGTTTTGTTATCCTCTTCTCTTGGGATGAAGTGCTGTTTTGTTATCCTCTTCTCTTGGGATGAAGTACTGTTTTGTTATCCTCTTCTCTTGGGATGAAGTGCTGTTTTGTTATCCTCTTCTCTTGGGATGAAGTGCTGTTTTGTTATCCTCTTCTCTTGGGATGAAGTGCTGTTTTGTTATCCTCTTCTCTTGGGATGAAGTACTGTTTTGTTATCCTCTTCTCTTGGGATGAAGTGCTGTTTTGTTATCCTCTTCTCTTGGGATGAAGTACTGTTTTGTTATCCTCTTCTCTTGGGATGAAGTGCTGTTTTGTTATCCTCTTCTCTTGGGATGAAGTGCTGTTTTGTTATCCTCTTCTCTTGGGATGAAGTACTGTTTTGTTATCCTCTTCTCTTGGGATGAAGTGCTGTTTTGTTATCCTCTTCTCTTGGGATGAAGTACTGTTTTGTTATCCTCTTCTCTTGGGATGAAGTGCTGTTTTGTTATCCTCTTCTCTTGGGATGAAGTACTGTTTTGTTATCCTCTTCTCTTGGGATGAAGTGCTGTTTTGTTATCCTCTTCTCTTGGGATGAAGTACTGTTTTGTTATCCTCTTCTCTTGGGATGAAGTACTGTTTTGTTATCCTCTTCTCTTGGGATGAAGTGCTGTTTTGTTATCCTCTTCTCTTGGGATGAAGTGCTGTTTTGTTATCCTCTTCTCTTGGGATGAAGTACTGTTTTGTTATCCTCTTCTCTTGGGATGAAGTGCTGTTTTGTTATCCTCTTCTCTTGGGATGAAGTGCTGTTTTGTTATCCTCTTCTCTTGGGATGAAGTACTGTTTTGTTATTCTCTTCTCTTGGGATGAAGTGCTGTTTTGTTATCCTCTTCTCTTGGGATGAAGTGCTGTTTTGTTATCCTCTTCTCTTGGGATGAAGTGCTGTTTCAAAAGTATTTATTAATCATAAGAATGAGTACGTCTTCTCTAAACTTAGTAGTTACCGATTCTTTTAAGGAAAATGTAGTTGTCCATGTATTTGCACAACTGTTTACTTTACTTTCATTACACGAAAATAAGTTCTTATGACAGACAATTTTTGGTCTGCCGCATTTCTTTTCTCCCTTTATTTTTTCGATGGTGTTTGTTCATGTTGTTAATATTTCGCTTATGCATCGCCTGTGTATATTTCATTCTTTTATCAAGGGTATTTGCTTTTTCTACCTTAAACGTATATCATTTGATATTTCTGTGTTAATTCAAGTAACGCAGGCTTCGACTAAAAGTTACAATTAAATATATGCGCATCAAGAAATAAAAAAGAGAATATACCATGGCAACTTATACCGTAATGCAAAATCCATAGGCCAAAGAAAAAAAAATGTGATGAAAGGCTAACCTAAACAATACGAAAAAAAAAATAGAAACACGAATGTCAAAACCGAAAGTAAATTTTTATGTTGTTCGTAAGAGTAAGCAATGTTTGATCCCCCTGTGTACCATTCGTAAGTTATGAAAAGAAGTAGAGAAATGTGAATATAAAAAAGAAGATGTGGTATGATTGCCAATGAAACAACTCTCCACATGAGACCAGATGACACAGAAATAAACAATTATAGGTCACCGTACGGCCTTCAACAATGAGCAAAGCCCAAACCGCATAGTAAGCTATAAAAGGTCATGAAAAGACAATGTAAAACATTCAAACGAGAATACTAACGACCTAAAACAAATAAATAACACATAAACAAACGACAACCACAGGCTCCTGACTTGGGATAGGCACATACATACAGTACGTGGCGGGGTTGAACATGTTAGCGGGATCCAAACCCTCTTCTAACCTGGGACAGTTGTGTAACAGTACAACATAAGAACGAACTATAAAAAGAAGTTGAAAAAGACTTCACTCATCACATAAATACAAAAACAAATACTACACAGAGTTCACGTAACCGGGTACTTGTATATCGCAACAACAAAAAGTACAGATCTGAGAGTACTCACAATTACTGAAAGCTAGTTCAAAGCCACTAACAACTTATAAAAAAAATCATGCATCTAAGACTAAATTATCAATCAGTATACATCCAACATTCAATGGATTTAGTGTAAGACGTCATAAACAGTCAGAGAAAAGCATGACTTTGTACAATGCCAATATACAGGTATCAACAGATTGTAGATCCATGAATGTGTATATGTATATAAAAATATATGTAGTTTGCTTTTAATTTACTGATAACAAAATCAATAGTAATACCATAAAAACAATACTCAGTGATCTAATCCCTGTGTTGAATAGGTAACTTTATAGAATTAATTTATTTAAAGCTAGTTTCTGTAGAAATAATAGTTCAAAAACAATGCCTATCTTATATTCATATATTAGACATTCCTAAACTACTAAACTGCCTTGTTACAAGACAAAAAAAGAATATTATACCGTTTGAAATTATTGCAATAGTCCAGACATTAGAACGCAGTTGTTTAATGAAATTAATTTGAACATTTTAAAATGTTTATTGCAGTGAAAACGTTTCATGGGCAATTTTAGATTCCTTTAATTCAGTTTACAAATTTCAGGCCAAAAAAAACCTAAAAAAAAATGTCAAATTCTTATTTTGTACAAAGCTACAGCACATTAGTCATTGTAATGAGTCTAGAATTACCTACGTCGTAATAAACGACTTTACGACAGTGGATCAAGAAAAGTCTGTACATAAAACCGATTATTTTATATTTGATTAAATACTTAAACCAATTCAATAAAGAGTGGTTTCAAATATCCTTGAATTTTCTTCAAAATAACAAAACAACATTTGCTTCGAGACCTAGGGCTAAACACATTTTGACAGCACGTAGTATTTCCCTAATACAGAGCATTCTAATTACCAATTAGGATAGTTGTCGAATAAAGAAACATAAGATCAGGTCCAATATCATTGATATTAAAAAAAAACCTTCCCAAACATATGCATATTCAAGTCTATATCAGTGAAATAAGTAATTTTATTAGCGTATTTATTGCCTTGTTCTGTCTTTGTGTAGACTACAAATTAAGACGTAAAAGTATACTGTCTTATCTATGTAGTCGAAACACTTAATTTGTTTACTTCATGGCATAGACGGTCTGAGCCAGACATTGAACTATGGCGTTTGAATGTAAGGGTTTCAATACTCTTTTTTCTTTTTTTGTTGTTGCTATAACCTTCCAGAGTTTTTAACGAGTCTTCTGCAGACAAAAGTACATGTGTCGAATTTATCATTAAGCCTCTGTCTTTGAATATTTTTAACATGATTGTTACAGAATCCTGATTTAATTTACACGGCACATGTTTACTTTAGTCTATAGCTAGACGCTACAAGGAGGCTCCTATATTAACTTGGTATTTAGATGTGATTGTATTGCAAATTAAGTTTGATGGCGAATATCAAAAGTGAAATTTTGAAGAGGGACGAAAGATACCAGAGGGAGAGTCAAACTCATAGATAGAAAAATAAACTGACAACACCATAGCTAAAAATAAAAAGACAAACAAACAAATAATAGTACATAATACACAACATAGAGGACTAAAGACTTAGCAACACGAACCCCACCAAAAACCTGGGGAGATCTCAGGTGCTGCTTCACATGTGGCACCCGTCGTGTTGCTTATGGTATTACAAATCCGGTAAATCGTCTAATTCGGTGAAAAGGTTATTTCATAACGGTCAACCAACTGGTGATAGCGTCCGTAAAATTTACGAAGGGATGATTTCAACTTAATTTGGAACTCTTGGTTTTATAGCTTCCTTGTGAGTAGCAATCCTCAATGAAGGAAATCATGATAGGAAATACAAGAATATCGTACCAATTGGGAGATATATACTCCGTATACAGGCACTGCTGGAATGTTGCTACATAGAAATGGAAAACTGACTAGATGTTAGTTAAGATATGAAACAGACTTAGCTGTATCTGTAGTATCCTTTATCTCCAGTTCGATTGGATAGATTCGTTCAACATAGTCACCAAAATTTGTATTATTTAGTGAGAGAACATAATCTTTATAGCGGATCGTAAAGTTAAAGGATATTGCTAACTTCTTATCTTTCTTCCTAAGAAGTTCCTGTATGCAGTCAGCCTCATAACAATAAAGAAACAAGTCGACAAGAAGAGGGGCACAATTGGTTCCCATTGAAATTCTGACAGTCTGTTGAAAAACACGTCCTCGAAACTTAATAAATATGTTGTCAATCAAGAAATTAAGCATCTTGATAATGTCAGTTTCTTGACTGTTATAACGGATATTCTAAATATTCTTCTTTACGAAAAGGAAAAAAAAGAAAAAAAAAAAGAAGTTATTTGTGTATTTATTTAAATTTCTGTCACCTGAGCAGTTTATTTGAAATGAATAAACTGGTATACTTTTGATACGGATGCTAGACAGCAACATGTGGAGCAAGATCTACATACCTTTTCGGAGCACTTGTTGTTTTCCCCGGCTTTTGGTGGTGTTCATGTCGATGTTGTGTTTTGTGTGCTTTTGTGTAATTTTGTTTCTATTGTCTGTTATTAGCCATGGCGCTGTCAGTTCATTTTCGACTTTGAAAATGTTGAATGTTCTTGTGGTATCTTTCGCCTATCTATTAAGAATATCAGCATTAGAATATAGAATTAGAGAACCACTTACAAAGATTCTGACTTAGGATTTTAACCCGCATTAGTCTTCTTTCAATCGATTGATGATTTTTGAACAACAGTATACTACTGTTTCCTTTATCACCACCGTATCGGAATCTCTGATGCTGGATTGTCTGTCCCCGAGGATTCTACCATTCCGATAGTCTAACAGCATGAATACAAGTAGAGTTTTCTTTTGTTTACCCGGATTAGTTTTCTCTCAATCGATTGATGACTTTTGAACATCGGTATTCTACTTTTTCCTTTAGTAAGGCATATGAATGTGTAACGGATTTGAACTTTTCTTAAAGATCTCAACCCTCACTTTGTTTCTAAATTCCATCATGATGTGCACAACACTCGAGTACAAGATCGAACAAACTATACAAATATGTAAAGGAAAAGTACTTTCTGTAACTGAATAAATAATGATACAATAAAAAAAAACCAAGAACACAGAAATAAACCTCTACGACCCTTTGACAAAAATATAAAAATTTCAAAAAATTTGAACCAAGCATTTTATTAGAAAAATTACACTGGTTATATAGCAGTTTGACAAACACTCATTTTGATCATTGAGAAGCTTAATATTCCCTGAAGAACACAAAATCATTAAAACGTTCTGCTGATTTTACAGAGTTATCTCCCTGTAGTGTTAGGTACCACCTTAAATGTAGGTGGATTGAATTCTCTTATAAATTAACAGTCACCTCAAAATCATTCCTTTTTTTTTTATCTGATTCCAAACCTGTCGTTTGTATCTTTGATAAAAGTGTACCCACATATTTATGATCATCTGAAAACCCCAGGAAATAAAATAAGCAACCATATGTCCAAATGAAGTCTTTGTCTATGTCAAATCATACATAATTGGTTTTTGTATAGAATTAACTTGTTATTTTTCTGTAGTATTCAGGAACAAGCCTGTCAGCGCATCAATATAAAAGAATAAGCGTAGGTTACGCATTGACAGCCTCATAGAAAATGATTAGTTTTCTTAACTAATATGTATTTGAAGAAGAATACGCCAACATTAGTATGTCAATTTTCCCAAGAAATCTAGACGTAGAAAGAATAAAAAAAACCCCAAACTAACAGCCACTTCCTTATGTGTTTAAGTACACATTGGGTTTTATAATAAAAAAAAAAAGTCTCTATTTATTCAGGGCTTTTGATTTACGTATGCTATTTACAATTCGGCATATTGTAGAGAAACAAGTTATTTGTTAGAGACCTCGCGTTAACGGAATTTATAACTGCTCTTTCTAGGCATGTGGAAATATGTTTGATATAATTATTAAAGAAAAACGAGTGGTAGACAATGACATAAGATAAGAATTCGATTTTGCACATGTCATCTGCATTAAAAATATAACTAACAATTTGTAAGACCAGTGCATATCTTTGTCCGCTATTCCAGATCACTATTCGCACAGCAACAAACACGTTAATGACTTCCAAGTCAGATTTTCAATAATACATTTCTTTACTGTTAATAATGGAAGTTTGAATATGACGATAATGAAAGAATTTGATTCGAAGGTTTATATTTTCTAGGTTTAGTTATAGTTTATTATTTATCTATACTGATAACCAATGTCAATCTTACTTACAAGTTTCACTAAAAGTTTTGCCCTTTTGAAAAGAAAGGCAATGGATTACGTCTCAAAAGATTATAGCAATACTGTTTCTATACATTTTATAGTATCTTCATGACCACAACGGATGGTTCTCAATGAAGTTAACGTTCATATTGAATGATGTTATCAAAAGAAAAGTTTATCGCCTTTACTCCATTATCAATTCTCTCTCATTATAGAAGTAATGGGAGTGATATATGGTCTATAGGCTGATTAATTGTATAAAACCAGTCTTACATTATTGAATAATTCGTCATAAATGCCATAGGTCTTGTTATTAAGTTACAAGCGAACTCTCATTATCAAATTATGGACCCAGACAACAAAGCTGTACATGTGGATAGATAGCAAAACATCTTATAAAGAACACATTTTCGTGTGAGTTGGAGCATCTTTATAGATAATTATATCGCGTAGTTTTATATTTCTAATGTTCAATTCTCGTTTCGATTATTACAATAAGCTGTAAAGTTGTTTATCCATAGCTTTAAAATAATCTTTTTTCATGATCTTGGATGAAAAAATAACATAATGTGATTAAGATTATAATCGATAACACTAGAAGCAAGACAATATTTTGTTTTATTTATCGGCTGAAGGTAATTTGTAAAAATTTAGTTAAAATTTGTTCCTGACAAAAGTCGAAATCAGGGGTCGATTTCAGAAAATAAATTACGACTAAGATTAATCGTAAGTATACTGATTTGTTCATGACTTAGGAACAATCTTAGTCGTAAGTCTTTTTTGTGAAATGAGTACATGAGTACGAATTTAAAAGTTTGTAGTGGTAGTAACTTTCTAAAATAATCATGACCATACAAAAAAAGATAGAATCTTGAATATTTTTAGATACATTTTTTGAAATGCATAGGACACCCACCCCACAAAAAAGGGTATTGCCTTTGTTTTTAATATTTTTTCCTTTCATTTCTAAAATAGTTTAAATGACAGATTTTTTTATCTGAATTAGTATTAATAGATTTCATTAATCGATTCAAAGTTGGATATTTCGTTTATTGTGTGGAAATTTTATTGAGATTATTATAAATTAAGGAATGTATCTCCCTCATGCAAAGCTCTGATTCCTTTCACGGATTTGGCTATACTTTTTGGACCTTTTGGATTATAGCTCTTCATCTTTTATATAAGCTTTGGATTTCAAATATTTTGGCCACGAGCATCACTGAAGAGACATGTATTGTCGAAATGCGCATCTGGTGCAAGAAAATTGGTACCGTTAATTTTATTAGAGATATTTACCAGAGGAGTATTATGTATGTTTGTGTTATATACATGGATGTTCTTAGTCAACAGGATACCTCTCACTTTGCTATCAATTGAATTCCAAACGTTTAGTATCCCTGGTGTAGAGATCAAAACTCTGGTGCTGACATAAAACAAAATACTTGATGCTGTCATTTACTGTATACCACAGCTGTTAAACACATCGGTTTGTCTACCGCGAGGTACTGGCGGCCTACATAACAGATATAAACACATGTTTGAATTTCAATTTTGAATGCTTATCTTTATTTGATCAATGATTTAGGCTTCACAATGTTTTTATTCGATCGCTTCATATGGATTTACAAAGCTCTTTTTTTGCACGGCAGTGTTAACATGGTGTGTTATAAATGCGAAATACCAAGGTATATATTTATATGTTTCATAAAGAGCGAGAATTGGACATCGCTTGATATCAACTCGAGTTATTTAATTTCAATATAGTAATAAATGAGTCTTAGGCGAGTTTATTATAACTATTTAGCGATATCGCGTTCTCCCTATATGTTAAACTTATTTGTCATATGGTCAATACTCTAATTGTGTGTTTTTTTAAATCAGACATTTTAAGACTTTTGATGAGTTTATTGGGACGCATTTAGACTGTTATACAATTGGACAAAAAGAAGATCGCCAGGTGAAAAGTGCACGGGTTTTGTATATTAATTGAAACAAGAATGTGTCCATAGTACACGGATGCCCCATCAGTACTATAATTTTCTTATTCAATGGACCGTGAAAATGGGGAAAAATCTCTAATTTAGCATTACAATTAGAGAGCTCATATCATAGGAAATATGTGTACTAAGTTTCAAGTTGATTGGACTTCAACTTCATCAAAAATGTCCTCGACCAAAAACATTAACCTGAAGCGGGACAGACGGATAAACGGACGAACAGACGGACGGACGAACGGACGCACAGACCAGAAAACATAATGGCCATAAATTGGGCATAAAATCACATATGGACAAAATGTTCATCGTCGCGAACTTTGAAAGTCATCAAATAAAGGCAACAGTAGTATACCGCTGTTCAAAACTCGTAAATCTGACAAAAAGCAAAATTGGGGTAACAAACTAAAACTGAGGGAAACGCATTAAATATAAGAGGAAAACAACGACACAACATTAAAATGTAACATACACAGAAACGGACTAAGAATAAGACAAAATCCGATGAGAATAACAAATATAACATCAAAACCAAATATATAAATTTGGGATAGAAAAGTACCGTGACACGTCTTATAGTAATGTGAATTCACACTCAAATATAAGAGAAAACAAACAACACAACGTTAAAATGTTACACACACAGAAACGAACTATAATATAACAATGGCCATTTTCCTGACTTGGTACAAGACATTTTTGAAGATAAAAATGGTGGGTTGAACCTGGTTTTGTGGCATGCCAAACCTCGCACTTTAATGGCAATGTTAAATATAACATTGAAATGACAACATAATATTACAGGACTACAATATAAATAAATAGGAGAACGTATTAGACAAAGAAACACATGATTAATAGATAACAAAAGGCATCAGGTTTAAAATTCAATACGCCAAAAACGCGCCTCGTCCACACAAGACTCACCAGTGACGCCCAGATATAAAAGATCGAAAGTGAAAAAAGTACAAAGTTGTACAGCACTGAAGATCAAAAGTTGAAAAAGGTTGTGTCAAATATGGCTATGTTTTTATGCTTGGGAGAAGAACATCCTTATTATTTAGAACAATTTATGCTATGCAAACAGTAAATTTTATCAAATGAATATAAAAGATATACATAATGAAACTGAAGTATTAACTAATTACAGAAAACAAAACCCGAATACATCATGCAAAGACCAACGCAGAAAAATAGACACACCCGACTTAGTCCAGGCCTCAACACAAAAAGATCATAAAAATGACGTCACATACGAATGGTGAATAGGCACAAATATTACGTCACATGAATTTCTGAAACATCACAAAAATGACGACACATTTGAAAAACTATATCTCAAAAGTAAGTTAGAATTAGAATTGATTTAAGATTATAATAAAATCAAATCTAATAAATAAAGGCGGTGATTAATTTTCTTTACAATAACACATGAAGATAATAGAAAAGACGTCAACAAATTTGACAAAATCCGACGAGAACCACAAATACAACATCAAACTAAACACATGAATTCGGGATAGACAAGTACCGTAACACGTCTTATAGTAATGCGAATTCACACTCAGCAAAACAGTCACAATATGTGGTAAAAATGTCCTTAGCTAGTTTGGTCAAAGACACATCGTATGGATCAACTAATTCGTGATGGTGTTCATAAAATTTACCGAGTGTCAATTTCAATCTGTCCTCCTCATAAAAACACATAACCAACGGAAATGTAATATGGACTTATGATGCTGGTTAAGCCAATTAAATTAACTTCGATTTTTTTATTATTTTTTCGTACCATACTCCGTGTATAAGATATAACAGGCCACAACCAAAAGAGAAATAACTATTCAATGCTTTATTCCTTCCATTTATGTCGATTGGTCTAGGTAACATAACTTTCACCAAATTCATAAAAGTTTTATCTACATTTACCTATGTCTTTGTGTTATCTTTCATAACAAAAATAAAATTGAGAATGGAAATAGGGAATATGTCAAAAAGACAACAACCCGACCAAAGAGCAGACAACATGTAAAGACCACCAATGGATCTTCAACCCAGCGAGAACATCCCGCATCCGGAGGTAGTCCTCGGCTAGCCCCAAATAAAATTGTGTACTAGACAGGCATGGGGTAATCGTTATCAGTAATCGTAATCAGCTGTAATCGATTACATTTTGCAGTGTAATCCTATGTAATCAGTAATCATGCCATTTCGGATTACAAGTAATCGTAATGTAATCGATTACATTGCCAAAAACAGGTGTAATCATGATTACTTTTAGATTACTTTAAGATTACATCTATTTGATTACTTGCTGATTAAAAATCTTGTATACTGGTATATAGGAAAATAGTATTTAAAAGACAATATGAAAATGTAAAGCATGAATAAAAAAATTATGAAACTAGTATTCACTATGATGGGACTTTGTTAAATGTGATAAATAGTATCATCTATATAACAAGTTTTGTATAACATAGTGTTTTATTTGTTAAAAGTTTACTAAAGGAATTTGATTTCCAGTTTTTGTGAGATTGAGCTCTTATGATATAAGAGTAGGTCTTGAAAGCGTTTTTGTTCATTGATTGAAGACTTCTTATATTAACTCCAATTTCATATAAGTATGCCCAATATTTAAATAAAACTACAATGAAATTCAAAAGCAGAAAAAATCAGTTCCTATTTGACTTTGAGCCCTTTTAATTCAAAATGGAATTTAAAATCATATTTCATTTTTTGACAATTTTAATAAGTTTTGTTTTCCATAAATATTATGATATATGTATTCAAAATTTTCCAACAAATTATGACAATTAACCACTTATAACTTTATTGATATTGCAATTAAGACAATAACATTTTAATATAATACCTCACCTATTGTTTGTTAAACAAAATGGATTTAGTGATTAACACCTGTAAAAACATTTACAGGCAATAAAACTATACTTGATTAATTTTTCATTATTTGTCCAGGTTTTTTTGTGAATTGGGCAGTTGGTTATAGAAAAAACAAAGTTATACCTTTTACATAGAGAAAGGACACTTGTCTATAGCTATGTTATCAAATTACACATGTTACACTGAACCTGTCTAAATTCTTTTAAATAAGACTAATACATTATGGCTTTTAAAAAAATCACCAAAATTAGCTTTTTCGTGAGGATAAAAAGTTATAAGAAATTCTTTAATATTGCAATATACAATGTAATCATATGTAATCACGATTACTTTAAAGAAAAGTAATCGAATGTTATCAATTACATTTGAAATAAGGTGTAATTGTAATGTAATCGATTACATTTTATAAGCAAAGTAATGGATCAAAAGTACCTTCACAAAATAAAACCCATCCGGATAGGGAGTAAGGAACACGGCAGTGTACAATCCGGGGATGAAAATTGATACCAAGTCAACACTCAGTTGAATAACCATACATTTGTGGCTCCAAAATTGGTTAGACTGTCATTTACAATGTGATTTATGTGTGAAAATACTGAACACAATGTTCGGCCTGTATCATACCAAGAAATACTAATAAAACCAACTGAAGATAGACACCCAATATAAACTGTATCTTACGTTCAAAAAAACATGAAAGTTATAATAACATTGTATTTCCTGCATGCTAACGTAGCTAAGTTATATAACTCGGTGAGGAAGACATTGTAATTGCATATATTAGTACACATACACAGTTAAGAATTTAAATTGACATAATAAGTGTACTATATATTCAATCAACGTAAGACTTATTTGATTTCTGCACAATATTGGAGTGTAATGATTACATGACTGCAGCCTTTCCTTCCTCTGTTGTTAGTATATCTACATCCGTTGTCATGATAACTTGTATGATTTGTCCTTATATATATATATATATACATGTAATGCTAATAGTATTATTCCTCTTTAATTGCACTACGAATGAATATGTTGCACTTGTTCACTTAGTTAATGTCATGAAATAAACTTATTCAGATATGGTACAGAAAAATCATATACCACATTATTTGCGAGATATGTACATCGATGCACAATAAAAAACATAATGTACGATTGAATATATTATTTTTTTATTTGGTTTCGAGTTATTATTTTCGAATGTTAAATGTCTCAATGCACATATTCTTGAGTATCTACTCATTTGAGTAAAAGTCCATGCTTGTAGATTTAAATAGACACTAATCTGAAAAGTCAATTCAGAAAGATGTTAATACATGTCACAGTGTAGATACTATCCTGTACGCTATCCGGAAGTCGCGATTTTCGAAGCGAGAACTTTTTGAATCACATTTTAAATTTGATGGGTATACTGAATTAAACGGTAAGTTGATCATCTGGTCATTGCTTAATGATTAATTCAGCCGACATCGATATTCTCAAATGGTTTAGAATTAAATTCCGCACATTCATTATTCGTATCTTTGCCTTAATCAAGAGATGTTCAAGTGCATCACTAAGAAAAATCAGTCGACGAACCTAAAAACAATCTTTTTACCCTCTTAGTGTACAAATTAACGTAAAAACCAGACTTAATTAACTAAATGAAGTATATTTCAAGTCAGGTGGTAAAAGTTACAACCAGATCTTTGAAGCCAGAAATAAGAAAATTACACTTGTTTGAATTTCTCACTGTACGATCAGTCTCGCTTGTATATTTTAAAACTGTATGATCAGTCTTTATGTCACTGTATTCTAGTGGTGCTTTTAAAGTTATTTACGATACATTAGAAGGTGGCATTTTTCTACATAACACAAATATATTTCAATACATTCACATCCTGAAAACTTATGAAACATTTTTTGGCTTAATAGGGTGTACTCGACTTACTACATTAAGAATTAGGATGTTTAAATGTTGCTAAAACAAGAGGAAGGTTTGATGTATACTAGTATATAAGTTTCAGAAATGTCCTCCGTTATACTTAAACACACAGATTTAGTTGTTATATAAAAATGCATGTATTTACACACATTCGAGGCCGTACTGTAGCCTATAATTGATCACAGCTCCTTCACTTTGTTTAAGATGTAGAGCTGTCTCTTTGACACTCAATTGTACACCACTTTGTCAAGTGGGGGGTTATAGTGATAAAGAAGTCCGTCTTTCCGTTCGTCCGTTGGACCGGTACAACATGTTTCGCCGGTTTTGTACGCGCATCTTCTCATAAACCACTTTATATACATTGGGGGTTCCGGCCATTTTTAAATGGAGAGGGGTCTAATCCAGGAGAAAAGGGGATTTCAAATATATGTTCCCATACAAATGCATTGATAGTTAAAAAAAAAAGGGGTTTAAACTGCCGGATCCCCTTTTTTTGACTCCGTCATTGATATTACTATTAATTAATCTTATTCGGATTCCTCATCATAAATGATAATGATTGTATTGTGCACCGTCTATTTCGAATTTTAGTAAAAATCTTTTATGGGGTTACTTTATATAAGATACGGACTTGAACATTGCATTATTTGGGGGCACCCATCAGGTATTTCCAACACCTCCTAAACCAATCATTAAAGTTTTCTGAAATTGCTCCATTCTTACTCGATTAAACCTTCTATTTATGTAAACTTACCAAAATTATATCACATGAATTAACCCCCTACGCAAAACTGTCTTTATCCATTTTTTGTTATTTTAAGAGACAAGCTTGATTTATGTTATCATCAATTGGTCAACGGAGGACGGTGTAAATAATCTTTAAAAATGTCATAGCTATAAACAGATAACTGTAACGATACACTATTACAAAGTCCACAAGCGAATCATGTATTACTTTTTAGGCATTGGATTTTAGATAAGACTGATGGAACAAAAATATAATTATTTTGTCATCTAAAAAATTCATCAGAAATATATTTGTATTGTCTGATGAAAGTAATTACACGTTATAGTTCCCTGGATAGTTCATAATATCACATATACACGTATATACCTTCAAATTGCTGTTGTGTTTTCTTCAAAATCACGACTGGTCATACAGTCAAAAAATCTGAAATCGCTTCTAGAATACAGTCAGTTCTAGACTGATCGTACAGTAATTTATTTTGGGATCCTCAAGGAAAACATATTTTTTATGGGAAATACGAATATTCTACTTAAATACGAAAAGAATATTGAAACAGTATATATTTAACTGTAAACTGATGCAAATATTTGCAATAAAAGATTATTTGCTTTGTACTACGAGAGCAAAATTGTCCACCGATTTCACTTTTTTCTACCAAGTTGATGTGATGCACACGTATATTTTATATTATAATGCATGTTTTTGTTACAGTAACTCATATTTATGATGCTATATTTACCTTGAAGATGTTCAAAGCACTTTGTAGATATAGGAGTAAACAAATGATGAGAAAAAGTACCGTAGGCAAAACTGTCCTGTTAGCCAGTTGGAAATCATCGCTTCGAAAATCGCGACTTCCAGATAGCGTACAAAATAGTATCTACACTGTGCATGTGCTTAGTCTGAAAACTTAAATATTTATTATGGACTGGGTATTTAAGTGAATTGTATGATTCCCACGTGACTAATTTGTGATTTTAACACAGAAGTTGCTCGAATTTAAAACTACATAATTTTATATGAAGGTCAAGTTTTAAACTTGTTTATTTGTTATTCAAACCTGATATCACATTGAATTAATAACCAGTATATAAAACATGTATATTATGACAACAGTAGTATACCGGTATTTAAAAGTTATCAATCGATTAAGCGTAATCCAATCCAGGTTACAAACTGAAACCGAGGGAAACAAAATATCTATAAATTTGAAAAAAAGAACAAAAAGACAACTGAAGTGCAA
This sequence comes from Mytilus edulis, assembly GCF_963676685.1. NCBI lineage: Eukaryota > Metazoa > Mollusca > Bivalvia > Mytilida > Mytilidae > Mytilus > Mytilus edulis. The sequence goes on from NC_092349.1 coordinate 83,514,045, forward strand.
CAAAAATAAACTCCAACATACAAAGAAACGAACTATTTGTTAACAACTGCCATGTTCCTGATTTGGTACAGGACATTTAGAGAAAAAATAGAGTATTGAACCTGATTTTATATGAACCAGCTTTGACTATCAGTTCAATTAGCAGAGTGTCATACCTGAAATTCTGTTTACTCAAAGGTAAAAAAAGGAATAATAAATTAATAGCATATCTAAGTTAAAACATTTCCATAAGTGTTTCGATATGATTTATTGAAAAAAAAACATTAGAATGATAAATGATAATACTAATAACAATAATAACAATAATAGTAGTAATACTAATAGCAAACAAAGTAATGATAAAAATACAAATTACAAAATTAATGAAGCAAATATTTTGAGAAGCAATCAATCGAACAAGACGAATGATATCTTCCAGAATTGATATGATTTCCGATATAATTGAACATAATAAGGCTTTTACTAATGATAGGTAATGTAGCCAAAGGAAACCTTGCCGTATTTTATCAAACATATGTGGTAATTGTGAATTTAGAATAGTTGATAAATGTAGAACTCCTTTTTATACTGTATTAAATTCCCTGGCTGACTTACAGGTATCATATCAATTCTCAGTTTGATTTAGTTAATAATTTCGCATCCTGCGATTTTCGTCCAGACATTAATCGTAATTGGATGTCAGTCACTAAGGTACTAATTTAACACTAAAAACGTTACACCGGTAATTTTTATAACTTGTGTCAATGAACAGTAAAACGGCGTTTGCATACTGATTAAAGAAATAACCAAGATGTTATCAAATATTCGAAATAAAGTGATAAAAAAAAAGTAGACAGCGCCTTGTAAAAAGACATAAATTTGTATAAACAAATGCACAACAAATATTGCAAGTGAAAATCGATGATTATTCGCATTAGAGAAAGACATACAAGCGACATAAAGTTTTTCATACGAAAGACATAAAGACCATATAAGGCGTACGTAATGCAAAGAAATTTATCTCTATAACTACGGGGAATCGAGCGATACTGTATATATTCAACGTATAAACATTTACTTTATCAGATATCACGAATATCATGGTTTGTAACGCGTTAAACAAGAGGAACGCAGGACGGGATTGTAGCTACGATTAAAAGTTTTTGTTGTTAGCTGTAACTCTCTTGATCATGACAACAATGTTAGAACCAAGTGCAGAATATACTCCATTTGATGATGCACATGACTTGTTGCTCTCGAAAAGTGGACAATTTATAATGGGAAACATTGAGTCATCACCTTGTCGTTATGTTAAAGTCTCAACCGATTCTCACTGATAACGAATGACATTGCTTGTTCTTCTATATGTTTTTAAAAAGTGAATATTTCACTACTGGAAAATAGCCTCATATGAAATATCAAACCCTCTAACATTGATTAAATTTTGAATCAACGACATCTCAAATATTATTTATCCATATCTTGTATCCATGTCTCCACTTCCTCATTTTGTCTAAAGCCTGTAGATGTTATCAGTTATATTTCCAATGTGTGTATATAGCCTCATTGTATTTCGGTCCTTTGTTTAATTTATTTCGCAGACATGTGTTATTGACAATGCTTATGCTGCCAATATTTATATGAATGAATTGAAGGATTACATACTGTAGAATATTGGAACTAAAGTCGTCGATTTTGAGATTCTGCAACACTTTTGTGTAGTACATATCCTGGTTTTGATATATATGATAAGAAAGACGACATGACTTAAAACTACTTGCAGAACTAGAAAATATTATTGTGTTTCTTAAAAAATAAAGTGTAAAAGAAATTTCACCTTAAAGTGAAATCTATATAAAGGCTGTTGATACTAACACTGCATAACCTACCACGTTTATCAAATTGTTGTTTGGTAATTGGTAAATGTTAAAGAATTTTTGCAAGTAGTTTCTAAAGAAATCTCGACGGTGCTTAAGGTGTAACACCACTAATTCAGGCCCGGCCAGAAAGCACATACCAGAAAGTAGTACATATTTAACACAAAATAGTTCCTACGCATGGACATAACTTTCAATATATTTAAAATATTTTATTAATGTTGGTATCAAATGAAAGCTGCATGACTGGTGATCATTGCAGAACAATTTTTGACTGATAAATTTGAATAATAAAAAAATGGCATGAAATTTAAAAAGGAGGGTACATTTTGCCTTTTTGTCAGATCGGAAGTACCTGTTTTGGTACATCCGAAGTTCCGGGAACCAGTTCTTTCTTATATGCAATGTAAGGTATGTTGATTTTTTCAGTACAGGACACCAGAAGGTGTTGCTTTGACATGCAATGATTGTCACTTTATTTGAACTTAAGATAAAAGAGCTGTGACCACTCGAAATGGAGGAATTTAACATAGAAAGCAATGGGACCATTAATTAGTGGTGTACTTCCTATTACAGAGAATCACCAGAAATCCAATTTTTAAAAGTTGTACCTATTCCAATGAAAATAAGTCCAATTTGATGTTAGTAATCATGTTTAATCATCTTTTTTTGGTCAACCGTCCTGCTTATGGGAAATTTAAGCTCTTAAATTGGCATACTCAAGTATGTTAGCATTTTATGGTCATACAGCATGCATGCAGTTAAGAATTGACTCCAAGTTCTTATTTTTGCATTTTTTCTGATTGAAATCAATAAAACAAGTATTTTATGACTTGTTTATGGAACAAAATAGCTCTTGGTCAAAATAATCTTATGATTTTTCAAGTTTTTTTGCTTTTCTTATGGTAGCCTTTTACAATCAAGGCAAATGGTACATACTCATATAGGAATTCTTAAATCTCACTGTACATGCAATTTTGAACCAGTTTAGCAAGTTATCTAGCTGAGGGATATATAAATTGCTCTCATTAATCTATGTTTTACCACAGAATTATGGTATATACAAAAAAAAAGCCCTTTTCCAGTTTCAAGAAAAAAGGGGGGATAATTTCTCATTTATGTCTTAAGTTTAAACTGATATGTTTTTATTTAATATAGAACCTCTGATAAAAATATGACTATTAGTAAGCACATAGCTTTCCTAATAGAAATTAATAGATAAAACAATAATATTGAGAATAAAAAAGGTATATTGGCCAATGGTAATATCCATATGCAGTTTTCTTTGAATAACCCATATGTTACTACCAGTCCAATTTGAGCTTAAAATTAATAAAATAGTATTTGGACTAAAGCTTTATATGTTTTTTATTGCTTGAAATAGATCATAGAATGAAATAAAGTAATGCTCAAGTCAATATAGCAAGTTTGGTTCTGTTATAGGTGTAACACCACTAATTCAGGCCCGGCCAGAAAGCACATACCAGAAAGTAGTACATATTTAACACAAAATAGTTCCTACGCATGGACATAACTTACAATATATTTAGAATATTTTATTAATTTTGGTATCAAATGAAAGCTGCATGACTGGTGATCATTGCAGAACAATTTTTGACTGATAAATTTGAATAATAAAAAAATGGCATGAAATTTAAAAAGGAGGGTACATTTTGCCTTTTTGTCAGATCGGAAGTACCTGTTTTGGTACATCCGAAGTTCCGGGAACCAGTTCTTTCTTATATGCAATGTAAGGTATGTTGATTTTTTCAGTACAGGACACCAGAAGGTGTTGCTTTGACATGCAATGATTGTCACTTTATTTGAACTTAAGATAAAAGAGCTGTGACCACTCGAAATGGAGGAATTTAACATAGAAAGCAATGGGACCATTAATTAGTGGTGTACTTCCTTAAATGTATAAGATTTCAAATTTTCCATTTAAAAGACAAGATATTTTAAGTATAAAGAAAGAATTATTTCTTTGATTTATGATTTTACCCATAGAAATCGGATCATGAAAATCACATAACTCTTTCATAACCAAAGACCACAACAAACAGACAAAAACAAACAATGAGGCAAGGAAAATTATGCATTAATCAATTTATAAGCCATCAATTATATTATATTTAAAGTCGTTTACATAGTTCACTCAGTCTGATACATCCTATATATTTGTACATCTGCGACTCTTACCTTCTAGTTTTTTTGGGGGGGGGGGGGGGTGTCGTGTTGCTTATTCTTTAGTGTTCTATGTTGTGTAATGTGTACTATTGTTTGTATGCTTGTCGTTTTAATTTTTAGCCATGGCGTTGTCAGTCTATTTTCGATTATCAGTTTGACTGTACCTCTGGTTTCTTTCTTCCGTCCTTTACTTGATGATCATTTATCGTAATTTGTTTTATGAAATTTTATTATTTGGCTGTTGAAATACAAAACATTAGTTAAAGGTATAAGAAATAAAGGCAACAGTAGTATACCGATGTTCAAACTCATAAATCCATGGACAAAAAACAAACAAAATCGGGGTAACAAACTAAAACTGAGGGAAACGCATTAAATATAAGAGAACAACGACACAACACTACAATGTAACACACACAGAAACGGACCAAGCAACAAACAAAATCCCACGAGAATAACAAATATTACATCAAAACCAAATACATGAATTTGGGATAGACAAGTACCGTGACACGTCTTATCGCAATGTTAATTTACACTCAAAAATAAGAGAAAACAAACGACACAACGTTAAAATGTAACAGTTGTCTTAAATTACAAACATGTCTTCACTTTTTAAAATAAGGATCACTTTATGCATAACTAGTTTAAAATTAGACATTAAAACCAGTTATTTGTGAATATACGGGCATCATAAGCCGTTAATCCTTCGAAAAATATTGTTAATATTACTTCTTTTCATAGAAATAATAAATTTGGTTTAAACTCTAGGATTGAGAATCATTAAACCATTTGATACTAAATCAAAAGATTATTACCAAACGGCTTTTGATGTATATTTGTAGAATATTGCTTTTAATGAAAAAATATAAAACTATTTCAACTTGCTGAAAATTGTTGACAAATTTTTATGCAGCGACTCATAAAGTATACAATTATTGGTTAAAAATGAAAAATAAATTTTCACTTCTTATCCATCGTTATCGTTTGTAGTCAAACATTTTGTACTTGACAATATTTTATAAAATGATTATATTAAACCCTGATATCGAGCTTGATAAACTTAACATTCGACTCTGAATGAGTATTTTATTATTACACAACAAGTAAATAAAGGCAACAGTAGTATACCGCTGTTCAAAACTCATAAATCCATAGACAAAAAACAAAATCGGGGTACAAACTAAAACTGAGGGAAACGCATTAAATATAAGAGGAGAACAACGACACAACATTAAAATGTAACACACACAGAAACGGACTAAGCATTATACAAAATCCTATGAGAATAACACATATAACATCAAAACCAAATACATGAATTTGGGATACATAAGTACCGTGACACGTCTTATAGTAATGTGAATTCACACTCAAAAATAAGAGAAAACAAACGACACAACGGAAACACAACGTTAAAATGTAACACACACAGAATCGAACTATAATATAACAATGGCCATATTCCTGACTTGGTACAGGACATTTTTAAAGGAAAAAATGGTGGATTGAACCTGGTTTTGTGGCATGCCAAACCTCCCTCTTTTATGGCCATGTGAAATATAACAATAAAATGATAACACAACATTACAGGTCTACAATATAAATAAATAGGAGAACATAATTGACAAAGAAACACACGAATAATAGCTAACAAAAGGCAACAAGTTTAAAATTTTAATACGCCAGAAGTGCATTTTGTCCACACAAGACTTACTAGTGACGCCAAGATACAAAAGTTTGAAAGCCGAAAAAAGTACAAAGTTAAACAGCATCGAGGACCAAAAGTTCAAAAAAGTTGTGCCAACAATATACCGACTCCGAACAAGTAGAAAAGAAATGTCTCTCACAAAGCTCTGACAAGCTCAGTTTGATCTGAAGTTAAAAATGTTTTGCTATTTTGTGGTTTTGTAAAAATATGAACTACACTCCACCATATACAGGCAGACATGTCATTGGTTGACGAGCTTATTTCCAGAATAGATACCAGAACGGGGCTTTGTCACATCTTTTTAAGTGAAATAAGATTCGACAAAAATATTTACAAAACCTTTATTTGTGAAGTGAAAGAGCATGAGTTAAATTATTATGATATCTTCTGTTCATTATATTTAGAAAAAGTCACTATTCAAAGTATTTTTTATATGACTAAAGAACAAATAGGTGAAGAGGGTGGTCAACTGAAGATGTTTGATTCCTCTAGAACGACAACTATGCATAAATGTCTTTTGGAGTGATGGAATAATAATGAGTAACATATCAATTAAACATAACTTCAAAAAGTCAAATATATATGCTTCAACCCTTACAGTTTTTCTACTATTATAATAATGAAAGTGTAAATATGCATGATTTCATACTGTGATGAGATGATAAAAACATGACTCATTTGTCCCTGATATTCTGTACGCACCTTTTGTCAAGATAATGTAATGGCATGTTGTAGGTATTTCTGTGGACACATATTGTGCTCTTCTAACAACGGTACCGTTCCAACATGTCCTATATGGATATAAGGAAATACAAATCCGAATAGATAACAAAGGTGGTTATCTTTTGACATAACGTCTTTTTTAAAAATCAATATCTTAAATCATTAGATTAGGTTTTTACTTTCTGTTTATTTTACATGTTTATCCTGAGACCCTTAATCGCTTCCGCAACGATTTAAAAAACTCGACGCTGTTTTATGGTATAAGATTAGAAGTTTTCAATGGAGAAACAAGATATTAGTTCTTTGATTTATGATTTTACCCATTGAACTCAGACCAGGAAAAACACATAACCCTATCATATCTGCACAATAGACGATGACGATAAAATGAAGAAAAAAAACCCAACCAAGCAATATGGCAAGGAAAACAATGCATTACTCATTTTATAAGCTATTAATTATATTATATTTAAAGTATTTTACATAGTTCACTCAGTCTAATACATATTTACCATTTATTTGTACATCTGTGACTATAATAAATACTAAGACAATTGATGATCATTGATTGTAAGTTATATAATTAAATTTTATTTTTATTCTTAAGTTTTCTCTGTGCAAAAAAGAGCATACTTGATTTAGGTTTCAAAACAATTCACAATTCGTGATTAAAACGTTATTTTATGTCAATAATAATTTGAACCAGCGCATCTTGCTTCAAACGAACACAGTGATTAGAAATAAACATCAAAGTATTACAAAAAGAAATCTTGACGTTGCTTTGTTGTAAAAGATTAGAAGTTTTATTTGGAAAGTCTATAATGTGTCAATATAGAGATAATATGATTTCTTTGATGTATGAAATCCGTAAATTGTGGCCGTTGACTCGTTTAAATCCTTTACTAATACCATTGTCGTCAACTCATAATATCTATTTCAAGATATTTTGTTTGTAATAGAAAAAAATCATGTTAATTCGACATGAAACGCACTATATTTTTTAAAAGGTCAGAATGTTGCATTAATTTCAAATTATATAGAATATTCACACGCGTGTCCGTTGGCCAATGATCTTCATTATTGAACTTTAAAATAGCAGAAACTATCAGTGCAAATTGAAACGAATCGATGTAACTTACATTGAAATAAAAATGAATTGCGGTATATTCATATGTAATAGTCTTAAAGAAAACAGTCCAAGGAAACAGATGGATCTTTAACACAGCCAGAAAATCACGCTCTGGGAGGGCAGCCTTAGCTGACCCCTAAACAAAAAAGGTAATTGGCCTGTGAATAGTAAGTAAAAAATAAAATGAATACTAACAAAGGCAAGATGCCCCTGACTTAAGACAAGAGCCAAAAATATAGGTGGTTTACATAACAGTTTTGCCATAATCAATTTGAATTAATTACCTTTGATACATTGTGCTTTTAATCATTTTGTAAAATGAACTGCAACACCTCATTGCAGTATGTCAAAAATTCTAAAGGAAGATATTTGCTTTTATTTACTGCTTCCAAGGTTAAAACTTGATGAGTTATTTTAAACATATTTTTATATTAACAAAGTACAAAGCTAAATATAGCAACACGTCAATTCATTGCAGCGACAGCATTGTTACATCTCTGCATCACGGAAAAAGGGGATTACTCTTATAAATGACAAATTAAATAGATAACACATTCAACTTATCAAAAGCAAAATTGACATTTAACTGATTTATATTACCATGAGCGTAACACGATCTTTTGTCTTTATCAAAATTATTCATGGCATTTGGTACTTAATTTAGCATACAATATGACTTGAAGTTAAGAAACCATACAAGGTAGGGTAACCAAACCAATGCAAATATATGATTGTCACTGAATACTTACAGAATGCAACAGATTACATAATTATCAATGTTCGAAGTCATAATAAATATATGAAAAAAAAATAGTTCACACAAGCGTCTGAGAAAGAAAATTTCAAAATACAAGGTAATCCAACTTCCATCTTTATTAATTTCGATTCAAGAAGAGTGCATTTCTATTTATTTATCTTTAAAAATGCTGATGGGGAGAGAGAGGGGGGACAATCAATGACAAATAGTTTTTATTTCTAAGGATAATAAGATTAGAACACAATGTAGACTACTGCACCCTAAATATTGACAATTATACCTGTTATATCTGTTTGTTTTGCTCACAAATTGTTGTAAAAACAATGGAATTCTATGCGATTGTCATACAAGTGAGAGGTTGATTTAGCTAAAGTTTTATACATCATTTTGTACACAAGGAAATGCCAGTACCAAGACAGACATATGAAAAGTTATTTTCCATTCATTTGTTTTGTTTGAGCTTTTGATTTGCTATTTGATACAGTACTTTTCCAATTTGAAAGTTCCTTGGAGTTTGTTTGCTATCTTCCTTATTTCTACTATTGACATGTTAATATGATACATCTTCATATTTATTTACTCCAGCATAAAATTGTTTCCACTTTTCACTTGCTTTACCTGAAACCATCACAGTTCATTTGAAACCGACATATGATAGTTTTCAGTGACAGTTTCCTAGTAGTTTGATGTTGATATCAAATAGGGTAGACATTGTTAAAAAATTAATCAATGTTTTTCTGCCACGTTAAATTCAATAGTTTAAGTAAAGTAAAATAACGTATTATCAATTATTTTATTCAACTTTGCAAATAATATCGAACTGTCGTCCCCGTTTTCTCTGAGCTTTTCATGTCGACTATCTATTATAAAATATAGCACGAAAATAGAAACAAACGTATATATTTATGTCATCGAAAACTTTCATCAAAATACATATTTTATGACTTAAATTAGGACGGCATTTTACGGTTATAAACATGTTTCAATTGCCATTGTTAAGCATATATCATTTTAACTGTAAAGTTATGATGTTAACAATAAGATATAACATTCTAACCAGTTTTCCAATCTTGAATCCTAATATATTTAACCCAAATCTATATCGTATTCTATTTACTTGCGAATCGCAAAAAAAATCTTGTCTGATATAAACTTGAGGTATAAATTGCCTACGCTTATCATGGCAAAACGCTTTAGGATTTTTTTTCTTCTTTTCTCTCTAATGTTAAATTGAATTTGGTACAATCAAAGACAAAACGCGAGTCTGGTTTACTAAATTATACGTCTGGTATGTTTGATGGCTTTTTGATCTTGTTAATCGCGTGACGATTGGTTAACAAATGACGCTTCACGGAAATGATATTTGAATTAAATGAATCCTGTCCACCATCTGAGATCTTGCTTTTCTTATCATGTTACTTCGTTATTGTTTATTTGTTAGATGATACTGACAATTGAATCTAATTAATTATACATAAACGAACTCAATATCCTTTTGAGTTACATTATTAATCTTTTACTTGGAAAATATGAAAGACTTTTCATTACTTTGACACATGACCTTACGTATTTAAAATATCAAATCTTAATGGCATTGAACACAGACAAATACTATCCACCAATATAGTTTCAGTTTTTTTACACAGGAGATAATTTAGAATTTCATTTTTCTTTCTAAACAATTTAACGCAGTTATAACTAAATAAGTAATAAAAAGATCCAATTTCAATTCGTCTAATATTTTTTAATTTATTTAAATAAGATTTATAGAAACTATTAAAAGAACTGAACAAATTTACTCATTTTACTGGCGCACAACGAATGAAAGTATTTTAATTACTTTAAATTCTATATAACTTACAGACTAACCTCAGTTTGATATTTCCTGAGCTTTATATACATTGTACCACAACTGTTACGAGAACTTAAGTGTTTGAAATTTTTCAACTTTGAGTTTGATTCAGTACACTGATTAGTCTTACGCGGACAAAAAAGCGTCTTATTTACCAAATTATACGTTTAAGAAGCTTTGATTAGTTTTTTTAAATCTTGCTTATTGTGTGACAAATTTAAAAAAAAATGATGCATTAGGGAAAACATATTTGCATAAAAAGAATCCATTCTGTCATTTAAGATCTAGTTTTCCATATCATGTTACTTAGTCATTTATTTATGTGCAAAATAATATTGACAAAAAAATTTGTTTAAATTACAAAATAAGAACTAAATATCTACTTCAGTTACATTTTTATTCTTTTGAATAGATTTCGTGAAAGATTTATTCTTTTTCTGACATGTGACCTTTCAAAATTGAAAGTACAAATCTAAAAGGCCATGGAAAGAGACGTTAACAACCAACATTGTTTTGACCTTTCTTTACTGGCAATTAATTGAAAATTTCATTTATATAGGATAGCACGACACGAGACACGAGGTGATACTATATGACTAAATGGGACCTGCAAATAAAATGTCAAAAGTCAATTTTGCAAGATGTAGTTATACACTTAGTTTCTTTTTTCCTTATAAACAAATAGAATATTTCAGAAAATTTATGCTTTAAATCATTTAAAAGCAAATGAAAAGAAAAGTAAAAGTAAAATCCGATTAATAGCAAATGAAACTGAAGGAGAAAAGACTTTAAAATCGTGATTAAACAAACATAAACTTGAATTTAGATGAATTTGTTTTGGTTCCATGTTAAAACTTCAAATGTGACAGAAAACCAATAAAATGTCGCTGTTTTTTTTCTGTTGATAAATTGAATTTGTATCATTCCGTACATCCGTACGAAAGTCGCGAAATTGGTTACATTACTATAAGTTGAGCTTACCTCAATCAATGTTTTGAAACAGCGGCGTCATTTTAACTGTTCCCGAGTTAAACCCCTTTATAACGTTATATGATCCGTGTTGAATGCTCTATAAGTTTGATAGTAAGAACATAGGTAAACGCACTGTTAATTTGGTTTCTGATTTTTTTTGCTCATTCTAATTTTGTGTCAAATATGAATACCCCTTCCCATATTTCTAAACCATGATCAAGGAGTCAATCTATTTAGAATTTTTGAAAGGATAATGATATTTTTTGATGGAATGTTTTATTTCACTACTGATGTGCTTATACATGTTCGTGAATGATATATTCAACATGTTCGTTGTTGAACAAAAGATTGATTTAAATGATGATTAAGCTTGAATCACGTGCTTAAAGAAACTAAGTTTCCTGCGCATTTGAAATATCTGATACTTCATCTAATCAAGTTTAATGTGATTCAAATACCTTTGATACATTAGACAAAATAAATTTAGCCAGACGACGACAATTTAGAATATAGTGGTATTCGTGTTATCATCCGTACATGTGCCGAATACAATCTTTATCATAGGTTCAGTTATTGGCAACAGTGAATGTATCGGAATTGTCAGATTAAATAACATGTTTGAAATAAGCCACAGCTGTAAATCCTTTGAATAATTTATACTGTGCATTTTTTTTCTCAAATTTATTAAAAAAATATGTTATGATATACACGTATATATTCATGATATACCTTTATGGTGTATTGCGTCTGATGTAAAATAACTATTTAAAGCCATTGCATTCATTTGATATTTGAAGCAATTATCAGTGATACAATACAATTTGGTGCAAGCAAATGCAGAGATTCATATGGAATAATTTCTGTCTAATATTGATATTGACTGTACACAAAACTCATCATTGGTGGTCGAATCAAAACAGCTAAGAAGAAAAACCAATACGAAATTCAAGCGCATTACAAAATGAAAAAATCGTTTCAAATACTGCTATGAGAAAAAGAACTCTAAGTGTTTCAAATAATTCAACATTCTTCAAACGGTTATTTTCTGACAATATGACCAGATCAATGACATTTCATATCAATAACAAAGTGCGGAATACTGATTTGAAGATACCCTTGGGACGTTAAGTTCACAAGAAGTAAAAAAGACCCATCGACTGAAAATCTTATCAAATATATAAGACGTATAAAGTCAAACCAAGATTTTTAGAGCTTTTTTTTTTTTTTAAAGATGTTTGTTTTGAAAATTTGATGAACATTAACATTGTTTATTCTTATGGTAATTTAGATATGTTAAAGTTTAAATATACCTTTCAGCATCTTATTTCATATCGAATGTCTGCATACACTATCTTTATAACCTTTATAATAGTTCTGTTTTGATACAATTATGGTCGGCTTTGGGAGCTTAGTACGATTTATGACCTATTTGTCGGAAACTAATTGCATCATCTTTCCCCATTTTTTTTATTGTCTTTATAAAAGTATATACTAAACTGTATGATGATGATTATCATAATTTTGCTTAAGAAGAAGGAGAGTACACCTAAACAAACGACATAAAATATAAAAAAAATTTCTGGAAGCCAACTTACAGTCTTAAAAATAGATTGTTGTCAACAATGTCAAGCACTAAATCTTTCTGGGTTTGTAAAAGTACTACAAATGGATGATAAAATGCTATTTTTCTTGCACCAGTTTTTAATAATCAATTGTAAAGATAAAAAAGAGTTCAACGTTGTATCAGTACCAGTCTTCATAGATCATTCTGATGTTACTTTTCTAATACAACTTTTAAAGATAACAGCCCAAGGCTACAAATGGGTCTTCAACTCAGCTAGTAAAATAAAGCACCAGGGCGGCAGCGTCAGTTGACACCTAAAAACCCGTTACTCTGTCTGTGAAAACGGACGTCGCATCAAAATCCGAAACAAACGAATGACCTAAAATAAAAAATAATAATAAAAACTAACAAAGGCAAGAGGCTCCTGACTGGAGTAAAAAAATGTAGCGTGGATAGACATGAAGGTCTTAATTTCAAGGATGTATTCTTGACAACGCTCCCAGTTTCTTCTTGTTTATAAAATGTAACTTTGTTAAACGGGTGAAAAGTGATATGATAACGACACTGGTTTCATTTTAATTAATACTTTCAGAACATTGATTTGGTGAGCATCTAAACTAATTAAGTTTGATAAACGACATGGACACATTTTCTCATTACATTATTAATCACTCTCGTTCAATTCTGTTTAGTTTATGTTCTACACAATATTTGTCTAAATTTTGGCATACATCCACTTTCTAAATAATACCATGATAGTTGATACTTCATAATTGTGTATGGAATAATTAATCGAAGAATTCAAACAGAGAAATATATTTAGGTAAATATTTAAGTCACGAATGCGCGTAGCGCATGGAATAATTATCAGTGTTGTTAGGTCACGAGATGAATATATTTCGATATTTGAATTCTTTTTACTGGCGTACAACGAATGAAAGTATTTCCATTACTATAAATAAATGCAACAGTAGTTTACCGCTGTTCGAAATTCATAAATCGATAGAGAATAAAAAATAAAACCGAGTTACAAACTAAAACTGAGGAAAACGTATCAAATATAAGAGAACTACGACATAACAGAAACACAACATTAAAATGTAACACACACATAAACGAACTATAATATAACAATGGCCATTTCCCAGACTTGGTAAAGGGCATTTCTAATTCTATATAAATTACAGACTAACTTCAGATTGATATTGCCTCAGCTTTATATACCACAACTTTTACGAGAATTTGAATGTTTGTAACTTTTCAACCTTGTATTTGATTCAGTACACTGATAAGTCTTACATAGACGAAAAGAGCGTCTTGTTTACCAAATAATACGTTTTAGTGGCTCTGATTGGGTTTTTGTATCTTGTTTATTGTGCGACAAGTTGTAAACAAATGATGCCCCAGGGAAATGATATTTGAAAAACATGAATCCATTCTGCCATTTAAGATCTGGCTTTCCATATCATGTTACTTAGTCATTTATTTATGTGCAAGATGATATTGACAATAATAGTTGTTTAAATTATGAAAAAGAACTAAATATCTTTCTGAGTTACATTATTAAGGTTTTAAATGAAATTCACGTAGGATTAATTCTCTTTCTGACATATGATCTTTCAAAATTGAAAGTACAAATCTAAAAGGCTTTGGAAAGAGACGTTAAAAAAGAGGGACGAAAGATACCAAAGGGACAGTCAAACTCATAAATCTAAAACAAACTGACAACGCCATGGCTAAAAATGAAAAAGACAAACAACAGCACACACGACACATCATAGAAAACTAAAGCATAAACAACACGAACTCCACCAAAAAACTAGGGGTGATCTCAGGTGCTCCGGAAGGGTAAGGTTAACAATCAATATCATTTTGACCTTTTTTCACTGGCAATATATTGAAAATGTCATATCTATAGAATAACAGTTTCCTTGCAAAACAAAAATGTAAGAAATGTACAATTATATTGAAATTGACACAGACATTTTGAAAAAGGATACTTTATAAGTATACGTCTCCTTAGACAAGTACTTATTGACGTACGTGGAATCAACATTTACTCTGCACAGTCTGTCAATACCACATTCATTAATCCTGCAGGTTTGTCACGTGACTTACATACGCTTATGATATTCTTTCAGGTAATGTTTTCTTTCACTACTGGTGTGCTTTTACATGTTCGTGTTCGAGCTTGAATTACTTAATATAATAAACTACGTTTCCTGCGCATTTGAACGATCTGATATGTCATCTATACAAGTTTTTTGAGTGAAATAAGTATGATACATGAGGTTTAATACAACATCTTCTGCATTAGAAAATGGCTGAACCAAGTCAGGAATATGACAGTTGTTATTCTCATTCGTTTGACGTTTTGATTTTGACATTTGATTAGGGTCTTTTGTTCTTATAATTTTCCTTAGAATTCGGTATTTTTGTTATTTTACTTTTTAGACGAAATGTAATAATAAAAAGAAAAAACTTAATGTGTTTATAATTAACTTTGCAAATATCAATTATTGATTATTTCGCAATTTTTTTATACAAAAAAATTGATGTTTATAAGAATGATTGAAATACTTAAGTAAAAAGTGAAATCACATAACTACTGATTTCTTAATCAAATGACTCAATCAAAAGCTGAATTACATCAAAAGAATTTATAACAACTATCATATTCTTCACTTGGAACATACATTTTCTTATGTAGAAGTTATGTTTCAAAATTCTTACATCGCATTGAATGTAAGAGAAGTTATATCGTGAGAAATCTTTGTACAACATCATTTCATGTGACCTACCGAATAAGACTATTTACCGGATTTGTTATCACATAAGGAACACGACGGTTGCCACATGTGGAGCAGGATCTGCTTACCCTTCCGGAGCACCTGAGATCACCCCTAGTTTTTGGTGGGGCTCGTACTGTGTATTCTCTAGTTTTCTATGTTGTTTCATGTGTACTATTGTTTGTCTGTTTGTCTTTTTCATTTTTAGCCATGGCGTTGTCAGTTTATTTTCGATTTATGAGTTTGACTCCCCCTTTGGAATCTTTTGTCCCTCTTTCAGATCCAAGTACGATAAGCAATATTCATAATTTTGATTTCAAAGTGCCAGCTTAGATAAACGTGGCTATTGTTTTGGCGCTTTGTACACGACTGATGATAGACCACATATCAAAGGCAAGGCAAATAGTTTACCCCAAGCGGCATAAAAAACAGACAACAGGTTAAAAAAAAATGATCAACAAGAGAAGCAACAACAAACTAAGCAGTACCAAAAAAATGCAATAAAATTATTGACTTTTAGTCCTTGATATATTGTATCGGTGCAAGCAATATGCAGATATTCAGCTTGTAGTCTTTTTTTATCTAGAAATTGAAAGTTGCAGCAATTAAGGTTAAGAAAATATCTGCCTTGGAGTAGAGAAAGAGAGCTATGAGTGTAAATAATTCAACATCCATAAAAGCTTATTTTATATTAAATTATCAATGATATTGGGTATATATGTGGATTGGTGACACCCTCGGGGATGCCACGTTCACCAAAAGAGGCATAGATCCAGTGTGTGTAAAATTGATCAAATATATAAGACGTATACAATCATACCAATCGTAAAACTTTTTAAAACGTTTTGTTTCAAAATCTGATGAACATTGCACATTGATTATTCTTATGGTAATTTAGTTATGTTGAAGTTTAAATATACCTTTAAGCATCTATTTTCACATCGAATGTCTGAATAAAATATCATCATTGCCTTTGTAGATGTTCTGTTTTGATACTATTATGGTAGGATTTGGGAGCCAAGTACTATTTATGACATATTTGTCTGGAGCTGATTGCATCATCTATTCGTATTTTTGTTATTGTCTCTATAAAAGTCAAAGTAAAATTAAGAATGCAAATGGGGAATGTGTCAAAGAGACAACAACCTGACCATAGAACAGACAACAGCATAAGGTCACCATAGGTCTTCAATGCAGCGAGAAATTCCCGCACCCTCGGGCGTCCTTAAGCTGGTCCCTAAACAAATATATATACTAGTTCAGTGATAATGAACGCCGTACCAAACTCCAAATTGTACACAAGAAACTAAAATTTAAACTAATACAAGACAAACAGAGGCCAGAGGATCCTGTCTTGGAACAGGCGCAAAAATGCGGCGGGGTTAAACTAAACTGTACTTGATTTTAGTATTTGCAAGATGATTATCATAATTTTGCTAAAAGGAGAAGGAGAGTACACGTAAACAAATGACATCATAGATAAAACAAATATCTGGGAGCCAACTTACAGTCTTAAAAACAGATTGTTGTCAACAATGTCAAGCACTAAATCTTTCTGAGTTTGTAAAAGTATTACAAATGGATGATAAAATGCTATTTTTCTTGCTCCAGTTTTTAATTATAAATTGTAAAGATAAAAAAGAGTTCAACGTTTTGTTAGTACAAGTCTCATAGATCTTTCTCATGTTACTTTTTCTAATACAACTTTAAAAGTATAGAAGGATTGCGTTACAAATATTATATTTGATCTTGCAACAGGTTAAATATCATGCACCTAAGTATGTAAAAGTTTTGTACTATATTAATTTCTTCATTATAATTAAAACGGAATTCTGATGTTTTCAATTCTAACTTTTATGAATATTTTCATGTATCTCGCGTCAAAATAAGATTTGATATTCAAGTTTGATTGATAAAAATCATTTATTTTTGTCATATTTCTAATCACAAATTGAATTAATTATTTAATGGTTATTTCATCCATAACATTCCTTAGCTGGAAATCATTTCGGACATGTTTATTTTTTAAAAATGGCTGTTAACACCAATATATCGTTACTTTTTGTGTGCTATGAATTTTAAATTGACGTATACCGGGAAAATAAAAAAGAAGTTGTGGTATGAATGCCAATAAAACAACTCTCCCCAAGAGACCAAATGACACAGAAATTAACAATTATAGGTCATCGTATGGCCAATGAGCAAAGCCCATACCGGTAAGTTGTTCTAATACTATAGCACTGTTTGGGTTATCATTGTGTTACGCTTTTTTGTTGTTATTTTGTTTCGTGGTTCTTATAGATTTGTCATTTTTGTAACTTCCTTGGACTGGTCATTAGTAATACTGCAATTTGCATTTCATGAGATGATGGTTTTCTACGTTCTGTCGTGATTTTGTTATTAAATGGTAATCAATTCTCGTTTCAGTTTAGGGTTAAAAAGTAAAATCACAAAAAAATACTGAACTCAGATGAAAATTTTAAACGAAATGTCCCTAATCAAACGACAAAATCAAAATCTCAATTACATCAAACGAATGGATAACAACTGTCATATTCCGGAATTGGTACAGGCATAGTTTTCCACTATAAGATAATTATGGAATCTATTAAAGAAAGATATTTTTCGTAAATTTTGTTTGATTTTGTTTCCTTTGTAAGTTCATTAGAATTACCTCATTTTATGTTGACCTTATCTTATCATTTTGGTTTTTTTATAGACGATCCAGTTGATGACGTTCCTATGAAGTAATTCTGGGACTTTTTGATAATTTTGGCTGTCATTTTCAAAGAATCAACAAAAGATTTGGAATATTGAATCAGCTGGGATATATTTACTTCATTATTAAGATAGGTCTTGCTTTTATTAACATATATTCGTTAAAAGGTTGTAGTTTCTTGGTCGTTTAAAGAGTGTTCATCGTTTTGATTTTCGCTATCGCAAAGACAGTACGGGTAAACAGAATACTATATATGCAGGTGTTGCGACATGGAGTTTGTAACAGTGTATCCTAAAAATCCTGCAGTGCTGACAACCCTTTTGCTACCAGTTAGGGTTAAACAGGGGAACAACACAAATACATATAAAAAGCGAACACCGTGACACAATTTTTTTTATCTATAAAATTCTTAAAAGTAGGTCATGGTTTTCAATACTTTTTTCTTATGTAGAAAAAAGAGGTCACAATTTCCCTATTGGCGGTTGGAGATATTGAAATAGCAATATTATCTTTCCATTATGATATAAACATTTCAAGTAATTGTATCTCATGGGGATATGGGTAATGAATTAAAGTTTTACAAAGGGCTTATCGAAAGTCCCTAGCCATTCTTTACAACCATATGCCTTTGTTTATGAATATTTCATTTCCATCAGAGTTTCTTCAGTCAGCTTTTACTACCTTAGTTAAGATAACGTTTTTCTGATCATTATTCTACACTGTCGTCTAGAATGCCTATTAAAGAAGTTATTCTGTATTTGTCTGAAGAAAATGTTGAGATCAACTTATCATTTATACGTATTTATACTCAAGGGTTATATACAAAAATGCATCATAGATAACCACTCTAAACGAGGAAGATTCTGTCACGGACAGAGTTGGACGGAATAGAAGTCGAACAGTCTAGACAAAATGGGTTGCATTCATTCATATCTTTGTAGAGTCTTCGTGTCAGTGTCAAATGTACTACTGTAAAAGTGCATTCATTGTTCTGTTAAACGCCTAATGGATTGTAGTTTATAACTAACATTAATTTTTTAAAGTATTTTACAATCTTTAAAATTGAGAATGGATATCAATAGTTACACTACTGTTCCAAAATAAAAACACGTATCAAACAAATAATTTTAAATAAACCTTCACTAAGCTGCTCAAATATTGCGCTATGCCAACCAAATCTTAAATCATAAAGTACATTGATTTTGATTTAAATGTTATGAACACTTCCGTCCTGATGATGCTATGTATTTATATTTTATAATTTTAAAAGATCATGCTTATTCCAGACTTTTACTATCTATAAAAAGTTAAATCACAAAAATACTGAACTCCGAAGAAAATTCAAAACGTAAATTTCCTACAAATTGTCATATTTCTGACTTGATACAGGCATTTTTTTATGTTGAAAGTGGGTGATTGGTTTTCCTATCTAGCTAAACCTCTCACTTGTATGACAGTCACATCAATCTCCATTATATTGCAAACGATTTATAAAGTCGTTTAATGCGTACTGATCAATATCCGAACCTGGGAAAATATGGTACATTCGTGTTTTTGTTTGTTACGGATAGTGAATTGCCTTCATGTACACCTGTGACTCCTTGTCAGGGGTTTAGTTTTTGACCATTTTGGTTTTAGCAATTCTTAAAGTGAGTATTAGTTTTTAGATTTTCATATAATCTTGCTTTCAGCAAACTTAATGTCGGTTGAAAACAAAACTTTACGACAAAAGAGATGATTTCAGCTTTCTAATTGTGAACTTTCCATTTCTAAGTAGCAACATTCCAGCAGCACCTGCATACGGGGTATATATCTCCCAATTGATACGATATTCCCGTGCTTGCATTTCCTATCATGATTTTCTTGATAGAGGGTTACTGCTCACAAGGAAGCTATTAAACCAAGAGTTCCAAATGGTGAAGTTGAAACCATCCCTTCGTAAATTTTACGGACGCCATCACGAGTTGGTTGACCGTTATGGAATAACCGTTTCACAAATGATATCGGATATGTTCCTTACGTCGTAACTACAATCCCCTTCCCTTTCATGAATGTGACCTACCGAATTAGCCTATTTACCGGATTTGTAATCACATAAGCAACACGACGGGTGCCACATGTGGAGCAGGTTCTGCTTACCCTTCCGGAGCACCTGAGATCACCCCTAGTTTTTGGTGGGGTTCGTGTTGTTTATTTTTTTAGTTTTCTATGTTGTGTCATGTGTACTATTGTTTTTCTGTTTGTCTTATTCATTTTTAGCCATGGCGTTGTCAGTTTGTTTTAGATTTATGAGTTTGACTGTCCCTTTGGTATCTTTCGTCCCTCTTTTAATGGTTCAGTTAAACTGATATACTAGTAATTAATATTAATGTTAGTATTTGTTGTTGTGCGATATCAGATCTGTGTAAGGTGTTATTATGATCCAAATATGTTTCATATGTTTCTAAACGATATTAGTTGTTTTCTCGTCGTTAAAGGCGTAAAACGATCCATAGTTGCTGACGTCCACGTTATTTGATCCGTTGGTAGCTGTGTCCTGAACTGTCCTATATCATAGTTCATTAACACTTAAAATATTGATTGAATCATAAAATGTAGTCTTATTTTCAATCAAACACTCATTTCTATTTTAAACATATTATATATAATACAGATAGTTGGCATAAACATGTCGCGACCCAAACTCTCTTAAGAGGAAAACATTGAAAACAAACTGACAGAAACTCTTTGGTAGAGAGGTTGTCTTAAAAATTATTCTGGCAAATTATCAACTGTAAATATGTGAATCTGTATGTACTTCGTTCATTTGTACATTGGAAGTAATGCTCAGAGCAGCAACTTAATACATAGATACATAGCTGTCGAAGGAAAGTTCTCCAGCACTTAGTGTTTAATCAGAGGTAACAAACATAAGTTTGGTCGGAATAACTTTCACTAAACAGGTGAAATTGACAATAAAAAAAATTCAGTCGTTTGTAAAAGACATATAACATGTTGAGCTGAATTGTGACAAAAACGTCGGACTTAAATAAATTCGATATAAGGAAGAGAAATATTCGTTTTACATGATGTTGATTGGCGACATTATTATCCATGTTAATTTAGAAATAAAAAGTTAAATTTCTACAAAATTGAAGACTTTAACCATGATTGTAAAATTTAAAATTCAGGTAAATTACAAAACCTGAATTGACCAACTTCTGCTAAATTTTCTTAGAACATTAAGTCCATAATCATTATATACTGGATTCTGTTTTCTACAGATATAAGTCGGTTAACGAGACTTATTAAAATATATAAGATAAAAACGTGACAATGTGAGAACTAATCTATAGCATTCATCATTAGAACAAATTATTGTTTTATACAACCAGAAAAGATAAGGATTAAGTATCTAAAAAAGTCTCTACATTCTTCTCATAATAGCTTAACATTGTTCGTGTGAAAACATTTCATTAATGGTCATTGTACAACCTGTTGAATTAGTGAATATGGTAACTCATATGTTAATTAAGAAAATTCCCAAAATAAGAATGATAAAGTGTGAAGCAATAATTCAGTTATTTGTGAAGTAAACTACATTAAAGTGATATGAAAAACATTCATATGTATATAACTGATTAATGATAGCAGGATTACATTTTGTATGTACGCCAGACGCGCGTTTCGTCTACAAAAGACTCATCAGTGACGCTCGATTTCAAAAAAGTTAAAAAAGGCCGAATAAAGTACGAAGTTAAAGAGCATTGACGACCAAAATTGCTTAAAGTGTTGCTTAATAGTATATACGTCCCAATTCAGGAGCCTTTGGCCTTTGTTAGCTGAAGACCGCCTCAAGTTGCGGGATTGTTCTCGCTGCGTTGAGGACCCATTGATAGCCTTTGGCTATTTTATGCTCTTTGGTCTGGTTGTTGTCTCTTTGACAAATTCCCCAGTTCCATTCTAAATTTTATTGTCTGTCGTATGAATTGAATAATTAATTTACACAGACTAGCAGACCACCATAATAACTTATATTATAGAAATATTTCCTTATGAATAACAAATTGCCTGAGAAATAATCGCTACAATTAAAAATAAAAGGAATTTTAATGGCATTTTTTTTTTAATAATTTCATTTTTGAATTATTTTTTATACACCATAACACTATTCATTTTAATGGGACATAACTGTTAAACAATGTTGATTACAAACATAAAACATGTTATCTTTACACCATTGTTGTCTCTTTGACGCAATGATTTTGAAAAAGCAAATGTCTCTCAAAACCTATAGTGACACATTTTTGTTCAACTATTGCTTTACGACGATCGTATAACTAATAAGGGGACTTCACTCGCTTTTCCTGATATTGTTTATTTTTCATAAATATTAATTCTTTGAAAGGATTGTAGATTTATACACTTGGGATAATACGATGTATTCAATGTTTGTTGTTCTTAAGGCGCTATTAAGGTTTTCAATTTTAAGATATAACGTATGTTATGACAGCTAATTATGACAGTTATACTTTTGAAATAAAGAGATCAAATTAAAATAGGTATTAACAAGAATAGTATACATTTTTGAATCTTACACTTTGAAATCTCTGACAATCTATCGAACTAGTAATATTTATGTTTAGTCAGTGAAACAAAAATATTAATCAATCGATTGATAAGCTTAGATGTATTCCTCTTATAATCTATTTGCATTCAATCTTCAAGCATCTTCATTAATGAGGCAGAACACATAAAGTTTCCTTTTATTGACAATATCAAACACTATTAATCAGAATCTCTGTCATAAACAATGATAATGCACTGGAGAAAGATTATGGAAACAGTCAATCTAATGATAAAATGAATTATCATTTAAAGAGAATTAGTGTTTATTTGTTTTATTTCATGTTTTCATAAAGTCTTATCCGACTAAATTATTATCTGTCCACATAGAATTTGAACAAAGCCAATTACGTGTAGGGTAAAGATCATGATTGTGTCATCCTGACATAGTTTGTTTAAAAATAATAGAAAACAACCAATCGTTCAGGATATTTGTAAATGAGAAATCCAATGCAAAATGTGAACATTATGAAACATAGTTTGACCCACCACAGTGATCGATTTCTGCACCTGGATGAATTATGACAAGTGTTTGTCCTTTTCTATATTAGATTATATGTTTATCCCCATAACATATACATGCTATTTCAAGATAAACATATCACATCAAAAACCAGTGAGCCTCGGTTGCCGAGTGGTGTAAGTAGTCTGACATACTGTATCTCTAGCATGTCAACAATGAGGTGATGAGTTAGAATCCCGCACGTATCAGGTGATCTTAACTACAATCTTAATTGACTAGGATTGTTAGTTTTCCACAGAAGGGGTCGGTGGTTCATTTTCTGCACTTTGAATTCCTCCGCTTATAAACAAATGACAGCCAATAAATAGCACAACAGTGTTTGAAAGTGTCAAAAAACACAGATCAATCAATGAGCACATTTTTAAAGACCCAAAATGTTTCGTACTCGAGGAATGAAATTTGAATGACTTGAATTGACTAAAGATGGACTTTTGCATAATCTTCATTATTTGCACACGTTTTTTCTTCAGGAATGTTGTTCTAAAATGAAATCAATATTTTTTAATTTTTTGGTCAAAATGAATTTATTTTTCAAGTTGTTATAATAGAAAAATAATAAAAAGTATGGGTCTTCGAGCATTTTCTCACACTACAGGTTGTGCACATTTGTCATTTTTGTATAGAATATACTTGAAAAAATTGGGAAATATGGCCACTTAACCTGTTTTCCTGCTACATAATAAAATAGGTGAAATTCACAACACATTCTATTATAAAAGTTACTGTATCTGGATTATTTTTTCCTTATTCTAAAAGATGAATTAAACAAAAATATTGTGTTTTTTTGTAAAATACACCCGTCAAGTATGCGGACGATAACTTGGTGTAAAACCACTTTATTCTATTTCGTGGCTATCAGTTTGAATTGCTGACGATAATGATGAATGTTCCGATTATAATCTATGTACATTGTATCTTAAATTTATAATATATCAATGTTTCCTATCAATAAACAATGTGTATGAAGACAGTAGGTTCAATCGGTGTAAATATTTAAACAGAAAACAAATAAAACACTTGGAATCGATTTGCTGATAATTATATGTTAAAGCATGTTGAAAGCTGTACCTTGACCTATAAGGGTACTTTTAAACATTATAACTTGGATGGAGAGTTGTCTCATTGGCCCCATACCACATCTTCGGAGAAATATATTGCGTAAGCATACGTGTCTATCCAGAACTAAAAAAGGGTCAGAAAACTTTATAAAATGCGGTGCCTTGATTCACTTCACTAGGATACATCAATTTTTGTTGAAAGCCAGCTTTGTAAAATATTACAGTATCTATATGACTTTAAGAATGCAGCATTTTTTATCAGTTGGTAACCACTGACTACTCACCAGCGATACATCTCACTATAAGAAAATGAAATTAACAAATTTGCTACGTCCGAAACGTTTTTCTAAATAAGCATTCATCTGGAAATTTTTGAAAATCGATGATGGATATATACTTGAATGAAGTATATATTCATCATCGTCCTTATTTAGTTAGGGTACTATTTTATTCATGGGGTGATGTTACTGGTATCACAGGGGCTGGTCAGACGAGTTTTAATTAAATATGTTTACAGTGTTTATAGATACAACTCCACTTACTTCACTGACACTGTCAAATAAACCTTATATAAATTTGCTTCATCCGAAGCGCTTTTCAAATTAGTATTCATCTGAAATATTTTGAAAATTGATGATGAAACCCAAATAATATACAATTATGGCCTTCAAACGTTAATATCTACAATAACTTAATCGAGAAAAATATTATTTTCCTGAGGTCTATTTGATTAATAATTGCGGATGTTAACTTTTTTGAAGGCCATAACTGTATCACTTATATTGTACTGAGCTGAACCTACAGTTTGATATCAATTTAGTTCTTATTCGAAAAATGTTATGCAAGCTTCACCATGCACACTCACTTATAATACTGTAAATTTCGTGTAAATTCTTTACTATTATTTGTTCAAGGAACCTCTGAGAGCAACCTATCTGAACGTTATTTCTTTGAAACCCAATTGTTGTAACTTTCATATAAACTGGTGCAGGTCTTTTCATTTGAAAATGCATGTACCAAGTCAGGAATATGTCCATTCGTTTTTGATGTGTTTTGTTATTTGATTTTGCCATGAAATTATGGACTTTTCGATAAGATTTTCCTCTAAGTTCAGTTTTTTTGTGTTTTACTTTTTTTTCGTAACTTGGTCTCGTACCTAGTCGATTTGTAACGTATTATGCCGTTTTGTAACTGAGACATTTCGTAACCTTATAACAATATATAATAATATAAATTGTAGGCTATGAAAAAAATGTTGTAAAAGTTTCTAAAAAACATTTTTTATTGTTTTTTATCAACGCGTTGAAAGTAAAACCCAACGCATTGATGGTGAAAACCAATGCGTTGAAAATATTCAATGTACAGTATGTTCATACCGTCAATGACACGAATGACCACTCATAGAAAAGCTACATGTTAATGACAAAAACACCCCCAGCGTTATCAAAACCACCTACATTCAACTTGGCCTCAGGGAGTTGCAAATTGAATTTGTTGATTTATGAATAGAAAATTAATATAAAAATGTATGTAATGAAAAAGTTTTCTTGTCACGCAGCACAGAATATTTGGTTTGATATAACAAATTTGTCAGTAATGTTCAACAATTGTTTTTTACACCTACTTTCATTGGTGGAAAGTTAATCAAGTAAAACATCATTGATGTTATATACTGTATGTTGGCTTCCAGATATTTTGTGATTTTTAGTGTCTGGGATTTGAACTCCTATTCCCTTGTATTGATATACAATAAATTAAAGCCATCCCATTAGTGAATATTGCTGAAGTCTTCAACACGGAATGTAGGAGTTATGTTCCTTTGGACATCACGTAGCACTATATAATAAAAAAAAATAAAAAAATAAAAAGTGCATTATGATCACTATAATTGTATAACAGCATAAGGGGGACATTATGAATTATAATTTTACAACATCATATGAGGGATATTATATATTTATTTTCACAAATTCAATCAATGTAAAGTAGAAAATAAAGATTCGAATGCACATGCTTGTAGAGCAATGCCAAATACATTAAATAAAGGTCGACACATTCACAACAAAAACAAGCAAGACATACACTTTGAATATAAACATTAAAGGTATTATTTAAGAACTTATTTTGAAATTAAGTATATAATACATCTTGTCAATCATACTCTAGACAAAAAAACTGGCAATAATTATGAACAGCAAGAGCAATAAAACAAAAAGGAGAAAACAAGGGAAATAGGCCTGGGGAATTCGAGTTTTGTCCGAGAATGATAGAACTTGATCTCCATATATATTTTGTCTATTATATCATTGTTACTGTGTATTAAACAGTTTAAAATTTGAATTATAAGCTTGTAATTTGCTACAGAGGTGTAATCCAATTGTATATGGTCGTATAATGTTGTTCAAAAAATGTGTTCGAATACATAGAATATACAAGATGGTATTATGCTAGGTGCAATACTTTCAAGACCTTTCGTCATATAGGTGGATATAAGTCTTTTAATAATAAGCGAATGATGTTTGAAAATAAGTTAAGATCATTCTTTAAACTTCATTCAAGCTGCAGAAAAGAAAAATTAAAATTGCACAAATAAAATGAAATGAAACGATAACAGAATAAGACAGCTATTGAAACATAGACAATCGTGCATTTATTATCAGAATGCATAAGTACATAGACTACCACGATATACGTACGGTAACTATAAGTTGTACCTAATCAAAAGTCTGCAATTGAAGAACCAATAAACAGTGAACACTCAAAATTTGAAAAAGTTTTTATTGAGGATATCAACTTAAACGTCTAGAGATTTATCTACTGATGGGTTGTCATATAAAACATTGTTATTTTTCTCTTTTAATATGGTATATATAAACATAAATTCAGTTATTAAATGCTTGTGTCTCGTGAAATAACTTAGACTACATTCATGATATCACATGTAATCTCTTTCAATCCCCACATGGCAACAAAATCTTTAAAATACTTGAATGTTATTTTTAGCAGGACGTTCTACGTAGAAGACATTGAATACAATGTATCAATTGACTGGTCATCACTGAAGTAACAGTCCCATTAGTTTAAACTGGAATCGTTGATCAAAACGTCAATAAACCTGTCTGGAACTCAATTAATGGTTATTACATGTACGGATAATGTCTTGTTAATAGGTAGATTTATAAGCTCAAAGGATTGTATTTAACCATTATTAAGGCATTATTCTCCTTTATTGCTACTGGAATAAAAAGGTTAGCCTCGACCTTATTTTGAAGTGGATGTCTTAGATAGCATACAGATCGAAAACAAATGGTATATATTCACTAATGATGCGCAGCTGACGGAACAGAATTCATTCTCAGAGTAGCATCAACGCCTTCAACACTCCACTGATAGTTCAGACGGCGTCTTGCATCGTATTAAATGGAATTCTACTCTAAGTGTCGATTGATTACAATACATATAATAATTTAAGAACACCACCGCAGGGTACAACCATCATACGATAAACTAGGCTGGGCAAAAATATCTTGTTAAAGGCTATTACATTATCATACAGCTTCTATCCGTTTTCTCAAAAGTTGAGTGTCAATTGCATTATTTTTTAAATAAGTTGTTGTCATTATGAGATTTTTTCGATTTGAAGTAGGCTTTCATCAATAGTATTGGTAAAAATGTGTAAACTCACATCATGGTTAATAGGTTTAACGTAATGTATATTTTCGCTATTTACTAATGTTACATGTTGATGTACACAGCTAATAACCTGTTTAGAATTAATCAGATATTATAGTAACTATGATACTTGTAAAAACTCTTTGTTATTATTACTTGTCGAAATAAGACTACATCGTTTTGTTTTCTTCAAAGGAGACTGTCATTTCTATCTTTTCTTTTGCTAGATGTTGTCGTACAGAAATTTGTTCAAACGTGGAATATTCCACTTTTACACTTTCTATTGTTTGTTGTAGTCGTGCAAACAGTTTAGAATTTTCTAATAACCTTAACACTAACGTTTCGCTTCTTTATAGGCCAAGTTATTTTAAAATAAACAACGTCCTGAAATTGCATGAAGTTTATAGACATTTTGAAATTGTAAAATTAAGTAAGATAATATTGTAGTCTGATTTTGATAAATTGTTAATATTTTTGAAAAATTGTTTCGGCTGTTCAATTTAGTTTTAAATTATTCTAAGGATTTTAATTGAAGAGAATAAAAAGTTTTGAGTTCATTAAATTTTATAAACATTCATTCGTAAAGTTGTATTTGTCTAGAAGCTTACAGCAGTTTCCACTGATTTCTTTTCCACGGAAAGTCATTTTCGTAAATTTTAAACATTGCATAAAGATTGCAATAGTTGCACCTAAGAACATCGTTCTTCTCTTTCTGTTGTGAATATTGGTAATTTAAAACAAAATGTACATTATAAAACAATCGTTAGGGTTAATAACTAGTAAACAAATGATGCTATTCAGTCGACCTAGGTGCAAAAAAATGTCCGTATCATATCAGTAATGTAACAGTTGTTTTTGATTAATATCATGTGTTAAAGTTATTGATTTTGCCATTTGATAAGGGACTTTCCGTTTTGAATTTTCCTCGCAGTTCGGTATTGCAGTAACTTTACTTTGATTTTTTGTCTGTCTGTAAATAAACTCATCATAGATACCAGGACTAAATTGTCTATATGTTGAGTATACGTATGCATCATAGACAGGAGTCTTCTAGTATATATTGAGTTTTTATACTACATGTAAAGAAACATGTGTCCCAATGCTTGGCTTGTGTCTATATGTTGAGTATGTATTATAAGACAGATGTCTATTAACCTCATTTGCCAGAATGCAGTAGATTTTGAAACGGCAAATTTTAAGGTTAATCATAGGTTTATATTTCCTCAGATAGAATTTTCTTCTACTTTGAGAAAATGAAGTACTTAAAATGCTTTTTGAAAACTATAATAAAAATGTGGGTCACCGTGCAATTTTGCAAGCTACAAGTCGTGCAAAATTGCCTAAATTTGCATAGATTGTTGATTGAAAAACACATGTTTGTAAATTAAAAAAATATATATATCAGGAAGAACTTTGAAATAACGGTTTTATCATATGCTGAAGGAAAATGACAAAAAAAGGTATCACCTAACTTATAAAAAAGAAGATGTGGTATGATTGCCAATGAGACAACTATCCACAAAAGACCAAAATGACACAGACATTAACAACTATAGGTCACCGTACGGCCTTTAACAATGAGCAAAGCCCATACCGCATAGTCAACTATAAAAGACCCCGATAAGACAATGTAAAACAATTCAAACGAGAAAACTAACGGGCTTATTTATGTAAAAAAAATGAACGAAAAACAAATATGTAACACATAAATTTGTTATCTTGCTATAAGTAAACTTTGAAAAATTCGCTATCATTCAAGTAAACAATTGTGACTATCAGAGTTATCTTCACTTAAATGACAGAATGGGACAGAACACAAACATTTGGTTTTTATTTAAACAATTTGAAATGTTCAATAAACCAATTTTTTTTTCTTTTTAGAAAACTTAATATTCTGATACATTAATAGCAAATCTGTTTCAAAATTTGCAGATGTAGATAAAGACATACACCAATTTTGAGCTACTATTGTACAATCCAAGATGGCGGTTAACAATGAATCAACTTTATAAGCTGCCACGTGTGGTTGTTGCCTTAGACATAAGGGTTAGCCTCGACCTCTTTTCGAAATGGTTGTCTAAGAGTACACTTAATGTATGCTCAAAATAAATAGTTTATTCACCTAAATCGCGCATTTCACGAAACACAATTCATTCTCAGAGTAACACCAAGGCCTTCAAATCTTGCATGCAAGTTAAAAAAAGCATCTTACACGGTATTCTTATCTAGGCGTAGATGATAATACATATGATAACTGAAATAACATAGCTGCAGGGAGAAATCTTCTTACGATAAACTATTTCAAGTAAAACGATTACGATAAAGCCATATAAAATATCAAACAATCCCGTTTCGATTCCACAGAAAGAGACTGTCAATCTCACCTTTTCTCAGTTAAGTTGAAGTCATGGTGCGTATTGTTTTCTAACATTTGGGGTACCTTCACATCCACAAACATGATATGAATAATAAAACTCACAACAACAAGTTAAAATAGATTTATATATTCGCGTCTTTTGCAAACTTTCCACGTTGAAGTAAACATATTAGAACCCGAGGTAAAATAACCAGTAACTGACTATAATACTTGACCAAAACAAAAGCATAGTTTTACTTGTCAAATAAGACATTTTCAACTTTTCAAATTATGTTAGATGATTTTTATGTCTGATTTAGATAAATTGTTTATGTTTTAGAAGAATTGTTTTGAATTTTCAAACTGTTTTTAGTTTATTCAGGAATTTTAATTGCAGAGGATAGAAGATAATGAGTTCATATACTTTCAGAAAATTTCTTTTGTAAATTTGTTTTTGAACAAAAAACCTAAAGCTGTTTTCTTTGATTTCTTCCAAATGGAAAGTCTACTGCGTACATAATAAACATAAACATCATTAAAGTAGCTCCTTAGGCCACCGTTCTTCTTCTGTCATTATTGGTAAGTGAAATACAATCATTTTAGATATAGTCAGATCGTAAGGGTGAATAAATTGTAATCTGTAATTCTGATCAGTCGACCGAGGTGCAAAAAAGAAATGTCTGTACCATGTAAGGAATATACCAGTGGTTTCCATTATTTTGATGTGTTTGAGCTTTTGATTTAGCCATTTGATACGGGACTTTCCGTTTTGTGTTTCCTTGAAGTTATGTATATCTTATAAGTCCTGAAATATTTATCCACATCACTTTAAAGCACGTTTTCATTTAGGTATGTCATCAGTTAATTTCAGTACTTTGGTTAATTTCTTTGTGTGTAACCAAGAATGAATAGAACGGGACATTAGTGAGCATTTCCATTGCGAAGCTCGTTTTCACCAACCAATATATTTTGGGTGGTCTTGCTTCTGAAAATATAACAAAAAATGCAGTAAATTCGAGGAAATTTAAAGACCAGCCGTGTTTGGCCGTCGACCTAGTAGATCCGACTTTTTTCTATTTTCAAAGACCACATAATAGTATCTGCAACACCAGATAAATACACAGGCCTTGAATCGAATAATAAAACGACTTGTTGAGTTTAATCACAATAATGAGTTTCTTTTGTTTAGAGTAGTTATAAATGTAATGCATTATTGAAGGATAATGCATTTTAACAAATAAAACCTGCGATGCAACTAACAATTTTGGTAGCAAATAGCATGCATACATATCTGTGTCACTTCAATTTTATCCTCTTAGAAAATTAATCTTCTATCTGTTCAATAAATGTCGTAACGAATGCAAGAATTGAAACTATACTGCTACTGTTTAAAAGGTTCAGTAATTTGAACTTTAAATTGACAAACAAAAAACGAAATTTGATTTACAGAAATCGCAGTGTTATAGCCTTCATGATTAGAATTTATGTAAGAACTAGAACATTGGGGTCCTTAACACATTAACTGAAATCTAATTTTGAAGTTTAGTATAACGGTCAAATAAAAGGCTATACCACGCAAATTGTGCTTTGCTATTGATAAAATGCTATGACAATTAATATTTGTAAGACTTTTAAGAAAAATTTGTTCTAGTCCAGATAATAAGACGAATGAAAAAAAAGTTTGTTCTTTCGAGTATTAAAAATGTGTCTTATACCTCGAATATAATGCAACTCCAAAAAGAATTTATTATAATAATGTCAATTGTACGAGGGAGATGATTCAAATAGACGTCATATAAAATTGCATTGAAATTTAGTAGGACAATATAAGCCAATTGTATTGTGAGAAATAACTTTAAATCAGGATAACATAAATTATCCTGATTTTTGTATGATTGTTGGTCGTACAAAATAAGGAATAAGATCTCGACTTTAATTATTGACGAATGTGTTGCTCCTTGTTGGTTTCATTAACCTCGCCAAAAATATCAAACCACAGGGATTTCGTGGAATGGCAGATCTAGCTGCACTCGACGATACAGTGACGTTACTGAAATATAATTCTTAGAATTTCCACTCTTAGTTTTTATATCGAGATGAAATGAGAGACACAAATCATAAATTTCATTTATCTAGATCTGGTATTGTAAATTTAGTTTACCATAGACTATTCGAAACAAAATTCCTTAAAACGTGTTCACAGTTAATTGGAATGATAAGCCTTATGAAATATTTGATGAGGATAACTGACATCAGCGGGGGTGTCTAACAGTGACATAATTTTAAGATTTCTGTGTTTAGTTTGCTTAATGATTTAGCTGGTGCACGTGGGTATGAACCTGTCAAACATATTTTGAAGAAAAGGGTAAAAATATGCTGATGCGTTATAACTTCCACATGACTTGGAAAAACATAGTAACTAAGAAATAACTATTACTGCTATACTAGAGACACCTACTACGTCACTGACTTCAAAATCTTTATAATTATGTAGAGGGTTGAATATAGGACATCTTATTAAAGCAAATTTAGCAAAAGACATAAATCAAGTTTAAAAACCACCAAATGTGAAAGGTACAAGTAAAGCTCGAAATAGTCAGAAAAAGGTAAATGCTAGAGCATAACAATTGACATTATAAAAACATGAAAAAGAAAAAATGACAAAAATAAACACCGACACTGACATGAAAAAAAAATCATTTGCACACAGGGAACATTAACAAAAACATTTATTCTGTTAAAAAGGCGATATAAGAAAAAAGTATCATGACCCCTTTCGCCACATTAAATACGCTTAGAGCTTCGCATTATCTTATACAGACACAAGTAGTGCATTGTTACTATATGAGTTATATTCTTTGATTGATTTATCTAATTAATCAGACAGTCGGACAAGACATTGATTCCTTTTGACCAATATAAATCTATTGCTAGACCTATTACCCTTATATAAGTCTTTTGTCCTTGAAAGTATTTATTTTTATAATACTTGGACTCACATGAATAAATCAAGTAATTGAGGTTTGATCTTTGATTAAATAGGTTACGGTCTGTATAGTTGCCATTTAGGTTTTCTATAAACAACCAACATATATTTAGAAATTATATTATACCAAAATGAGCCGTTACAAACAACAATTCATGTTAAATCAATTTACAGGTCAAGTTCCTATCAATTGTCGTTTGTCTTAACTTTGTGGTTTTCTTTATTTATGCAGAATAAAGGGTTTTTAAAAATGACAGATCTAAGATCCTTTATTTGTAATTATTCAAATTTTTACATACTTACAAATGGCGCTCATTTATAAAAATTTATAAATGACTAAATTAATCAATTTATCAAATTAAATACAACAATTTACACGTCAAGCGGCGCACATTTCATTTTGATTTGTAAATAAATTCCAATCCAAACTTTTGAAGCTGAGTTGAAAAGACATCAAAACAGAAAATTTGTGTTTTACATCCCTTTGTAATTAAACAAAGAGTTTCAAAAGGTGAAGTTGAAATTATCCCTTCGTACATGTTACGGACGCCATCACAAATTAGCTGACCGTTATGGTATAACCGTTTCACTGATGATATCGGATATGTTCCTTGTGTCGTAATTATAATCTACTTCCCTTTTCACCAAGAATGTGACCTACCGAATTAAGACTATTTACCGGGTTTGTAATAACATGACCACCACGTGGAGCAGCGGCTGCTTAAACTTCCATAGCACCTTCGATCACCCCAAGTTGCTTGTTGGGGTTCGTGATGCTTTATCTTTAGTTTTCTATGTTGTGTCTTGTGTACTTTTATTTGTCTGTTTGTCTTTTGATTTTTTTAACCATGGCGTTGTCAGTTTATTTTCGATCTATGAGTTTGACTGTCCCTCTGGTATCTTTCATTTTGTCATGTTTATAGTAATTAAGATTATAACACAAAGTTTACCGCTGTACCCCTATTTTGACGCTTTTACTTCTTGTCTGTTTAATATAAAAAAGAAGATATGGTATGATTGCCAAAGAGACCAAAATGACACAGACATTAACAACTATAGGTCATCGTACGGCCTTCAACAATGAGCAAAGCTCATACCGCATAGTCAGCTATAAAAGGCCCCGATATGACAATGTAAAACAATTCAAATTAGAAAACTAACGGCCTTGTTTGTATAAAAAATGAACGAAAAACAAATATATAACACATAAACAAACGACAACCACTGAAGTGCAGACTCCTGACTTGTTACAGGCACATACATAAATAATGTGGCGGGGTTAAACATGTTAGCGGGATCCCAACCTTCCTCCTAATCTGGGACAGTGGTATAACAGTACAACATAAGAACGAACTGTCAAAATCAGTGAAAAAAGGCTTAACTCATCAGATGGACAAAAAACACATCGATGTCAATGTAACAGAATTTGATGCAACTGTCAAACAAGTGAGAGGTTTAGCTAACTGTAAAACCAGGTTTAATCCACCATTTGTTAGATAATGAAATACCTGTACCAAGTAGGGAATATGACAGTTGTTATCCATTCGTTTGATGTGCTCGGGATTTTGGTTTTGCTCTTTGTTTAAGGACTTTCCGTTTTGAATTTTCCTTGGACTTCAGTATTTTTTGTGATTGTACTTTTCAATTGATGAGTTTCAGTTTTATCAAGTAAATTGTTCAGAAACTTGCGGCGGTAAACACACCAACATACTATTTTCGTGTGGGTTTATTCCAATAAATGATTGTATCTGTTGAAAATTGTTTGCTGCGTATGTAGAAATAGTTATCAAAGGTACCAGGATTATAATTTAATACGCCCGACTCATCAGTGACACTCAGATCAAAAAGTTAAAAGCCGAACAAGTTCAAAGTTGAAGAGCATTGAGGACCAAAGTTCAAAAAAGGTTGTGCCAAATACGAATAAGGTAATCTTTTCCTGGGATAAAAAAATCCTTAGTTTTTCGAAAAATCAAAGTTTTCGAAACGTTACTTATACTAAATATTAACAGAAATCATTGTTAGTAGAATGTGTATTACACTCGCTTGTTCATGATTAACCAACAGGTTAAAACAACGGTACGAATATACACTGACGACATCTATTGAGGTTGAACACATTATTACTAGCATTTCCTTTGACACGAAATGTGTTTTGTTTTTAAAGACTTTATAGTTGTTACAGCAAACTTTCTTTCTCCAAAAGCGGACAACTGCGATATGCATTCATACCAAACAAAGATAGAATTAGTTGGCTATTAAAAAGACAATTGACATCACGAAAATATATCACCTTTTTCGTGCCTTTAAATATCCTATGTTCTGTGTTAGTTTAACGGATATATCTTTTCAAATATCGTTACTTACACTCTTATTTTCATACTATTTTTGTCATAGATAATGTAGATCATTGTTCAAATAGTTTATACATTAGAGCTTCTATGTGTTATTACCGTGAAATCTAACTAGAGGCTCTAAAGAGCCTGTGTCGATTACCTTGGTATATGTGAATATTAAACAAAGGAAGCAGATGGATTCATGACAAAATTGTGTTTTGGTGATGGTGATGTGTTTGTACATCTTACTTTACTAAACAGTCTTATTGCTTACAATTATCTCTATCTATAATGAACTTGGCCCAGTAGTTTCAGTGGAAAATGTTAATAAAAATTTACAAATTTTATGAAAATTGTTAAAAATTGACTATAAAGGACAATAACTCCTTAGGAGGTCAAATAACAATTTCGGTCATGTTGACTTATTTGTAAATCTTACTTTGCTGAACATTATTGCTATTTACAGTTTATCTCTATCTATAATAATATTCAAGATAAAAACCAAAAACAGCAAAATTTCCTTAAAATTACCAATTCAGGGCCAGCAACCCAACAACGGATTGTCCAATACATCTGAAAAATTATGCACAGATAGATCTTTACCTGTTAAACACTTTTACCCAAGGTCAGATTTGCTCTAAATACTTTGATTTTTGAGTTATAAGCCAAAAACTGCATTTTACCCCTATGTTCTATTTTTAGCCGTGGCAGCCATCTTGATTTGATGGGCGGGTCACCGGACACATTTTTTAAACTAGATACCCTAAAGATGATTGTGGCTAAGTTTAGATTAATTTGGCCGAGTAGTTTCAGAGGAGAAGATTTTTGTAAAAGATAACTAAGATTTACAAAAAATGGTTAAAAATTGACTATAAAGGACAATAACTCCTAAAGGGATCAATTGACCATTTCAGTAACTTGACTAATTTGTAAATCTTACTTTTCTAAACATTATTGCTGTTACAGTTTATCTCTATCTATAATAATATTCAAGATAATAACCAAAAACAGCAAAATTTCCTTAAAATTACCAATTCAGGGGCAGCAACCCAACAACGGATTGTCCAATAAATCTGAAAAATTATGCGCAGATAGATCTTTACCTGATAAACACTTTTACCCAGGTCAGATTTGCTCTAAATACTTGGTTTTTGAGTTATAAGCCAAAAACTGCATTTTACCCCGATGTTCTATTTTTAGCCGTGGCAGCCATCTTGATTTGATGGCCGGGTCACCGGACACATTTTTAAAACTAAATACCCCAAAGATTATTGTGGCTAAGTTTGTGTTTTGGTGATGGTGATGTGTTTGTACATCTTACTTTACTAAACAGTCTTACTGCTTACAATTATCTCTATCTATAATGAGCTTGGCCCAGTAGTTTCAGTGGAAAATGTTAATAAAAATTTACAAATTTTATGAAAATTATTAAAAATAGGAGATCAATTGACCATTTCGGTCATGTTGACTTATTTGTAAATCTTACTTTGCTGAACATTATTGCTGCTTACAGTTTATCTCTATCTATAATAATATTCAAGATAATACCCCAAAACAGCAAAATTTCCTTAAAATTACCAATTCAGGGGCAGCAACCCAACAACGGGTTGTCCGATTCATCTGAAAATTTCAGGGCAGATACATCGTGACCTAACAAACAATTTTACCCATGTCAGATTTGCTCTAAATGCTTTGGTTTTTAAGTTATAAGCCAAAAACTGCATTTTACCCCTATGTTCTATTTTTAGCCGTGGCGGCCATCTTGATTTGATGGCCGGGTCACCGGACACATTTTTTAAAATTAGATACCCTAATGATGATTGTGGCTAAGTTTGGTATAATTTGGCCAAGTAGTTCAGAGGAGAAGATTTTTGTAAAAGATAACTAAGATTTACGAAAAATTGTTAAAAATTGACTATAAAGGGCAATAACTCCTAAAGGGGTCAACTGACCATTTCGGTAACGTTGACTTATTTGTAAATCTAACTTTTCGGCCAGGTGAGCTAAAAACGGGACTAAATTTAATTTTTGCAGCTCCAGACCTCAATTAAACAGATTAAAAATTATGTCTTAATCATATAAAAAGCAAGCACAATCCCCGTTAGGCGTTTAGTATCATACAATCAAAAAATTATATTAGAAGAACATAACCCGTATCATGATAACAACTGGTCAACATCAAAGAAGCTCAACACTGTGAAACAAGGTTGAACTATGTTGGTTACTGATTATCTACAACAAAATTCATCTTATTCAAGTAAATAGATGATTGACAATTTGATCAAGTTTACGATTCTGTAAATATAGACAATGACAAATCAAATTGGAACTCCTTTTAAAGTTAAAATTAAGCCTTTTTACTATGAAGTTTTGTAAATTATCAGTTCTTATAGTTAACATTTCGTCTGCACTACATTTGTTTTTACAAAATTTAGGGCTTTGCGGCAAGTAACATTTGTAAGGTCCGAACCTATAAGAGTTTAAATATAAACTAAAATTCAGTTATATTTCCCTTCACTATGGGTCTTCCTCGGAATACAATTCGACCACTATCCAAATGAATAGTTTGGTTATAACCCCCTGTTATGTCCCAATGAAATGAAACATAGTGATCATATCTGGGTACCAATACGTAAATAAAAGTAAATATCTATGAAAAAATATAAATCTCCTTAAAAAAAGCGTTGGTTTTGAAACAGCTGTATTTGCAAAGTGCAACCTGAATTCAACATATATTATGAAATCAAACAGACCTACAAAAATATATCTGCATGTGTTGCTTCCTTTCGATATGTTTTTTGTATCGGATTACAGAGAACTGTCGGTAGTCTTCAGAGGTCATTGCAGTGGTTTATTACATGACATATAGACGTTTAATGAAGATATTAAATTTAGGCTTTCGTAACTTGAATTGCACTGAATTACAGGCTTCTGACTTGGTACAGCCATATACATAATGTGTCTGGTTAAACTAGTTTATAAGCGCAAAACACTCCCTCTAAACTAAAAGTGGTTTAACGGCATAACAGAAGATCAAACAAGGCAAAACAATAAACGAAAAACAAATATGAGAAACTGCATAAAACGACAACCACTCAATTAAAGACCGTTGACTAGGAACAGGCACATATAGAATGTGGCAGCGTTAAACTAGTTTGAAGGCACCAACCCTCCCATAACCTGGGTCTTTGGTGTAGTAGCAGAACGCATTAACTCACAAGATTGATACAAATAGAAGTCGCCTAAACAGAGTGGACGTGGTCTTGTACTTGTGCATTCCAACAACAAAAAGACACTGACTAGAGATCGGATATTTCTCGTAGTTACTTATAACTTGTTAAAAAAGAGTAACAACTTATAGAAAAACATGCATCTAAGTATGTTAGATATCAAATTGTTAGAATTAGAGTCTAGTCTGTACACTTTAATCTGACAGCTTATACCCATTTAACACCTGATGTTATATCAAAGTACAAAGTTAACCTCATCACAGATACTGATTTCGGACTGTTGAAATCTAAAAAATCTCAAACCGATGTAAAAAAAAAAAAAAAGATATTTTTTCCAGTCAACAAAAGCAATTTGAAAATAGTTTTTTCATTTGACTACCGGATATGATGGGAAGCCACACCGTCTACTGTTTCATTTATTAATCCTTTGGGATGTAATAAGGCAAAACAGGCGATATACAAAATTGACAGCATTACCTGTCACAAAGAAAAAGGCTAATGATTCTCTGTTTTGATAATGTACTTACAAATTTAATATCAATCCTTGAAGAAAACTAGTTTGATGTGTAAGATTAAAAAAAATAAAATTGGTCATGGTTTTTAATCATTGTTTACTGCTACAGCAGATTTATGGACGTTAATTTAAATAGTTATTATGTGCTGACAGAATAAGTTTGTATCATTTTTAGTTCCAAGATACAAAAGATCCCATAACATGACATAACATGTTGTAATAATTTGCGTAGATGCTAGATGAAAAGTTCTTATTAAACCCGTCTTATTGTCTGTTGCTTGATTGAAATAATAGTGGTTTAAACGGAGTCCAAATTTTGATTTATCACATTTCTCATTTATGATATAAATTCTTGATTTTTAGCAATAACAAATGCACGACTTTAATCTTAAAAAGCCTCTTTTCTCATAGATTATGAATCGCCATGCAGTTAATGATTAACACTGACATTGGATACATTTTACAGGTCTTTTAGTATCATGATTTTTCTGGTTTTGCTTATATTTTAGGTCTCTTCTTGTCATATAGCTAAACAAGATGAAGACTAAACAG
This sequence comes from Mytilus edulis, assembly GCF_963676685.1. Taxonomy (NCBI): domain Eukaryota; kingdom Metazoa; phylum Mollusca; class Bivalvia; order Mytilida; family Mytilidae; genus Mytilus; species Mytilus edulis. The sequence continues at coordinate 83,554,133 of NC_092349.1, forward strand.
AAACGCATTGCAAATACGACCAATACTATATAAATGTATTAAACTTGTTATGGACGATTACAAATTAACAAATATCTTAAAAACTATTTGATACTGTGAAAAACCAATTTCCCCATCATAAAAAAGCAACTTTTTCTTGACCTAGGGGATATTAAAGGAAGCCAAACAGTCTTTCATTTCATTTTAGATAAAATCATGCACGAAAGACAATAACAAAATTTTGACCATTACCTTTCGTGGCGAACTAGGTTAGTAATTTTTTTTTTTTTTTTTTTTTTACAAATTACATAACTCATTATTACGATTCCTCCATGAACATGTTATAGAAATATAGTGATTAAGGATTGCAATAGTGTTCGAAGAAGAAAAAACTGAACACAGAGTTCTGCTTTTGTTCTGAAATTTCAAAGGACTTTTATGAGTACATTTTACCGAAAGCAAATGCACTTACAAGATTACAAAGTACTGCTAGAGAAATCTCATTTGACCTGAATCAAAAAGTGAGGGGACAACAATGTAAATTATCTAGTTATAGGATAGTTGTCCTTGAATAGAACTATTTTTTGGCACTTTTAATCATTGTTAGCTGCTATAGTATTATGTTATTTATGATATTGATTAAAATAATTATGCACGGTTTTGATGACAGAATAATTTTGTCTAAATTTTAGTTCCAAGATACAAACGATCACATAACATGACATAACATGTTGAAAAATTTGCATATATATAAGATGAAAAGTTCTTATTCAACCAAACTTATTGTCTGCTGTTTGATTGAAATGATTGTGATTTATACAGAGACAAAATTTCATTTTTCATTTTACAGTTCAAATTTTCAAATATTAATTCCTGATTCTTAAGTTGTGGTTATGTGCAGCAACAAATGCACGATTCTAATCTTTTGAAACGAGTATTTCTATCATAGTTTTGAGCGATGAAATTAATGATCAACACTGACCTGACATTAGAGATATTTTACAGGCCTTTAAGTATTATAGGTTTGATTATTTAGCTTATATATTTGTAAGTCACTTTTTGTCGTATACATGTTGGTTCGCAATTCTCTTCACCTTCGTACTTTATTTGACCTTTTTGACTTTTTTTTATTGAAGCGTCACTGATGAGTCTTTTTTAGACGAAACGCGCGTCTGGCGTAAATACAAAATTTAATCTTGAAATCTATGGTGAGTTTATTTGTGACTCCACATGCATTGTATTTCTTTGTTACTTTCAAATTTTGGGGTTTGACCTTGCTTGGTAAAAGTTTATTAAGGAGAGGGCCTCGGACTCACCAAATGTATAGTGTGTTATTTTGATTTGTTAACTTTTGAAGAAAGGGAAATTATAAAATGGCAACTTAGAGCCACACGACGAGCATAACCCCTTAACCAAAAGAAGGATGACAAACAGCAAGATACACAGTTTCGAAATATTACACCGAAAACAATTTATATTGTGCAACATGATTCCTACCTAAAGCATGATACAAGTGCTATTGAAGGTAAAGTATTTGCCACTTATTATATCACCGTGAATAAACTCATCATAGATACAAGGGTAGAAATTTTTATTTGCGTCAGACGCGTGATTCGTCTACAAAAGACTCAAAAGTGACTCGAAAAAAAAAATTACACTGATTTGATCATGAAAAGTATAGTAAATGGAAGAGAATCAAAAGTAAATTTTCTTTAATAGTTATCCCACGAGGACGTGGTGTGTCAGTGTAAGATCACCCAGATGGCCGGAGGCCAGAGGGTGGTCTAACTCTGACACACTAAGTTCGAATGGGAAAACTATTTTACATCCAAGCTGTTTTAGATTAGACGAAAAACCATTTACAATTCATAAAATCTAATTTAGAACGCCACACAACCATTATAATATACTTTATATATTACATTATGATGTATACCCTTTTTGACCCCCGAACACGATGAGTAGATATCAATCAATGTCAACTCGCCCCACTAACCAATCGGCCCATACTATATCGCCACTTTATAAAAAAAACGCCCCACTCTTGTTTACCAACTCTCCCCACTTTTGAAAAAATGTAAAATCAAATTGAACAATCAGTCTGACAACTCACTTGTTAACGAAAAGGGTTTAAACCCATCTAAATAAAGGTCTGCCAACTCGCCCCACTTATAAAAATATCTTGCTTCCTATAGGTTGCACTTTGAAAATACAGCTGTTTCTCAAACTACGCCTCTTTTTGGGAGATTTAGAATATTCATAGAAAATTAATTTTGTTTACATACTGGTTCCCAGTTATGATCTCTGTGTTCCATCTCATAGAGACATAACTTTGGAATGTTACCAGTAAATATGCATGTGCAATTTCTTTATATTGAAATCTGTGAATACCTTTTATTCGAGGTAGGGGTAGCTAAGAAAATTAGTGTTAGTTTAAACTGTGAGAAGTTCAGGGCATATAAACGTTGAAAATATGCCGCAAGGCCCTATATTTTGACCTTTGGAAAAATTTGTATTGCATATGAATTTCAATTCTAGGATAAGATTTTATTCAAAGCTTCATAGTAAAAGTGGCAGAGTTTTAGCCAACCGCAAAAGGAGTTCCAATGGGAAATTGCATTGTCAATATTAACAGAAATGCAACCTTTAAGTATGTTAAATTACTGACAGTCCGTTTACAGTCGTCCAGGTGTAGTGGTATGTGTCGTGGCTTGATATGCTGAAGGTCTTGAGTTCGAATCCCAGCATATACACTGGATTTTTTCTACGCGAATTTTGATAGATAGTCTTTAACGTATAATTAATTATAAGTATTATAGTGGATTTGACATTCCCAACAAAATGTTACAGAACAAAGAAAAGCATGCATAACAAAGACAATCAAATTGGGGTGATCTGGTAGGGGAGATCCAGCTCAGATCACCCCTGTTAGAACAAAGCAGCTGGGATGTAACGTCCAGTTCTTGTGTTATTATCGATTTGGTATGCGAATGTGACATCAGATATCTGCACAAAATTGTCTTCATTTTTGCTTCTCGAAATGTGTACTCTCCTGTTCATGTGTCTAATTCATTCTCAATGTAAAATATTAATTAAAAATGTAATTGATATGGACGAAAAGTGTTACATACGTCAAATGTTAATACTAAAAGGTTTTTGATATTAATCCTTAGTGCGTTTTCGGTTAACTCTGTATGTTAAAATAAGTAAATTTTCAACATTTGCTTAGTAATCAATTTGCCAGCACTGACATGATAAATAAAAGCTACAGTAGTTGACCGATATTCAAACTACGCAAATCTCTCGGAAAGAGACAACTCTAGGTTAAAGAAAAAACAAACCAAAGGTATCGTATGAACTCTTAAAGAATCCAACTGCTTTAGACAAATTTTTCCTGAGTTTGATTGACTGAATTATATCTCCCATTCGGTTTTAAACCACCTAAAAATTTCAAAAATGAATGGTATGTTATAGTAATATTGCTACTGGAAGATTCACTTATTGGGCTGGTAATCTAAGTTATTATCGGAGGTCAACAAACGCCAAATGAACGCGTTTCCATGTATTTCTAGTAGCTATTGATATATTTTGTACATTTCGATCGGTTTTATGAATTCAGAAATTCTAAAATTCATCTTCCACTGGACTGTTAACAAACATAACTTTATCAATCTTTTAAACCTATAAATATATGCAAGTACGTTAATACTTATGGACCATGTGACTAAAAAAGATAGTTTTAAAATATTATTTTTTATCAATATGTACTAAAACAGGTAAGATAATGTAAATGGTTCTTGTATGAATTGATAAAAAAAACCTGTTATCGTCTTTCTTATTTCTTCATGTTCACTGCAATACGGTGGATTTTAACTTGTGAGTTTGAGAAAACAGAACTTACCCATCCTATTTGAAATATCAAAATTCAAACAAATGCTCCATTATAGTATTAATTGGAAATTTGTAGTGGCTGAATTAACTGCATCTGTTGTGTATCATTTATTGCAATATGGGAAATAAAGGTTAGTTACAAAAATGATGTAACCTGCTTGTTTTTCAATTTGTTAAGCTCTGGAATCTTACACAAATTGTTGTAAGCTTTAACATTTTGAAAAAACATTTTGATCAAAATTAATGTATCATAATAATATATTGAATGGATAAAGTATTAAAAGAGGGGAAATATACCAGAGGGACAGTCAAACTCATAGATCGAAAATAAACTGTCAACGCCATGGCTAAAAATGAAAAACACACACAGACAAATACTAGTACAAACGACACAACAATGAAAACTAAAGACTAAGCAACACGAACCCGAACAAAAACTGGGGGGATCTCAGGTGCGGATCCTGCTCCACATGTAGCACCCGTCGTGATGTTCAGGTTATTACAAACCCGGTAAATAGTATAATTCGGTAAGTCACATTCATCAAACTGACATTAAGTATAAACTGTATGCTTAAGTTGAAATGAGTTTTCTGATATGGATTTGAACTTAAAATAAAATAATACGTAGGTATTGTTCTCTTCGTGTGTAAATGGCACAGTTGTAGTATTCAAAAATATGTGGTTACCATCGCCTTTATACTTAGTTTCTACAGATCTTCATTTCGGTTTCTTAGTCCTATGATAGAACAAAAACAAAACTAGCAACTATGTCAATCATAGGATAAATCCAGTGTCACCAGGTAGATAAAACTCGACGTAAAACGTGCTATCAAAACTTTTCTTTTGATCCGCAGAACATATGCTTTTTCGATACGTCAGGTTTTGATAACAGGTGTAGAATCTACAGTTATCAAAAAGGGCCTTTTTCCTCAATTTGTGAAATACTTTGATCTAAAAGCTTATAGGAGAGGACGTCGATACACTGAACAGATTACACATTCATTCACTACCTCAAGAGATATTATTGAGGAAAATGTGTAATTAACAATAAATACAAGAACACAATCTTGTACTAGAAATTATGTGTCCCCTTTTATCCTGATCTGATAATAATATATGACATCATATGTTACCTACAGAGAATTAATTCATTGTCAAGCTTACAATCAAGATAAGTATATAAAGCCACGTCTTTACCTACAGAGAATTAATTCATTGTCAAGCTTACAATCAAGATAAGTATATAAAGCCACGTCTGAACTTTTAACTAAGCGTCCTGGGTAATATTATTTCCAATAACATTTACACAAACTCCCATTAGGAATCTTAACCTAAAAACAAGTGTCCTGGGTAATCTGATCTCTAATGACATTTGAATACAGTAAATATAATACGTGTTCCATTATCACTTATTTCTCCTGTCGTAAAACAAGTTCTAAATGTCTCGCAAAAAGGAAATTCCGCAAGCCGGTAATTATTTGTTGATAACAAAATCTATAAATTACAAAGTGTCTCCGTCTTGTTCCAATGTTATTTACATTTGTAATTCAAGCTAACTTAGCTTATAAGCGTTTGGTAATTCGGTATAGTTTGATGCAATAATACAGATGGCTATACGATGAAGGTAGGATTTTTTCTGTACTTATAAGTAAGTTTTCGTATGACTGTAAGTACTTTTATTCGATATCAAGAACTTAAATATTGCTGTCAAGAGATGATTATAGATAAGTATACCAATTTTGTTATCAAATTATAGCTTACGATTGTTGAATGTGGTTATTTTCTTGTCAAAGACATATATTTTCTTGTCACACGATTTTGAAATCCAAATAGATGTTTTACTTGACAGTAAAGATAATAAAATTAAATTACTAGCTACAGAGTCCTTGAAACTATATTTTTTCTTTGTGATTTTTTTTTATGAAAACAATTTCAAAAATGATGCAAATGATCCTGTGCTATGTAATGATTCAATGCTTTTAGACATGAGTTCTCTTTTGAAGATTTTTTTTGTTTCCATAAATATTGATATAAATAAACAATAAACACATATTTCTCAATATTTCATGTATGTTTCATCCTATTACGTTATTTTAAATGGCTAAATCTCGCGTCCTTCTGAAATTGATATTAATTACACAATGGAATTTAACCGTCATGATGACACGAGGACCTACAATTAAGTGCACAGGTAAATTAAATAAAAACGTGTTTTTCATGATACTAATTAAAAATAAGCATTGCATGCTTTTTTTTTTTGTAATTTCATATGGTTGTAAAATCGTTGACCGAGCGCACATTTTTAGATGTTTTCGGTCAACGCTTTTACACGTAAATAAATTGTCAAAAAGAAGCATTCGATTCTTAAATAACTGGACGAGTGTTGTTCGTTTCAAATACTCTCATTAACATAATCAAAAATCGATCAAAAATATAATGGAATTTGATGTGAATGTCATACAAGTGAGAAGTTTAGATATCTTTAAAACCAGGTTTAATCCACCATTTTCTACATAGCAAAATACCTGTACCAAGTCAGGAATATGACAGACTGTTGTTATCTATTAGTTTGTTGTTTTTGAGCTTTTGATTTTGCAAATTTAATTACGGACTTTCCTGGGTAAAAAAGTATTTTTGTGATCTTATTTTTTAAACCTCTGTTGGATCATTGCAGTATGAGGATGATCCAATTTCAAATGAAATTGGTATAGTGTGAACAAACTCGGATAATAGAAAGATAGCCGTAGGGTAAAAAAAACGTCACACTCATAAGTAAAAAATAAACTGAAACGCCATGGCTAATAGCATAGAATTATATAATGTTTATAAATAGATTTTATTTCTGCAAGAGACAAGAGACCTGTTTTTATAATTTGAAGGTTTGACTAGATTCAAAAGAAAGTTCCACCCACTATTTATTCGGAAACGTCTGGAACAAGAATATGACATGGCTTCACATTGTATTTTGTTTTTAAGATGTTAATAGAATATCTATAGACAGAAACCGACATGTAGGTCAAAAATAAAATGTAGGCATGAAGTGGGTGGCGTAAGAGATCACACACTCTTCACAACATAATAAAATTCAAAGTGAATATATTGCTTCAGTCAAAGACTACTGTCAGTATAAAACAAATAATTAAATTAAAAGATTCAGAGATAACGACTGACGAAAGAAATTAAAATGCATATAGTCATGATCCTGTTTCAGGGGTCGAATCTGAGCTTTTTTGTTTACTGGCCAACCGGAACAGTGTACTGAAAATCTACTGGTCCGACTTCAAATATACTAGTCCTGCTAAATGACATTCATTTGACAAACACTAATATAAATCATAGATGATTACTTTTATTTTCATGCTTTCTTTTACATATATTGGACAGGAAAAGACAGTCGTGATCCTTATTTTGATGGAGTCTTTAATGATATCAATATTTTTCTTTATCACAATATTATACAATTCATTATTGCGATCGACTATATAATTTTACCATTCACAATCTATTTTTCAGGAATTTTGATATCGCTGTTTCCTTTTGTCTATATCATAAACTTTATTCCGATCTTCCTTTTAAATGAAACTTATTTTATTTTTTTTGTCCGGTGGGTTAACTTTTTCTGAAATTTTCCACAGTTGTTGTGAAGAAGGCTCAACCAAGATATTAATTAACTTGATCAAATTTCTACTGGTCCGCTGGACCACCAGCTGACAAAATCTACTGGTCCGACGAAAGTTCTACTGGTCTCGGATCACCGGAGCAGCGCTAATTTCACCCTGTCCTACTTTATTGTCTCCTTGGATATCTTTTAAAGTGTTAATATCTTCAATGAATGACCCATCGACAAAAAGGTAGGTCAAAATTGAAAGCAAAATTAATTTTAACATTTCAGCAGCTGTTTCTTTTAAATGTCACCCAATTAAAATACCCAATCAGTTCATACTCGATAAACTGGCATTTGTACACAATGTATGAGCCTGTCACCTTGCCAAGAAGTTAAGCTCAATACTTCCGTCCGTTGATGGATAGCATATCCCTTATGTCAATCACAGGAGAAAAACTGATTAATTCTCTCTACTCGACCGAACAAGCCTGTCACTTAATATTACCCATAGAATCACTGTCCCATTGTATAATCGTAATATTAGCATAGTGTTTCCAAAGAACTACTTAGACGGGAATTTCATCATTGCATTCGCTTATTTTAATATGACTTTTCAGTAACGACAATTGTTCTTGTTATTGGTTGTATTAAAAGTAATGACAATTGACCTGCGTAGTAGATACTTATTGTTGTAGTATTCGTTACAAGAGATGTTATCTGTATAAGAACACAAAGCTGTACAATTATTTATTGGAAATTTTAACAAGATAATAACTGTGTTATACATGCCTGGTAGAAGGAAAGTCTTCTTTACGCATATTGTTTTTTCCCGATATTTATTGAATACGGATTTATATGATATCAAAATAACACTTGTTAAATTTGATGGACATGATGCACTTTATTGTTGGAGTTTTTGTCAAATTAACTATCAACTTAGATAACGTTTTTTGTTGATGTCTGTGTAAAATTTACTATCAAATGCGATAACTATGTGTTGGTGTCTTTGTCAGGTTTAATATCAAATGCAAAAAGTTTTGTTTGTGTGCTTGTTTGATTTATTATCAAATGCAATAACCTTTTTTTGGAAAGTATGTCATATTGGTATTAGTTTGATTTTGTAAGTCAGATGTGTTGTATGTCTGCTATGTATGTCCTTATTGTTTGTTTGTCTTGATCCCCATAGTGGTCACGTTAACCAGTTGTGTTTGTAATTACAATATAATGATACTATACATACACGTGGGAGGTTTAGCTTGCTAAGGCAACAGATGTAAACCCCTATTTTATATCGGAAAAACATGTGTCATTCACGAATATTACACTAACTTTATGTTGTCAGGATTATGAACGTATCGTATCATTTTGTGAATTGACATTTGAAATTAGAATATTTGTTCATACTTTTTGTCTGGCTTTAAATTTTGCATTTAAAACAATCAATGAGTGTGCCAACTATGCATGAAAACTTTAATATTTGGGGAGCTACTGGCCTTTCCTTATAGAAATGTTAAAGCTTTTGCGTATAAAAAAATGAATTATCATAAAAAAAAACCAAGGACGAATAGGTTAGTCTGTCTCACTACCCCATACATATACAACTCAATGCAAGCAGATTGTATATAACTATACAACATACCATATAGACATATTTGATAACAAAATGCAGAGATGTACTTAAATTATCTACACACTAGCTATATTTAAACTAATCGGTCCCCACCACGTTATTAAGAGGGAATAATATTAGTATCAGACAAGTCATGGCAATCTATTGTACGGACCATTACAGGTATTCGTAAACAAATGTAGAATTGCCTTAAAGGAGAATTTGTAATATATCAACAACAGTATTTCGGACTTTTACTAGCGTGATGCATATTTCTTTTTTCTTTTTTTTCAACGTGAATGTTATAAATATACATGTATGTTATATTATTTCGCAAAATATGTAGGTATTAGTTTCTTGTGTATAATTCGGAGTTTAGTATTACGTCCATTATCACTGAACTAGTATACATATTTGTTTAGGGGCAAGCTGAAGGATGCCACCGGGTGCGGGAATTTCTCGCTACTTTGAAGACTCATTGGTGAACTTCGGTCGTTGTTTGCTCTATGGTCGAGTTGTTGTCTCTGACACATTCCCCATTTTCATTTTCAATTTTATTGATGGTTTAAAGCTTTTTCATTTGGAAATACCCTATCGAAGCCAGATTTTGTTTTAAAACTTTGTTATTCTTTTGGCGTTCCAAATGTTTTCTGTGTCGAGCGCCATTGATAATATTATGAAACGCGTCTTCCGTCTATTTTTATACGCCTTGTTACTTCGGTGAGTTTTTATCCATCTACTCTCTTTTGTAACTAAAGAATGTTTTTTGTGTAGACAGTATGTTCAGCAGAATTACTTTTCACGTTTGATTATTATATTCTTTTATTTTTGAAACAGTTCCTTCTATAATCTTTGATGGTTTGAATCAAGCCAGTATTCTCCAAAATCCTATCAAATTTCTTTGTAATAAGTGGAACTTGTAATTTTTAAACTACTTCATTGTCGATGAATTAAAGCATAGAAACAATATTTTTGACAAATCAATATTTGTGAATTGTTTCCTTACTAAAGATCCGTTTATAACCCATTCCTATTTACAAAATTGAAAACACAGATGTTTTTGTGATATGAAATTTGTTTATTACCAGTAATATTCTAAGACTTCATTGCTTTTAAGCAATTTCCGTTATGTCATTGACAATATAGAAAGCTATAAATCCATCATAAATGAATCCTAGCATCCTTGAAACAGATAAATGTCAAAGGAAGAGCACGTTTGTGCAACCGTTTATCGCATTTATAGTTTAATTTCCTTATGTTGAAACTTTTTTTTAAAAGCAAATTATCATCACGATTACCTATCAAAAATATGGGAACTGCTATTTTGCATATATATGGAGATAACGGTTTTTGTTATCCACTGTTTTTTTTTTATCGTTTAAAAAAGGAAAAGAATATTTACATACTATCTTTTTTTCCAGAATCGAAACATTAATACATACCTGTGAATTGCTAATTATATTAATCATAAATCACTATTTTAAACTGGTAATTTCCAAACCAGGAAGAGATATTAATACAATAATATAAAATCGATAACTGCAAGTGTGAACTATTTCCGGAAACTTTTTCTTTCCAAACAAGCTAGATACACATATTGATAAATTAAAATTTCATATATACTTATTTATTTACGGTTGAAAATGTAATATTTATAACATAGATTAGATAAATTGTAATGTTTTATTGTTAAACAGAGAGAAATCCTGGATTTCTTGTTAAAATAAAGATACCCTTCACTAGAATGCTGGACTAGTGAAGTAAATTGTTAACAGCAAGCAATGTATTGTTGAATAATAATAAAAAAAAGAAGCTATTTTGCATATTGCATGTTGCATGTTGCATGTTGCGAGTTGCGTGTTGCGTGTTGCATTTTGTATGTTTACTTTATAAAGGATAAAGTTTAATGACATTTTTGGCACATTAAGGAAGCCTTATAAGTTTTTCTTTCTTTTTCGTTTGTTATTGTGTGATTGCTGTTTCAATGACGTCATTCAAAATTATACTACTATACCATCGATATGATAGATGAATGGTGGTTTGATTTTTAAGGGTGGTTAATTAATCATCACGAAAACAAATTTATATATTTTAGGTTTTACCAGTGTCTGTATTTAACTTTTTTTATGTTGAAGTGACAAATCTGAAAAAAAAGGCTATAAATTTTCAATATTCATTTGTATATTTAACTTGAGGTTCAATGTTTAGGTTTATGTAATAATTCAGTGAATGAGTCAAATTTATTCTGCAGTATATTATGCTTGTAGATATCCTTGAATTCATTTGAAATTTATAATTAACCTTTCAACAAAAGTCATCAACACTTGAATTCTGATGGTATCAATTAGATGATATGGGTACTTTGACAGAATTGTATGACCTTCAATGAAATTTTCTCTCAACATAGAGATTTTTATATTCAGCTTAAATAAATAAATAATTTATCAAGCTAATGGTGACAAGATCTTAACAGTCAATGGTCAGTCTGATAAAGTGCAGAAAAACAATTAATTGGCAATCTCAACACTCCTAAAAATAGCAAAATTAGACATTTGCCTCGATTGGGCTCTTAATATTTTTTCAATAAGCTTTGGATCTTCAAACAATTTGTCCTCAAACATCCACGAAAAGACATTGTTGTCAAAATGCTCAACTGGTGCAGAACAATTACAGTTAATGTTATTTATGGCTTTATCTTTTGAATAATTTATTGTAGATGGGAGATCTTTGACAATTCCAATTTAATATGTTCTCTGTTGATGTGTTTTCTCGGGTTTCTATTTTATTGATGGTTGCCCTACATTTACTTTAGGAAAAAAAATTTAAGTTGTTGATTTGTTTTAGTTGATTTAGTTACTTTTATTTGTGTTGCTTTGTAAACAAATCAGAAAACGCAAAAACAATCAGAGGGTAACACATCTTTACGAAGAGAACAGGAAATTCAGGGTTAACTTAAGGGAGTTCGCTTCTTAGTTTCAAAATAATTAGCTTTTCAAAACACTAGTTTATATTGATAGGGGATTAATAAAGGAATCAAAAGAGCAAAACAAAAATAAAGGTCAATGTGCTTGTTTTCGAGATATTAGCCATTGAAATTTTGGTGGGATTATATTCTCTCTTGACTTTTCATAGCTTTATCATTGACAAGTTTAAGTTCTCAAAAACTATTAAAAAATAGTTAAAATTTTATAAGACTTTTACAGATGGCTTATCATTATACATGTAAAAGATTTATAAAAAGAAAAATGGGGGTCAATGGGCATTTTTTTAAGCCATTCAAATGGATAAAACCAGAGGATTCCGAAAATCTGACAAAAATCTCAAAAACATGACAGGCGAACTTCCTTAAATTGAAAGACAACTTAATGACCTCCATAGAAAACAAACAAAAACTGTAAAAAGACTTCATGCTTTAATTTTGATCAATAAAACTTATAAGTTAAAACAAATGTTTGCTGAATTAAGTTTACAATATATTGTATTTAAAGAGTTTTTCTTTTTGATATATTGTGCATAGTGCACGTGGATCATGAAATAATATAAAAGTTCTAACTCATTTTATAAACAATATTTATCATAAATTTTGTCCCTTACGAGAGTTTACCGATATTTTTGAATTCCTTATTTATATGGACCTATTATGCATTGAATGGGATCATGTATGTTATCTGAGTGATTGAACATGATATTATACCAATCATTTCATATGAACGACGATGCATTGCATTAGGAAAAGAATGATTTTATTGTATATTGAATTGGAAACATTTGATTAATTGTACTTCATTTAATATCCCTTGGGTCTTTTTGGATGTAGACAGATCATTCAATATACTATAACACTTTAACATATCTGCAAAGATAATTTTATAATTCCCAAAATGATGATGAAGAGCTAACAGCTATCCTGATTTTCCATACCATAATTGACGACAGGACTGGGATTTTATTTCGTTTAGAACATGAAAAACGAAGTGTAAATCAATTTTAGGATGTTAACATTGTCATCAGTATAAATCAAACTTAAGAGGATCGAATTGTAAAGTTCAAAATGTTACATACATATCAATTTATTTGAGAAACAAACAGATCAGACAGGGCTGGCTTAGACTCGTGTCGATTTAGAGATTTGCTTAATGTACAAACGAATGTGTTTTGTTGAAAATACTTGCCGACATATATAAGATTTTATTATGTCGTTTTGATTGTCGATACATTTAAATTAGGACTTATGTATTGACATGCACATGAGTGAACATTCATGTCATTGGTACTATACACATATGATATAAAAGTTTTAACGAGAACGTTGGTGTTCAAAATGGCCTAAAAGTTTGGCCAAAGACTCGGAAGGAATCAGAACTTTGCATGAGGGATATTTATTCCTTAATTTAAAACAGTTTTTAATTTTTAAACAGACAATTTTAGTAACACACTATCCGTAAATTTATTGACCCTGAAATTGTATATTGTTATCCTTTCGTTTGATATGTTTGGGTTTTTGATTTTATTTGGGAGTTTCCATTTACATTTTCCTCGGAGTGTATTTTTGTGATTTTTAATTCATTTTAATTTTTTGGATTGAATACGAAAGACGCAAAATACGTGATTTCTCTTGTAATGGCCTGAACAAGCAACCAATTATGACAAATATGCATGGATTTATAATACAGTTGTTTAATATTCAACAAGTTGTAACAAAATGCCTCTGTTTTGAAAGAAAAGTAAAGGGATGATATGCATGACGACTGTGTAAATACATTTGAATTACAAATATTTCATGTTTTCAAGAATTAACTCCACATATTCTAGATTTGAAAATAAGGAAGGTATTTCAAAGAAGTTTCAATCAAACAAAAACTAACTGTTGTAAAATTCCTTTATGATAGCCATTTTACTTGTTCGCCGGATCAATGAATTTCTTTATAGAGAGATAAATTAACTACTTTGTACAGACATTTTATATATAGTTTTTGTTCCACTCGTTCTGTTGGTTAATAACGCTGATTTTGTAGTTATAATTGAAATCTCTTTTTAGAATAACCTTGGAATTGGGTACATTTGTTTATCTTTTTAACTAACAAGAAGCTGTAACCGAAACATTACAAATATCTTTACAGATATACTTTAATAACGAAGCCTTATATTGTTGATATGTGAGGCGAACAACATTATTTCTCTCCCGACTGCACTTGTTCATGTTCAGTTTCAACTGGAATTTAAGCCATAATTTCTTTGATTAACTGGTGTATTAATGTTATTTTATGTCGAATGTATCATAATTTCATTTTGTTAGCTGACGTTGAACTTTCTTAGTCTGAAATTTTATACCTCAATGCCATATATATATCCTCCAAGCTATTATTCATCTTTAATAAAAAGTAAAATCACAAAAATACTGAACTTAGAGGAAGATCAATTGGGAAAGTCCATAATCACATGGCAAAATCAAATAACAAAACGCATCAAAAACGAATGGACAAGAACTGTCATATTCCTGACTTGGTACAGGCATTTTCAAATGTAGACAATGGTGGATTAAACCTGGTTCTATAGCGCTAACCCTCTCACTTTTGTAATGACAGTCTCATCAATTTCCTATATTTTTACATTGATACGTTAAATAAACAGACACAATGTAGTAGCATAACAACTACCAGATAATTATTTACCTTTATGGTTTTTTTTTCATTAATCTGTTGATAATATCAAGAATAATTTTTCTTGTTTTTCGTGGAACTGTAGTTGCATTGTAGTATCTTTTTACATGTGTGAGTCGTTAAGTCTCAAAACGAACAACTGCTATAACTGTCGGTAAAGTCATACTACATGTAAACATGGAAAAATGGCTTGCATGTTATTTTCTATGTAAAATATAAAATGATAATAGACACAAACGAAACTATTCAAATAGCCACAAAAGCAATAAATATCTGACTACTTCGAATAAAAATAACAAAAATGAAAATATATACCGACAATTATGTTTGGTGCAGACAAAAAAATGTGTTTGTGATAAACATGATAAATATTAATAAGAAAATATGGTAATAAATAGACAATTAAAAGTCAAAGTACGGCCTTTAACACTCAGCCTTGTCTCACACCTCACAGCAATCTATAACGTGCCTCAAATGACTAGTTTTAAATAATTCAAACTGGTAGCCAGTTTTAACGTTTAATGTTCTACTTTGGTGGACGGCCGGACAATTTTATCTCCCCCGCCTCTTGATTATTTATAATCAAACAGAATTATTCGTGTTTGTTTGCAAGCATTGTCTGTCAAGTATAGACATTTTATTATTACATTTATTACACTAGAGCTTTAAACTTGATGAATTCAAAGATATTATTCCTGCAAAATGTCGTATTCTAAGATATGACATGTAAATTTTGGCAAACTATCGTTTTGGTCAAAACATGGCTCATAATTGATGCTAGTTTTACCCCAAACTATATGAAACGGAAATTGAAGGTCAAGGGAGTTCTATTACGACGTAAAAATGATATCATGTTTTTTAGAATGATTTGTCAAGGTCAAATATCAAACTATTCATTGACGAATAAATTCAAGATTATAAATGAAGGCAACAGTAGTATACCGCTGTTCAAAACTCGTAAATCCGTAGACAAAAAACAAAATCGGGGTAAAAAAACAAAACTGAGGGAAACGCATTATATATAAGAGGAGAACAACGACATAACACTAAAATGTGACACACACAGAAACGGACTAAGTATTAGACAAAATCCCAAAATGAGGATAACAAGTATAATATCAAAACCAAATACATGAATTTGGGATAGATAAGTACCGTGACACGTCTTATAGTAATGTGAATTCACCCTCAAATATAAGAGAAAACAAACAACACAACGAAAGCACAACGTTAAAATGTAACACACACAGAAACGAACTATAATATAACAATGGTTATATTCCTGACTTGGTACAGGACAGTTTTAAAGGAAAAAAATGGTAGGTTGAACCTGGTTTTGTGGCATGCCAAACCTCCCTCTTTTATGACCATGTGAAATATAACATTAAAATGACAACACCACATAACAGGACTACAATATAAATAAATAGGAGAACACAATTGACAAAGAAACACACGAATAATAATTAACAAAAGGCTACAGGTTTAAAATTTTTATGCGCGAGAAGGGAATTTGGTCCACACAAGACTTACTAGTGACGCCCAAATACAAAAGTTTCAAAGCCGAAACAAGTACAAAATTGAACAGCATCGAGAACCAAAAGTTCAAAAAGTTGTGCCAAAGACAGCCAGAGTTTTGTATTAGGTACCAGAACATCCCTATTATTTAGAATAATTATACTTTTGAAAACAGTACATTTTATAAAAATGACTATACAAAAGATATCCAACATTGATTTGAAAAGATTGTAAAATGGCAACATAGCCAACACAATTTTAAAAGCAAACGATGAAGTTGACATACGTTATTATCCTGAATTTGTTTACATTCTCCATTTCACTTATTCAAATAAAAGTATATACACACATTATGTGAATAAGACACGTATATCAAACAGATATATCCATTCGAATAGTCATTGTAAGGCTGTAACAAATCACACGTGGATGTTGATTATTTCAGTGTCAATTTTATTGTCTATTGATTTTTACAAAACAAGGTCAAATCAGGCCAGTAAATTAAATGCCGTATTCACAGGTAGCGTGTTTTATTTGCTACCTGTAATTTTAGGTAGCTTGATGAATTGTACTTTTTATGTTTATAGAAATAGAGTGATATACATTGTTGATTTCTATATGATTGTTATAAACATGTGTTTTAATTGTATTGTTTGCAGGCATGGACAGTTTTGTGGGGAAATAATACAATTATATGTAACTATACTTTGAAATGGCATCTAAATCTCTAATAAACTTAAGTAGTTTAAATGTAAATGGTACTAAAAATAAAGCCAAAGGAGACAGAGTAATTGAATGGATTAAATGTCAAAATAGTTCTATCTGTTTTTTACAAGAAACTCATTTTGATGAAAAGATAGAAACAGAAATAAGAAACAATTCAGAATTTAATATATTTTGCAGTCACGGAACAACCTCTAGTAGGGTGTGGCTATTCTCATTAAAAAGTCACTGAGTGATAAGTTGATAAATAAACATAACGATGTAGATGGAAGATTAATTCTTTTAAATGTAGAAATTGATGAAAGCGTTTTTACACTAATGTGTATATATGCATCTAATTGTAAAAGTAACAGAAATATATTTTTTAAAAAAGTAAATAATATATTAAAAAAACAAGGGATAGGAATTACGATAATGGGGGGAGATTTCAATGATACGATGAAAGCGATAAACAGGAAAAATACTCGCTCAGAAGTAAAAAATGTCTAATCAGTAAATAGTTTAAAATCTTTAATAAAAATAAATAACTTAACAGACCTTTGGAGATATTCAAATAAAAATAAACAACAATATACTTGGAGAAGAAAAGATAAATCTCAGGCAAGTAGGATTGATATGATTCTGATAGGTTCAGATTTCATACCACTAGTTGAATGTTGTAAAATTAAACCTGCAGTTATTGATTCTACGGATCATCAAAGTGTTTTTATGAAGTTTAGAACTGGTGCATCAGAAAAGGGAAGGGGGTGCTGGAAAATAAATAATTCTATATTAGAAGATAATGACTTCTTACAATTAGTTAATAAAGAAATGGAAAGCTGCTTTATGGGTAATCGTAATTTAAAAAACCTTGGTTTAGCAAGGGATATATTTAAAATAAAAGTAAGGGAGGCAACTATAGCTTATTGTAAATCTAAAGCAAAATTAACAAGAGAAAACTTACGAACTCTTGAAAAAAAAAAATAGAAATAAAATTGAAAATTAGAGATGAACAAGAATCTGAGAATAACGTTTTAGATAAAGATATTGAAGAACTTGAAAATAATATTGCCAAAATTTATGAACAAAATGCTAAAGGGGCTCAAATAAGATCACGAGAGAAATGGGTTGAATTTGGGGGAAAAAATAACTCGTACTTTTTAGGTTTAGAAAAACAGAGACAGGTAAAAAAGTCAATCAATAAATTAAAAGGGAGAAATGGTGAGATTTTAACGGATCAAAGTGATATACTTTGTAGTATTAGAGAATACTATTAAATGTTATACTCGACGCAAAGCCCTGATAAAACATCAAGCGACAAATATATATTTGAGACAAAACTCGATACAGAAATAGATAAAAATGATAAATCACTCTGCAATGGGGGCATTACAGTAGAAGAATGCTCAGATGATATTTATAAAATGAAACTCAATAAATCTCCTGGATTAGATGGTTTAACCGTTGAATTTTATAGAAAGTTTTGGGATAACTTAAAGTTCATAGTAGTGAACATTCTTAACATTGGATATAAAGATCAAACCCTTACATATTGACAGCGTACAAGTGTATTAACGCTTTTATTTAAAAAAAGGTGATCCATTGTCACTAGATAATTACCGTCCTATTTCTCTTTTAAATATTGACATGAAACTTCTATCGTACGCTCTAGCACAATGATTGAAAAAAATCTTACCAAAACTTATTAAAGAAGATCAGACCGGATATGTTGAAAATAGATTTATTGGTTTTAATCTTAGACAGATACAAGATATTATTGATTTTACTGATTTATACAAAATTGAGGGGCTATAGTCTTTGTTGATTTTTCTAAAGCGTTTGACTCTCTAGAATGGAATTTTATGTTTTCAGTTTTAAAACATTTTGGATTTAATGAATCTTTTATAAGATGGGTTAAGACTTTATATAGCGATATTCAAACATGTGTAATGAATAATGGTTGGATATCTGAGGTCTTTAAAAATACAAGGGGTATACGTCAAGGATGTCCTTTATCTGCGTTATTATTTGTTTTATCTGTAGAAATTATGGCTTCAAGATTAAGGAGCAATACTGATTTTAAAGGTATCAGAGTAAAATTAGACTGCAAAAACCATACTTTAAAAATTTCGCAACTGGCAGATGATACTACTTTATTTTGTTGTTCTAAATATAATGTTCAAGTAGCTATGAATGAAATTAAAATTTTTGCTTTTTATTCAGGACTGAAATTAAACAATAACAAAACAGAGGAGTTATGGGTAGGAAAGCTTAAATCTTGTAAAGACAAAATTGAGGGAATCAACTGGAACAATGGACCAGTTAAAGCTCTTGGCATTTACTTTGGGCATTGTAGAGAGGAATGTGAAAAGCTAAATTGGGAAAATAAGATTGAAAAGATGAATAAATTATTTTGTTCTTGGCAAAAAAGAAATCTTACTATTATTGGAAAAATTTTGATAATTAAAACATTAATTGTGCCCATTTTTACTTTTGTGGGATCTGTTTGCAGAGTTCCAGAGAAATTTTTATAAGAAATAGAAACAAGTTGTTTTAAATTTGTTTGGGATAATAAACCAGATAAAGTAAAAAGCATTTCAATTATTGGTCCATATGAAAAGGGGGGATTGGATATGATAGATATCAGAAGTTATTTCACTGCTTTAAAAGCTATGTGGGTAAAAAGACTAGTAAATGATTGTGAAGAAGGGTGGACAATTATACCTCAATACTATTTTTATAATTTTGGGTCAAACTGGTTAGTGTTTCAAACAAACAGTGGGGATAATACAGACGATAACATTGAAAATATCCCAGATTTTTATAAGGATATTATTAAATGTTGGAAATTTACTGGTGGAGGTCTAACAAAAAAAAACAGAAATATTTACTGATATAAGAAAACAAATATTATGGAACAATAAATTAATCAAATTTGAAAATAAAGCTATATTGTTTTAAAATTAGATTAAAAGCGATCTTATTTATGTGAATGATATCATAGATGAAAAAGGCTGTATTTCTCAAGACATAATTTTAAATAAACTAAAAAATAAATCAAACTGGATAGCTGAAATTAATTTAGTAAAGAAATCTTTACCAAAAGACTGGGCAGCAATTGTAAAATCGGAAAAATCTATGAAAAGTATTGTTAATATACAAAGAAACCAATTTATATTGGATGGTTTACCTATAAAATTAGAAGCAATAACAAATAAACTTTTATATAAGTCTCTGATAAATAAAAAATTTGAACCAGCTATTGGACCAAAAATATGGCTGCGTATATTTGATATAGATGATGTGTTATATCAAAACTATCTATATAAATTTTTATTCAGATATTTAAAAGAAAATAAACTTAAATCTTTTAGATGGAAATTACTACAACATATTCTACCGACAAAGAAACTTTTATGCAGGTGGAAAATTGTAAACAATAGTTCTTGTAATTTTTGTACACAAGAAGAAGATTATGATCATTTCTTTATACTGTTTCCGTCTTTAAAAAATTTTTGGAATAAAATAAATGAAGTTTTAAAGAACAGTAAAATAACTTTTAAGATAAAACTAAGACACTTAGTATTTGGATATAAAACTTCTCAGGAAGAATATTTTGACTTAAAATATTTTTTAACAATTGTGGGTTTTTCAATTTACAAAGCCTACTACATATCTGATCAAAAGACAAAAAACGTCAACGTTTTCTCAATTTTTCTCAATGAGTTCAATAGAAGAGTACGTTTGAAAATCAAAAGTAATGTTTAAGCAACTATTAGAAAACATATTACGTGATATTATTTAATATATATATGATATAAAAAATGTTATATGTATTTTACAACTAATCACTACCCTGAGTGATTAGTTGATTGTAACAGGGAACATCAGGAGAAACTTGGACTCCTGAATTGTATTGTAGCAAGCCAATATTTGAAATAAATATTTATTTATGTTGTTAAAAAAAAAAGATTGTAAAATGGTCTTGAATTATCTACAGCTTAAACTTACCCATCAAACAAATAAAATATACCTTTTATATTGCCTTTTTGAATATTTCAGGAGGTCGAAACTTGATGGACAGTCATTACATCTTTGCAATCCACAGTGTCAGAAAGATTATGATATAATTGAAAGTAGACATGTATATAAGCATTTTCCTTTTCTTTTTATTAAACATTTTTTTATTTAGAATTCTGTTTCTATGTTTAAACCAAAGGAATCTTAAACATGAAAACATTGAGCAATATGACCTGTAATGTAAACTTACAATTTAAGTATAGACATAAGTCAGATTTATGCTTATATGAGGTTTATATAGGATCACAGTCAAGTAAATGGTAGATCTATATAGCACATTTGATCGATTTCAATGCGGGAAAATAAAGAAAAGCCGTCATCGGAAATGTAAGAATGATGTTTCTGAAAAGTAAAATATGAAAAACAAAATGTATAGTTGTTACCAGACAAAATTTATGACTTGTCATGCAAGATGTTGCTGTTTTAATTCAGAATTTAAAAAAAAGATGCTTCTTTGATGTGATAAAAAAATACATAATAACCTGAGAAAGATTTTACATGTGTTAGCAAATTTGTAAGCAAATTATTTACAGAACACGTTGTTATTGTCTATAAGAGAGTGGCACACACATATATTTTGCTTCTAGACATTTCCTTGTGTCTGGTTTAAAATAGCAATTTCAGACTAAATTCTGTCAGGTTTGCAAATACTATTCATGTAATTTCTATTTTTGATTTGGAAAGTGCGTTTCGAAAGGTTGATTAAAGGTGAGCCTTATGGTTATTTTTCTATGTTAGTGATAACTATGCTGGAAACAATTCATTAACAAATTTGAATGGATAGTGAGAGCCTGACAATTACTAGAAATTGCATGTCGTTTAGCTGGTATGACCGGAAACATTTATTTTATTTAGAATGTTGAAAAGATGAATAAATAATTTTGTTCTTGGCAAAAAAGAAATCTTACTATTTTTTGGAAAAATTTTGATAATTAAAACATTAATTGTGCCCATTTTTACTTTTGTGGGATCTGCTTGCAGAGTTCCAGAGAATTTTTTAAAAGAAATAGAAACAAGTTGTTTTAAATTTGTTTGGGATAATAAACCAGATAAAGTAAAAAGAAATTCAATTATTGGTCCATATGAAAAGGGGGGATTGGATATGATAGATATCAGAAGTTATTTCACTGCTTTAAAAGCTATGTGGGTAAAAAGACTAGTAAATGATTGTGAAGAAGGGTGGACAATTATACCTCAATACTATTTTTATAATTTTGGGTCAAACTGGTTAGTGTTTCAAACAAACATTGGGGATAATACAGACGATAACATTGAAAATATCCCAGATTTTTATAGGGATATTATTAAATGTTGGAAATTAACTGGTGGAGGTCTAACAAAAAAAAACAGAAATATTTACTGATATAAGAAAACAAATATTATGGAACAATAAATTTATTAAATTTGAAAATAAAGCTATATTTTTTAAAAATTGGATTAAAAGCAATCTTATTTATGTGAATGATATCATAGATTAAAAAGGCTGTATTTCTCAAGACATTATTGTAAATAAACTAAAAAATAAATCAAACTGGATAGCTGAAATTAATTTAGTAAAAAAAAATTTACCAAAAGACTGGGCAGCAATTGTAAAATCGGAAAAATCTATGAAAAGTATTGTTAATATAAAAAGAAACCAATTTATATTGGATGGTTTACCTATAAAATTAGAAGCATTAACAAATAAACTTTTATATAAGTCTCTGATAAATAAAAAAATTGAACCAGCTATTGGACCAAAAAACTGGCTGCGTATATTTGATATAGATGATGTGGTATATCAAAACTATCTATATAAATTTTTATTCAGATATTTAAAAGAAAATAAACTTAAAATTTTTAGATGGAAATTGCTACAACATATTCTACCTACAAAGAAACTTTATGCAGGTGGAAAATTTTAAACAATAGTTCTTGTAATTTTTGTACACAAGAAGAAGATTATGATCATTTCTTTATACTGTTTCCGTGTTTTAAAAAATTTTGGAATAAAATAAATGAAGTTTTAAAGAACAGTAAAATAACTTTTAAGATAAAACTAAGACACTTAGTATTTGGATATAAAACTTCTCAGGAAGAATATTTTGACTTAAACTATTTTTTTTAACAATTATGGGTTTTTCAATTTACAAAGCCTACTACATATCTGATCAATAGACAAAAAACGTCAACGTTTTCTCAATTTTTCTCAATGAGTTCAATAGAAGAGTACGTTTGAAAATCAAAAGTAATGTTTTAGCAACTATTAGAAAACATATTAAATGATATTATTTAATATATATATGATGTATAAAATGTAATATGTATTTTACAACTAATCACTACCCTGAGTGATTAGTGGATTGTAACAGGAAACATCAGGAGGAGCTTGGAGATATTTATTTATGTTGTTAAAAAAAAAAGAAGATAGTAAAATGGTCTTGAATTATCTACTGCTTAAACTTACCCATCAAACAAATAAAATATACCTTTTATATTGCCTTTTTGAATATTTCAGGAGGTCGAAACTTGATGGACAGTCATTACATCTTTGCAATCCACAGTGTCAGACAGATTATGATATAATTGAAAGTAGACATGTATATAAGCATTTTCCTCTTCTTTTTATTACACATTTTTTCATTTAGAATTCTGTTTCTATGTTTAAACCAAAGGAATCTTAAACATGAAAACATTGAGCAATATGACCTGTAATGTAAACTTACAATTTAAGTATAGACATAAGTCAGATTTATGCTTATATGAGGTTTATATAGGATCACAGTCAAGGAAATGGTAGATCTATATAGCACATTTGATCGATTTCAATGCGGGAAAATAAAGAAAAGCCGTCATCGGAAATGTAAGAATGATATTTCTGAAAAGTAAAATATGAAAAACAAAATGTATAGTTGTTACCAGACAAAATTAATGACTTGCCATGCAAGATTTTGCTGTTTAAATTCCGAATTTAAACAAAGATGCTTCTTTGATGTGATAAAAAAAATACATAATAACAATGTTATTACATGTTAACAATAACATAATAAAGATTTTACATGTGCTAGCAAATTTGTAAGCAAATTATTTACAGAACACTTTGTTATTGTCTATAAGAGAGTGGCACACACATATATTTTGCTTCTAGGCATTTCCGTGTGTCTGGTTTAAAATAGCAATTTCAGACTAAATTCTGTCAGGTTTGCAAATACTATTCATGTAATTTCTATTTTTGATTTGGAAAGTGCGTTTCGAAAGGTTGATTAAAGGTGAGCCTTATGGTTATTTTTCTATGTTAGTGATATCTATGGTGGAAACAATTCATTAACAAATTTGAATGGATTGTGAGGGCCTGACAATTACTAGAAATTGCATGTCGTTTAGCTGGTATGACCGGAAACATTTATTTTATTTAGAGTGTTGGAAGTCAGGGAAACGGCAGTATACCGCACATTACTCACTAGACCTATAGTTAAGGTTTCCGGAGTATAGAGACCATTGTTACAAATTGGACACATAATACAATGTTCTTTCCATCAGTCGCTGTAGGAGTTGTAATGGACATATACAAATTTATAATTAAATGGCGGAAAATATTTGAAACTGTAATAAATAATGTATGTATTATTTGTATCTTAAAATCTTAAAATAATTGCAATTTAACTGGATACATGTTAAATTTGAATTAATCCAGAGGAGCACGATTTTTGTCTGTTATATTTTCATGTACAATGGCATATCAAATAATGCTCATTTAATGCATAATAAAAAAAAACCCCACCGATATATAGCTGATATAAAACAATCTAATATTAAAAAACTACATTTTGAATATAGCGAGTTCTCTTTGATATTCATTGTTTCAAAAAATGCTTTGAAAAAGGAACATAAGGTTTTAATGACTTAATGTGGGTGGAACTAGCAATTTATCTAATTGACATGAATATCAATGTAAATGTTTTTTCATCTATACATGTAGTACTTGTTTAAAATAAAGATTTGATTGCCTGTTACAGTCACTCAAGTATATACGGATTGTTTGCTACATTTGGATATAGATGAAGATAGGTGTATGGTATATAACTCTTCAACTGTTCGAGGTTTTTATTCAAATTATTTAAAATATTAAATAGTTGACTTGAGACGTCCATGATTAATGTAAATCCAGAAAAGAATTTCGGACACATAAAATTTATAACGTGTTTCAAAAGAAAAAAAAACAACATTTAGATGGCAACAACAGGTTTTAACAATTTAAAAACACAGGAAATGTCAATACTTATAATTTTCAAGATTACCATTCTAATGCCTTGACTGACTTTTCATTCCAAAACAGCAATCAACTGCAAACAGTCACATATTGATCTTCTTGTTCACGTGTCATTATATGATAAAAACTAAAGAATGTTCAGAAAGTAGTTTGAATTTTCACTTGTTTTCATTTTATTTGTCTTTTTTTCCATTATTGGTTAATTATATTCGTGAAAAACAATGAAAATGAGAACTGATTAAGAAATTAATATGACCTAAATTATCTGTTTATCATTATGTTCTATAAGATTTATTAGTTCGAGATATTTTGTAATGCATTCGTTTTTATTCTAAAGCTAGTCACAAATTCAGTTTAATCATGTATTTCTATTATATAGTCATTTTATTAAATTTACTGTTTGGAAAACTATGTATTATTCTTGATAATAATGATGTTTTTGTCCCATGCGGATAATCCTGGCCTCACAACTTTTTGGAACTTTTGGTCCTCGGCGATCTTCAAATTTGTAGTTGTTATGGCTTTCAAACTTTTTACATCTGAGTATAGTTTTGTGTGGTCCTATTTTTTCTCCGATTTTTCTTTTTATTTATTGTAACCCTGTCGCATAATGTTGTCATTTTAGTGTTATAATTAACACTGCCATTAAAGAAGGAGGTTTGGCATGCCACAAAATCAGGTTCAACCCACCATTTTGTAATAAAATGCCTGTACCAAAGCAGGGAAATGGCCATTGTTACATTTCAGTTCGTTTCTGTGTGTGTTACATTTTGGTGTTGTGTCTCTGTTGTGTCGTTGTTTTCTTATATTTGATACGTTTCCCTCAGTTTTAGTTTGTAACCCGGATTTGTTTTTTCTTTATCGATTGATGAATTTTGAACAATGCTTTACTACTGTTGCCTTTTTTCATGGTTAAAGATTAAAACAAGGGTAAAACTATAGATCCTTCAGAATGAGAACGATGCTCTCATTGTGAAGTTGAAATCAGGAAGAAAACCATGTGTAGACCCTTGGTATATTATATTGCCATAGTTCAAAGCTGTCCATTAATATATGAATAATTGAAGTTAACCAAGTTTGGAGTTTACAAATGATCACCTCATATGATAATATGATTACATAAACAAGACAAGATGAAATGTAATAAGATTCTGATTATACGAAAACCAAACCAAACGAAAGCCAATACCTTTCTTAACAAGAGAACAACACGTCTATTGCTAGGAAAATAGAACATTATGTTTACCATATTATAAACGTTTGTATCATTTGTCAATATATTTTCTACTATTCACCCTTTAATCATTACATTCTCTAATCAATGTGTCAATTTTGAAATGTTTATTGTATTAAGATTGTCCAAGCAGATGTTTTGCAAATTGCATTATTTGCCCATACATCTAATCGCAATTATAAAACAATACATGATTATATTTATCTTGTTATTATATAAATTCCTTCACTACTGAACTCTGTCTGTTATTCTTTTCATTAGTGATAGCAAACACAAGTGATGACAATGACTCTGATCAGTATAATGAAATTTATATTTGTTTGGTATATCAGCTAATGACATAAAAGGTACCAATGCACCAGATGGACATATGGACAAGTGGTGTCTATGCAGTGTTACTCAGGACCAATATATATTGAAACATAAAAGATATACACGTGGATCCAACCGAAAGTATAGCCAAATTCGATCGAAAAAAAGTAATCAGAGCTTTGTATAAGAAAGACATATTCCTTAAATCAAAATAACTTCAAAATCTCATTACAGCAAATTATATTCAAACAATATTTGTATTTCATGCCAGTTTCAAACTATAGTCTACTGAGTTGGTGATATCATCGGGACTAACAGATTGCTAACAAAGGTATCGACACAGTGGTATTGATGCTTTAAACGAGAAATTGTAAGCACCAGATGAGCATTTTGACAAATAATCTCTCTTCACACTATACGAAAAGGCAGATTTACATACATTTGGGCAGTCATGTAAAACATTGCATCACAAAATAATGAACTCCGAGGAAAATTCAAAACGGAAATTCTCTAATCAAATGGCAATATCCAATGACAAAATACAACAAACGAATGGATAACAACTGTCCTGACTTTAGCTTGGTACAAGCATTTTCAAATGTGTATGACTACTTTTCTGTCAGATATATTTGCGTACCTACTAATATACATATAAATGTATTTTATAGTTAAAATTATTTAAGAGTTCTTCAAAGATAATTATTCTATCTCCATAGTTTAACTTATATTTCAAAGACATGTAAAGGTAATAGATTTGCATGCAATATCCTGGATTGGAGATGTATTAAAAGTTTAAAACTGTGATGGCCGAGGCCAAAATACATTGAAATATATAACATTTTGTGAAATATCACTGTGTTTGTTATATGTATGTCTTTCTGCTTTTAAAGTCTGATAAAATTGTTTAAAAATGTCTTGAAGTGAATTTGAAGAGAAGAATATGTATGCTTCTGTCTGTTGTGTTTATTAGATGTATGCTAGGCGTCCATATCTGCTCTAATCAGAATATAATGTGTAACATCCCTAAATGTAAGGGCTCAACAAATTCAAGAAGTGTTATTGTCATTATATATTCATCATCAATTAGTAGCATTGGGCAATTACTTTATTTCTCGAGGGGATCAGATCCTTTTAATATGAAACGGCATGTCTGAAAAAAATCAGTCATCAGTTGCTATTTCCTTTCAAAAGACATTCAAGGCCTGAACGATCAGTTCTATGTCAACTCAATCTGGCATGTCTGAAAAGAAAACAAATGCAATTTGAGAACGAATTAAATAAAATAAGGAAAGTAATTCAGTACCTAGTTTTTCTTCTTGACATTTCAGTACCTAAAATACGGTTCCTTTAGACATGCAATATGATTAAAATTTCCGTATAAAGTATTTGAGAGGATTCATATTAAAATTATATTCTAATGAAGCCGAAAGATATGCAGAGGTGGTGACTCGATCTGTTGAGATGATATACAAATTTTGCATAATAAAAAAATGGAGAATGGAAATGGGGAATGTATCAAAGAGACAACAACTCAACCAAAGAGCAAAAAACAGCAGAAGGTCATCAATATGTCTTCAATGCAGCGAGAAACTCCCGCACCTGGAGGCGTCCTTCAGCCGGTCCCTAAACAAATATCTATACTAGATCAGTGATAATGGACGTCATACTAAACTCCAATAGTAGATTACTTCATACTATCATTATTCGCATTACTTCCATACCAACATCGTTATTTGTAGTAGTTATTAATAGTATTTAGAAACACTGATAATTTATATGCAAATTTTGTGACTACAACTGGTTTGAAATCGGTACCTTAGGTTGCAAATTTCAATACATCTGTTTCCTCGATCATGCGTCCTTTTAAGAGGAATAAAATATCCATAGATATTTTTTTATGTTTACTTGATGGTTGCTAGATATGATCGCTATGTTAAATACCGTAGAGACATATCTTGGAAATGGTACCAGTAATTAAACACATTTAAAGCAATCAAGTTTAAATGTATGGATGACCCAAAGTGAAGGGAAGAGTGAACAAAACATTAGTATAGGTTCAACTCTTAAATGTTTGCGTCTTATATATGTTGAAAACATGCTGCACATCCTAATATTCTGACCTTTAAAAAGGATAGAAGTGCATATAATTGTTTCATTCTAGGATATAAATTTTAATGGGACTTCATAGTAAAAGTGGAACAGTTTTAGCGGTAAATTAGTTTCCTTTGGGAAAATTGAATTGTGTATATTGACATAACTACTATAGTACCTTTACTTGACATCGGATATATACCTTCTGTTTTGCTTTATTATTTGGAGAACATTCTGTTTACTTTTTTTTATGATTTTACATTTCAAACCTTCTTTAGACTAGCGTTTTAGAGCTGTCTCATCGTTTGAACAGCGGTATCCTGTTTATAACTGTTCTTGACCACTGATGCTATTTGCTATGTGTGTTGTAAGGTAGATTTTTCAGTCTCAGAATCCTTACCTTCTTTACACCTGTTTCAGTAAAAGTACTTCAAAGAGGAACCAGACATATAACATTACAAAGGTTTTGAGTAGAGAATATTTTGAGCCCTAACAACTGGTTGAGCCATTACGTTAATTTGGAATGTGATTGTACATGTACAACAATACGAATATTCGATTGCTCAACTATTTAAAGGCTACATTGTAGATGTAGCCAGTTTTTACCTTTGATATATCAGCAAACCTTTCAATCACATACATTTCCCTTACTTTACATATATTCATTTCAATAGATATTTGTCTGGATAATTTGTTTTTTTATAATCATTTTTTTTAAATTTTGTCCTCAGATTGAAATCCTTTTAGCTATTGACACCATGAATCCTTATATGTTTTCAATTTGTAACATAATATGTAGAAAAATATTCTAAGACATGTTAGTTAAATCCTTAAAAGTGCTTTGCTTTCAGACGAGGGATGTTCATGTCATTCATTTATAATAAGATCAAAATCTCAAAAAAAAAAAGATTAAAAAATTAGAACTTAAATGTATAAGTCATTGACATTTGATGATTTATAAATATAATGTGTTTACAACAAATCAAGAACAATTGTTGACATCACAGAAAAAGAGAAGAAAAAATTATCAATTAATACATGAATTAAACACGAAACTTATAAAAATATGAAACTGGGTACAAATATTTCATGTATTTCTTTTGACAAACATGTTTAAAGAGTTATATAACACCACAGGGAGATAAGTATGTAAAAGTCAGGTGAACGTGTTTTATCTTCACATTCTTGTGTTTATGAAATACGAAGTTTTTTCAATGATTAAAATTAGTATTTGAACCTGCTATACATCCAATGATTTTTGCCGATATAGTGTGTGGCTTATGTTTTTTGAAATATTTTTTGTTTTTGTCAAAACTAAATGAAAGTTATACAAGAAAATAATTTTAGTCTATGTGTTTGATACCACATTATATAAATATTCCCTTGTTTTCTCAATCTTTGTCTGACCGAGAAATCGTCCTCTTTATTTTAGTTGACAACGATCCACATTGTTTCAAAGTAAACCAAGCTATTATAACTCAGAGAAATGATTGATTATAATGCAACCCTTTTGTATTTATTGATTCGATTGGATGATAATTAGTGGCCAATTCTCAATATATCTGTCTGTTACTTGGTGAACTTGATATTTTGATGTCAGTAATGCAGTTGCCAAAGAAATGTACAGCATTCTAAGAAACTATGAGAAAATTGTATTGAAGTTTAATCTTTGCCTTATTTGTCATTTTGCTTTGCATTAAAATCTCATTAATTGATAATTCCTTTAAAAGTGTGTTCTCCTCTTAAGAAATTTAACAGCTTAAGTGCTTTGTTATATAAACAGTTTAACGTTGTAATAGCGTAACACAGTAATCACCATTAAAATTACTGTATTTGAATGAAACTCATTAGAAACAACAAGTGTAAAACTAAATTTTAATCATTCATGTATGAACATTATTCGTAAATATATATCAATGTGTATACATCTTATACGTTGAGGTATTTCTCATTCAATATTATATGGTAAAACTATATACACAGGAAAGCAATGTCTACATTAACCTCAAAGCTAACCAAACCTTAAAACAGACTTAACCAGAGTTCTGATACTGTTATAACATCGTGGAGATGCTATTATTGTAGATAAATATTGATTCACTCGATCGCTCACTGCGTCTTTTCATACGGGTTATGCTCTTCTCGTTTATCTTATATAATGGTACATGTATGCAACCCTTAACATTAAGGATTGTGCCTGATTTTCATATTATGTTTATTTTTGTATCCTATTCAAGCATAGGACTCGGACTATTTTTAAACCGATTTTTATTGTGCGTATTGCTGTTAGTTGTTTTTTTTTATATTGCATTGACTTAATATATAGAACAGTTGAGATCCAAAAAAACATGTTTAACCTCGCTGCTTTTATGCGATAAAATCTTATTACTTTAAAAAAATGAGTGAATGCAAAAGATCTGACAGGTTAGAAATCAAATTTTGCCACATTTAAACTTCAAACTGTACAAAGAAATACTACGACGGGTGCCGTATATTGTGCAGGAAATGCTTACCCTTCCGGCGCACCAGATTTCACTCCCGGTTGTTAGTGGAGTACGAGTTATTTCTTATTGATTATTATAAACTGTTAATGTAAATGTCTTTTGGATTTGTGAGTCTATGTTTACTCCTTCGTTTTGATTGTTATTGTCTTAAATCAATTCTGAAGCATATACAAAAAATTAAGACGTTTTTTGTTACAAGTTGACATAGAGACATCATACACAAAAGACCAAACTGTGTAGTTTAAAAAGTGTAAAGTTTAATTCGCATTTACAAAACCAATCAGGCGATATGAGGAAATTGACAGGAATAAAATTGAGAATGGAAATGGGGAATGTGTCAAAGAGACAACAACCCGACCAAATAAAAAACAACAACAGAGGGTCACCAACAGGTCTTCAATGTAGCGAGAAATTCCCGCACCCGGAGGCGTCCTTCAGCTGGTATGACTACATAACATCATACATGAATGTAAAGAACAACATACCGTAGAATGATACCCAACCATAAATAAGATTCCTCACAAACAAATTGTATCGTTTTTTCTCTCTTATTTGTAAAAGAATATCCATAACATACATTATTATAACAATAATAAAAAAAACTTGCTGATTATCCGTTTACCTTGTACTCGTATGAAAATGCTATTAAGACGGTTATTTGCAAGATTCTAAATAAATCTGTAATCAGTAGTTTATGAGTTCACTGATTCATATACAACTCATGTTGTACAAAATTGTCCTTCGTGGGTTCAAATAAATGAAAATAGGTTATTCAGTGAGAATAACAGATACATTTTTGTAATTACAAGATTAAACCAAATAATATAAATGATGATACGTTAAATCTATTTTGAATTTCTGTTTCTATAAGAGTCGAGTAAACCGTCCTCATATAACGTTAATATACATTTCACAGTATAAAGAACACTGGTTTAAATAGTTTCGACCATCAAATGACACGCTTTGCTAAATGATGAACGAGATGATTAAAATGACGTACTGCACTGCTTGATACTGATAACAAGTGAAAGAATTCCTTAATTAACAAGAATACAATTAGAGTTTTATCACTAGTCGTAAGGTCTTTATAGAAATGTGTTTACTGTAATCTGTAACTTAATTTAGATATCCATTAAATTTACAAAAATGAAAGGAGTAGGTCCGGTAAGGACCGATTTTGGCCTCAAATTTCAGGTTTATCTGACGAAAGATGTTGACCACTTTTTAATCTTTTAAGTGTCTATTTAATTTGATTCAATTAATTTATGTGAAAGATTTTAACTAATTCAGTCATTAAAATCGCTCCTATTCAAGCTCAAATATGAAAAATCTACCAAATATGCTGAATATGTCACTTTTAAGATGGTTTTTGTCAAAAATGAAAGTGGCCGCATCCGTGTTCATCCTCAACCTTTATATATGTTATGTATTATCATCAAATACAACTTACATTTAAATATTTTAGATGAACACGAATGCGGCCACTTTCGTTTTACACGGAAACCGTCTAAAATTTAACCAAAATGCTAGAATTGTGAAGATTTCAGTAATTTAGCATGACTTAATGGTGCTAGTACTCGATATATGTACATAGTATTGTCAAAAACAGCCCATATTTATGTAGCAGAAGCATTCTACTGTCCAATAAATAACTAAAAGTATACATTTTAACAATTTTGTAAAACTGCTATATTTTGGGGTAAAAAAGGGGTCTTACTGGACCTACTCCTTTCCAATATCCTAGGTTTTTAAAACGAACTTTATAATTTATTTTGTAATAGAAAAATTTAATCGAACGGCCTTAACATTAAATATTACTAACCGTACCAAGTAAAACAAAACTCAATATAGTTTTAATATAATTATATATGAGAAATATATATGCTGACAAGATTTTAGATTAAAATAGTCAAGTTATATAAAGTACTTGGTCAAAGAACAAATGAATTAAACAAATAACGTTTTATCTAGTAAATCTATCAGCTTTTGAAAATTTGGTATGTAAATTAAATACCACCCAAACACCCACTCAACGAGAGTAAAAATCTGTTCCCTAAAGTGGGTTTTGATGGGAATTCACATTTACATGAAATGGCTGTACCAAGTCAGGAATATTACAGTTGTTTTCCATTCGTTCGAGGTGTTTGAGCTTTTGACTTTGCCATTTGATTAAAGACTTTCCGTTTGGAATTTTCGCGGAGTTCAGTATTTTTGTGATTTTACGTTTTACTTGTTTTTGAATCCTTAATATAAATTTATAATACTTTCTTGTTTGTTGAATGAAGTATTCTTTAATTTGGAATTTCTTGGTACGATTCAAACTGTATATTTTATTTAAGGCTTGGCCTACCTAAACAAAAGTTTTACAAAGTCTAAGCTTAAAATTCATTTCTTTTATCCTCATTCTAGTTCTGTCCATTTTAGTAATTGTTTCCAAAAATGGCTTTAGTCTTGGCGTATATATTCATCGTGACGCCAAATATACAATTTAGGAATCAACACCAGACATTTGAGACATTGTTTACGCTTCAAAATTAAATAGATATCGACAAGAAGTATGTTTTTCGCTTTACTGTTCTCATGTTACTGAAATTATTACGAATAATCAAGGATTTAAAATGGCGGTACTGAATCATACCCATGGAAATAAATGATGAAAGCCAATAAAATTCTTCGTTACAATTTTGAAAACATATTCTTTATATAAAGTTTTATAATTAGTTTTCAATTTAACTTAACAAACTTACTGATGTAGTAACAAATTACTGTACAAGTAAGGATTCTTTGGAATCATTGTATACATTTGATTTAGTGAAACCTGCTTAACAAAAAGCAATCAAATGCTTTTGTTAGGTTGTCTCCACAAAATTGATTAATATCATGGGAACAATTCAATGTTTCATTGCTATCGTATATTTTCGATGTCCTTCTACAGAATAAGAATGTTATTTGTATTCCAAAGTTAATGAAACTGACTCAATAAGATTTATTTCTATCACAAAAGATTAATAAGGAAAACAACTTGATCTTTTATGGTTCTTAATATATCATTTCCTTTTACCGTATTGTAACTTTTAAGATATTCCTTTGCAATAATGACACCACTTATACCCACATGGCGGACAAACTATAAAATTACCAGGCAGGAAATAACTAATGTCAATAAGAAATATGATTAGAGTTTGCAAACATTTTTGAAATTATATCAATTTTAAATTTGTTATATCTAAGCGATAGACGACCAAATCAATAAGCCTAACAGAAAAAAGTTCAATTTCAACAATTAGACAATCTTAAGTTTCCTGTTTCTAAGAGATGCTTTTTTTCAAGAAAATTCAATTTTCAATTTGTCCTTACGTCCCCTAATCCCAGACACTTCCAATGAAACCCGCTGCAATTATTTGCACCTGCCCTAGGTCAGGAATCTGATGTTAAGTAGTTGTCGTTTGTTGATGAGGTTCAGAAGTGTTTCTCGATTCTCATTTTTATATAGATTAGACTGTTGGTTTGCCCGTTTGAATGGTTTAACACTAGTAGTTTTCGGGCACTTTATAGCTTGTTGTTCGGTGTGAGCCAAGGCGTCGTGTTATAAACCGTACTTTAACCTGCAATAGTTTACTTTAGTACATTGTGACTTGGATGGAGAGTTGTCTCAATTGCACTCATACTAAATCTTTTTTTATATCTATATATGTATATGTAAGTGCTTGATGACGAACTAAAAATTACACATGATTAGAAAAAATGACCTTGGGAATAACATTGTGGACTGTAGCTTATACCTTTTTAGATGACATAACAATTACTGTGTCTGGTTTATACAAACATGTTGCTTAATTTGATTTAATGAAAAGATCACGAAGACTATTAACAAAGCATTGTGCAAGTAGCTTTAATCAGAACTTGATGACATAACAGATAATTACTGAACTCAAGATGGAGGGAACATCGCAATTGTTATGCTTGTTATAACCCTTTAAAAAGTAAAATCACAAAAATACTAAACTCCGAGGAAAATTCAAAACGGATAGTACCTAATCAAATGACAAACTGTCATATTCCTGACTTGGTACAGGCATTTTCTTATGTAGAAAATGGTGGCTTGAATCTGGATTTATAGCTAGCTAAACCTCTCACTTTTCCAACTCTTTGAAGAACGTTTACTTCATTTTTATTTCTTTACTGGTATTTTGTTCTTTGATTTGGTATTCTTTCTGGATCAGTGTATTCCAATAAATTCCAGAAATTCTAATAACCCTTTGACATTTCTTCGGATTTAAAAGTTTAAAATTTACAATTTGTTTTATAATCAATTTGCTCCTTGATAGAACGTAGATTGTTAAATAATGGATTTAGTAGATTTCTCCATTTTTATAATATGGCTTTAAATTTTGTCAAAGTACTTTTAACAGCTACGACATTTGAGAATTTAATACATTCTTTAATGATATGGTTATCAAGCACTCTCATTGAAAAATGCAAATTGTCATGATACGTCTCTATGCAATTTAAATCATTTGGAATTTTTAATATAAAATATAAAGAATCTTTCAATCTGAATTACAGCTTTCAATTGGATTTTGAAAATGCACCGACTAAACAGAGTAATTTTGAAAAAAATGTGCATAAAACGAAATATTGATCCACGATTGAACATTGTTACTAATGTTTGATAAGACATAACTGATTCATATTCCTTTCAATGTCCACTGTAAATTCTTGACCTCAACACAGTATAGTTTCTCTCACACAAGCGAAAAAAATAGACCCGTTTAACTTCAAATTTGCTTTTTTTCACTAGGAATGAGGCGCAAGATGTTGTCGTGAAGTTGCTGTATCATTGAAGAATATTTTATATATTCGTTTAATGAAAAAAAATTTTTATGACCTGCATTTTCAATGTAACACTTACATGTATACGTCAATTCGTTATTTTCCTTGTGTTACTTTAATATATACATCTTGTTCTCATTTATTCATGTACAAATTTACAAGTAGATGAAAATATTTTCTGTTTCATGCAATTCTAAAGTCCAAAATAATACAAATTATTGATAACGATATTTTTGTTTTTCTTTAATCATTTACATGATTTGTAAGCCATTTGATATAAAAACTTATTAGCATGTTCGTTTTTGATATCAAATAGCCATAAGTAGCTTATAATATAATGGCTTGTCTTGATCAAACGAACTTATGGAAAACGCACACTCGGTAAATAAATGAACAAACGTGAAAACAATAATAGCTTTTGACTATCAATTACAATTATAGTTTGAACGACTTCTAAGAGTTTACATGGTTTGCTTTGGAAAACCCATTCAACAAAGACTACAAAGATATTATCGTTACAAACATATGTGAATGAATTATACAAAACTGCTTTTTAACAGAAGTTTAAATTACTTACAACCCCGAGATTCTCACAAGTTCAATGGTCATTCCTGTTCTGACATGACAAATAATAAACAGAATTGTTTTCCAAATTTGAAAGATCGCATTACTTCAGCTTTTTATCGGCGAAATAAAATAGGTACAACAGTGCTTCGCAATTAATAAAAACTGTACTGACATTATTGTAATCAATGAAATATATCTGAGATCGTAAAGAAAAATGTAAAACATGATAGCTTTAAGATATAATATTGGGCAAATTTTGTGTTAGAGCCCATTTTTGATCAAGTTCCCTATGTATGTATGGTGTTTTATGTCCCTGATGTATTTGTTTTTATAAGTAAATAATGAGAATATTACATTTATTGCTGTTTGAACATAAAAATCATAAAGAACCAAATTGATTTAATAATTGTTTCCTTTCATGGTTTACAAACTACAATGCTGCAAAATTGAATGACTCTATCAGATATACAATCCTTGTCCCTTTTCATGAATGTGACATACCGAATTAGATTTTTTAATGGGTTTGTAATAACATGAGGAACACGACGGGTTCAACATGTGGAGCAGGATCTGCTTACCCTTTCCGGAGCACCTGGGATCACCCCATGTTTCTTGGTGAGGTTTGTGTTGGTCAGTCTTTAGTTTTCTGTATATATGTTGTTGCTTGTGTACTATTTTATTGTTTTGTCTGTTTGTCTTTTTAATTTTAAGACATGGCGTTGTCAGTTTATTTTCGATTTATGAGTGTGACTGTTCTTCTGGTATCTTTCGCCCCTCTTTTAAATTCCTCGATTGTAGTACTGTTAATTATAAACCTGAAAAGTTATTGAATATTTCCTATGATAAACCTTAGATAATGAGACTCAAATACGGTATAGGATCTAAAAGATCTTGGTCGATTAGCCAGTATATTTCGGCTTTACCAGTGCGCACTACACAGAATACGCGACATCGAAATTATACAGTTATACTGTTGAATCCCTTTTAGATAATTGATGCAGTCATCTTATTTGATACTCAAAAACTAGTTTTTCCTATAACCTGAGCCTATTAGTATATATAAAGAAAAGAAATAGTTCAATTTTGCTCAAGTAAATGACGCCATGATAAAAAATATGAAATGAAATAAATTCTTCAGATTTACTTTCTTTTTTTTAATTTAAAGACGAAAAAAGTTGTTGAAAAAGTTACTCATATATTCAAAGGGACATACACTAGCATGCATGGTAAAATACGAAAATGCATAACACTAATAAAATTGAGAATGGAAATGGGGAATGTGTCAAAGAGACAACAACCCGACCAAATAAAAAACAACAGCAGAGGGTCACCAACAGGTCTTCATTGTAGCGAGAAATTCCCGCACCCGGAGGCGTCCTTCAGCTGGCCCCTAAACAAATATATACTAGTCCAGTGATAATGAACGCCATACTAATTTCCAAATAGTACACAAGAAACTAAAATTAAAATAATACAAGACTAACAAAGGCCAGAGGCTCATGACTTGGGACAGGCGCAAAAATGCGGCGGGGTTAAACATGTTTGTGAGATCTCAACCCTCCCCCTATACCTCTAACCAATGTAGTAAAGTAAACGCATAACAATACGCACATTAAAATTCAGTTCAAGAGAAATCCGAGTCTGATGTCAGAAGATGTAACCAAAAAAAATAAACAAAATGACAATAATACATAAATAACAACAGACTACTAGCAGTTAACTGACATGCGAGCTCCAGACTTCAACTAAACTGACTGAAAGATTATGATTTCATCATATGAACATCAGGCACAATCCTTCCCGTTAGGGGTTTAGTATCATACCATCATAACATATATGAGAGGAACATAACCCGTGTCATGCCAACAACTGTTTTTAGAATAAATGTGCTTAGTTCCGATGCAAAGACCTTATCAATGACTCAATATTAACGCCAAAATATGCAATCTTTAATGACTTGACAACAGTATCGTAATTATATCCCTTCTTAATAAGTCTATTCAAAGGTTTTGTAAGTTTCTGAGGTGAATACTGACACCTTTGTGCTTTATATTACCATAAAAAATTGGATGTGAAATACCTGAACGTATTAAAAGTCTGCATGTTGAGCTATATTTACGAATAATGTCTTTATACCGATGATAAAATTTAGTAAATGTTTTGACTAGTTTGTGATATCGAAAACCCTGGTGTAATAATTTTTCAGTAATACATAAATTTCTCTCGTTAAAATCTAAAACATTGTTACATACACGAGCGAATCGTACAAGTTGAGATATATAAACACCGTAAGATGGTGACAAGGGAACGTCACCATCTAAAAACGGATAATTAACGATAGGAAATGAAAATTCATCCCTTTTATCATAAATTTTAGTATTCAGCTTTTCATTAGTGATATAGATATAAAGATCGAGAAAAGGGCAGTGGTCATTGTTAGTATTAGCTTTATTTAAAGTAAGTTCAACAGGATAAATTTCATTAATATACATACTGAAGTCGTCATTATTGAGAGCCAAAGTATCATCCAAATATCTAAAAGTATTATTAAATTTGTTTATCAGATGTTGTTTCGATGGGTCTTTGCTTATTTTTGTCATAAATTGTAACTCATAACAATACAAAAACAGGTCCGCAATAAGTGGTGCTCAGTTAGTCCCCATTGGAATTCCCATAATCTGACGATATACGGAATCCCCAAAGCGAACAAAAATGTTATCTAGTAAAAATTCAAGAGCATACATAGTATCAAAGCATGTCCAATTAACATAGTTTTTTTGTTTATTGCTACTAAAAAATGACCTAAAAGAGTTTGAACATATATATTCACATTCTGATTTTTTGAATGACCATTTAATTAGGTGTGTGAATTTTTTCTTAATGAGAATGTGAGGCAATGTGGTATACAGGGTAGAAAAATCAAAACTTTGAACAGATTCAAAATCACCAATATAAGCATGCAATTTATCAAGTACTTCCAACGAGTTCTTGACACTCCAAAAGTAATTTATTCCACTATTTTCGAAGGCCTTATCTGAACAATTTATTATCAGGTTTTTAATTGTACCAAGTGTGCTGGTAAGAAGAATAAACAATTTAGTAGTGGAACAATGGCTTGAAGACGAAATAAATCTATATTTGTAAGGGGTTTTGTGTAGCTTCGGAAGCCAATACATAGTTGGGACTTTCATTGTATTTGGCTCTGCTTGTAAAGCGGTGCCTAAAAGTTTATGTTTGTTACAGATTTCGTTTTCTGAAAATGGAGTCAGTTGGAATGTTGGTGAATTGGTGATTTCCTTTTTCAGAACCTCAATGTAAAATTTACGTCAAACAATAATAATATTATTAGCAGCTTTATCTGCCGGGACAAAAACAAATTCCTTGACTAGTTCTTTTAGTTTATGTTTGATACGAGAAATAGGTTTATTGTTGTAAGGGTTTATAGTAAAATGTTCTTTAAAATGTTGAATACGTATATCAACTATCTTCATTACTGAATTAAAAAAAGAGTCCAAAGATTTTTTGTCAGCTTTTTCCCGTTTTATCCATTTCATACAGTAAGTATGGAGTGAGTCGTGGATGATATTACGACACTCATTCCAATTAATAATTGACGGGGGACGATATTTAGGTCCTTTACTGAGGAATGATTTTAACTCTCGGTCTTGAACGATGTTAAGATCTCCTGTTATAACATGGGAAATGGGGCCATAAATATATTCGGAATTACTGCAATTACATGAAGTAGGTGTATTTTCACTGATATTAACATCTTTACACAATTGACTATAATTAAACACAAATTTCCGGGTAGATTTTTGTAAATATAACAAATAAGAGGTAGCTCAGTATTGTCAAAATATCCAGGAATTTGTTCTTTAACAGAATGGTCGTTAAATATACCGGCAATATTTACAAAATCAAAGCCTTTATTGACATACTTAATTTTAATAAAATGTGTTTTATGATCTTCAGGGCGATCAATTTTGGGAAATATTTTTTTTCCCGAGTGTAATGTTGAAATTCGTGCATTAAAAGTTCTGTATTGTAAAAATAATGACTCTTTTAGAATTTTTTTTTTTGAGAAAAAATAATCCTAGAAAAAAGTAAGAACTCTAGGAAAGACTTTGGATTTCCGCTCTATAAATGATATCAAAATTACAGATAAATCAGTCTGTTGAAAACAATGATTGCACCAATCGTTATGACCTAGTCACATGAGTTTACATGCGATGAATTTATAGTGCATGACGTGTTAAAACATACAAGTACGTAACATGTTGTATGAATTGTTATCTATTTGTGTTAACTTTGATAGAGAGATTCTGTAATTACTGTAATGTTTATGGTAGTGTTAGGTTATTCAAACATAAAGCGTTTATATTCAATCTCGATATATTTCGTCAATGAAAGCAAATCCGTGTTTCGTTTTGTGATTATCTGAGCAAAACCAGCTAATTTCCTTGAAAATAACTCATTGTCTGTCATCACAGGAAGTCATTTCATCGTGTAGAGCTGTAATGATCCTCAAGGCACAAAATAAATGACTATAATAATGTGTTTTAAACAAATTAACTACATGCAGCTTAATGAATTTAAATATTGACGACGATTTGTTCATCATGGTTTATGGATCATTTTAATTGCCATAGTGATTTGTGACATTTGTATAGGTATCTTATAAATCATTAATAATATGTTCCACTTTTTCATAAAAAAGATAGTTATAACTTGTTATGTTCTTGATATAGTCAGTTTTATTAAAAATTGTTTGTTATGTATTAAAAAGAAGAATCACAAAATACGGAACTCCGAGAAAAATTCAATCGTAAAGTCCATAATCACATGGCAAAATCAAATGACAAAACACAAAATACGAATGGACAACATCTGTCGTATTCCTGAATTGGTACAGGCATTTTAAAATGTAGAAAATGGTCGATTGAACCTGGTTTTATAGCACTAAACCTCTCACTTGTACGACAGTTCGTGAAATTCCGTTATATTTACAACGATGCGAGAACTAAACAGATATGATGAATAAAAAAGTCAAAATACGGGTACAGCAGTCATAACTATGTTACAATTTTAAAAGAAACAAGTTTACAAAAAAAACCACAAAAGCATCTATCAAACATTGTTTTGCGTGTCTAACGTCGGAAAATGTATACGTCACATAGAAAGAAATGTTTTCGTTCAATGTTGATAAAAAACAATGTTATAATTTCACATGGGAAATGTTGGCATACAGGGTTAAAAATCAAAAGTATGTTAGAATTAATTTCAGAACTAGACCGAGATTTGAAATTGTCAAAAACTTCTTTCTTTCTAAGAATCACTACGCGATTAAAATAATTTTGTCGTTTGTTGTTCAACGTATTTTCTAATTCATAATAGAACACTAACATAATGACAGGATCTTTTACAGTACAGAGTCACGTTATAAGAACCAAAGAAGCAGTAAAAGTCGCATATCCAAAACACACCAGCAACAACATATTTGTTGGGGCAGGATTTGCTTGCTCTCCCGATGGACATCAAATCACCTTAATTGTTTTTTATAAGTGGTCGTGTTGATCTTGCTTTTAAGTTTTTCAGTATAGATCTTTGTGCTTTTTAATGTTTCAATGTCTGTGTTGTTTATACACGTAACAGTCTTGGTTTTCTTAT
Source organism: Mytilus edulis (assembly GCF_963676685.1). Lineage (NCBI taxonomy): Eukaryota > Metazoa > Mollusca > Bivalvia > Mytilida > Mytilidae > Mytilus > Mytilus edulis. Next base: position 83,596,636 of record NC_092349.1, read on the forward strand.
CTGTTGTCATGAACATACATTGTGTTGCTCAGTCTGTTGTTTTCTATGATGTGTTTTGTAGACTGTTGTTTGTTTTATGGTCGTGTTTGGTGTTTAACAATAAATGTGTTACTTTGTTAACAAACAATGGTTTATGACTGTGAGTGTCAAATTGAATATTACTTTCGTATCTTCTGCTTCTAATAAGCTGGTGACAATATTGACTGTAAGAAACAATTAATCAAAAACAACAACACAATGATCCAAAATAATAACGACACATTCGCATCAGACCTTATACCTGGAAACAAACGGAAAACAATAACATACAGAAATCAATTGAAAAAACACTAATAAAATATAACCTCATTCACAAAAAATACAGGGCAACGAGTCCATGTCTGTAAAGGTCTGATTAATTACAAATACACGGAAACGCATGTATGGAATGTCTGCAAATAATTTTTAACTTAGTTGATTAATTCATGACTGCAAACCCAATATAGTGTAATGGATTCATTAAGTTAAGGTAAATATACTTGCAATATTCACTGAGGAGATTAGTTCACTGAATTGTGTTCTCTTATAGAGAGCTTCTGTATTGAACACGAGTTCTTGTCAACAAAAAATGTGATGTGTACACCTTTCGGAGGTGAAACAAGTATATTGATAATAAAAAAAGGAAAATGCAATATTTAACAAAGTAAAGTAGCTCGTTTGACTAACAAGAATTTCTTCCAGTAGCTCTCTGCTTAGAAATAGATGAGAAATAAGACAATCAAATGAAAGGACAAATTTTACTTGTTTTTGAAAAAGCAATTTTGATATCATGACTTGTAAAGTATAATAACTGTGTAATCGCTGAGACCATACATTGCTCTATGATACTAATTTGCAATTATAATAACAAATCTTTTCATTTTATTTTTCATTTTTTGATGCCGGACAAACAGCAATAATAGTCAAGTCTCAAGACGCTTAATTGACGAATATGTAAATCTCTTTGGTAGCTTCGACTAAATTTCGTTCGTTTTGTTTAGCATTATCCTTGTATTAAATTGTTGTTGTGTAGCTAACTTGTTTAGAACCATCTTACATGAAAGACATTTTTATCTTTCTAATTTGGGAAAAGACCATACTAAAATTATACACGTTATCAATTTGAATAGGGTTATTACAAACGATATTGCAATTTATAATCAGTTTCTTTTATAATTATCGATTAAAACAACATATTTCCAACGACTGCTCACATAATATGTTTACGTTTCATTCTACGGAACAGTTATGCATGTAAGATAATTTCTTAAAATAAGCTTCAAAAGAAGTTCACACAAATACAAATTAAAACTAACCGATAAAATGCTATTGATTATTGAAAGTTTGTAAAAGCATTTATTTCTCACTATTGTCAGCTATTCAAAAAAAAGTTAAAAATATAACAAACTTATTTTCGGGAACATGCTTTTGAGAACAAATCAATGCAAAAATAATATTGGATGTGTTTGGATATACGCCTGAGGCGGCCTATGGTTACCCATAGGTACATATAGTTTGATATTTGGTTACTCATAGGTACCTATGGTTTAATATTTGTGTATAAAATATCACACCATCGGTACCTATGGGTAACCATAAACAAATAAACTATAAGTGACGAGATGTCCACCACAACAAGTACTGAAGAGTGTGACAAAAAAATCCATTGTTGTCTATAGTTCTATAAGTGACGAGATGTCCACCACAACAAGGAAGTACTAAAGAGTGTGACAAAAAATCCATTGTTGTCTATAGTTATTGAACACAGTTTCAAATAAAACAAAGATATATGCTTTGTACTAGAATCGTATAGCATATGTCAACTTTGATTTCAACAAATACATTTATTTGCGACTTTTTCATATTTGTTTTGTCTGAGACATAGATTATCGATGACTTTAAACGTGTTTTCAATTTTTGTTTTAACCTCAGATTTCGTTAGATGTTTAGTATCGCCAAGATGTTTTATTTTCAAACGCTTTGTTCTGTCTTGTTTTGTATCTGGCTTTCAATAAAAGTTTATCAAATGAAGCGTTTTCAGTGAAACAAACTCGTTTTAGTTCGGCTTAAGTCTTGAAATGGTACCACAGTGGTTGTGGATAATTGGTTTAAGGTGCAACCCCACATTCAATCTACATGAAAAGCACGACATTAAGTAATGTAAACAAATGTATACATAAGTAAACAGAAATAAATGTTTTTAATCAAAGTTGAACAATAAAGTTATATGAAAGAGCAAGATGCATGTATCAAAATGTACCATGATATTAATCACATCAGTATGGCATTTAGTTCAAGAGATTTCCAAGAATAGGAATCGGAATTCAAATAAGGACTAGGCTAAAATATAAGTCTTGTCTTGTCATGTTTTCCCTTTTAAGTCTATAGCAAATATGTTTCTGTCAATTTTATATTTGATTCTGATTTTTGTTGTGATATTTGTTTCATATTGTCTATATTAATACTAAAATCGTTATGTTAGTGTAAATAAGTTCATTTCAAATTACCAAATATATAGTCAAAAAGAAAACACATGCTTTTTCAGCTGTTAAGACTCTTCTTGACTTTTCAAATTCCAAGAAATACATCAATTTTGATAGTGATACACACAATGAAAAATACAAATATTTCAGAACTATCTAAATTATGTCTCTTCATTACGGTTTCTCTATTGCATACACGAAGGTCCCTTTTAGACATTTGATTCAGTAAATAATAACCTTATGTTATGATTTGCATTACATGACTAGAAATCTAATTGCATCTTCCCCCAGAACATTTTGTCGCAAACATTTTTCCATTTTAAATCAAAACAATCCAAGTTTTCGAGAAATTGGACAATTTAAGAAAATTATACCGATGATGTATTGTCATCAATAAAAAACTGAAACCTAGCTTGCGGGAATTAATAACGCAATGAACTAAAAAAAACTGTGTTTAGAACTTTCAAATCAACAATGATAGAAAAACCCTGACCATTATTTATCTTTCCCTAGGTAACGTTTATTCTAAATCAGAAACACTTTCATGTCGTTCTCTGAAGGATGGTTTGTAATATACATGATGTAAGTTTAACTGGAGGTGAGGTTTTCCACGTTCAAAATGTCTATTTCTGAAATAAATTCTTAATATGAAATAGAAAACTACTTCGGAGATAGGGGATCGCACTAGACAGCTGATTTTCCTCCAACACTTAAACATACATTTAATAAGCGAAGTCAACAGATGGATACGTTTTAGAACATTTTTCTAATATTAGTTAACACATTGTTTTTTTTACTTAATGGTCTTTGCTCGTCATTTGAGAGAATGCGACATAGTTGTACTATATACGACTGAATGAATATTACAACTGCTTTTTCTACAGAAGGACATTAATGTACCTAGTCAGGAATATGACAGTTGCTTTACATTTATTTGATGTGCTTTAACTGTTTTATTTTGCCACTTGATTAGGGTCTTTCCGTTTAGAATTTTCCTCAGAGTTCAGTACATTTGTGATTTTACGTTTTTTCACACCTTAATATGACATGAAAGTTAAATAAGGTACAAATAGTGCATTATGATCCGTTTTTATCTGATTTTTAAATTCTGATTTTTTTTGTCTTATTAGTTCTACTCATTACCTATTTAAACACTATCATGCAATATTTTCACCATGATACACTCCTGGTAAATCACAAATCAACTAGAATCTAAGTACGAGACGAGAGAAAGGTGTGATAACTTTTCTTTTTTATTGATCGTTTCGATGTAAAAACATACATTAATGCAAGACCTGAATAGATAAAAAAAATAGGTCGCTGTTTGTATGCGACTTAGAACTGACAAAGAAATAATAAGTCTTCGATTTGACAATGCAATACATGATATTATCTAAAAAATACGTTGGAGTTAATTAGATTTGCAATCAGTTTGTTTTTAAAAAAAATGTGTAGGTTATTCCATGCGTTACCCATTGATAGATAAATAACTATTGTTTGTCTTCAAATATAGATATATATATTCGTTTATACTTTCCATTACCCACACAATATTACGGCAGATCACAATTGTTCTCTTGCATCATATCATAGTAGCAATGAGTATATAAACCCGATAAAAACAATTACTGAATATGGAGTCTCTATTAAAGAGGAAACATAAAAGAACTTAAATTTCATTACTTCTCCTAGTGTTTTTTATTTGCATAGTTATACAATTAATCAAAACTATCTGACACAAAGCCAATAAGGAAAATTGCTATTAATTTCCCAACATATGCAAATACAGATTAAGACGGATGGGTTAATAGATGTATATTGTCGTTCAGGAGCAAAGAGTATTCGTTTTGATTTATGAATATTACGTAAACAGGAAAATATAAATCACTAAAGAATACCGTTCATTACAAGACAAAACGCGAAACACAAATGCATATGTCCTCCGAAAGACTAATTTGCAATCAACGAATAACACATTTTCAGACAATAGCCTGACTGTATGCATACATACTACATTGTGGAATTGGAACAGTTCAACGTGCATAGAAACCTTTCTCTTTTGACCATTTAGACCAAACATCCAAGAATTGTAAAAAAACAAGACGAATTAATTAATCCTGTTTTTCCAGTTTTACACATGTTAGAAACACCGAACAGATTTCAAGAATAGACTTTATGAACCGTTTGAGAATATCATCACCTTGTTCAATGCCAAAACATGGATACATGTACATGATATTGAGAAAATTTAGGACCATAGGTTTAATAAATATAAGGCAATACATATCTTGTTTTATTATACCTCAGTATGTTTTTTCTATTTAACAAAAAATAATGAAATAGTTGTGCTAACTATTTTCCTCGGCTTCGCCTCAAGCCGTAGTTGGTATCTCAGGGACAACACACTTGATATTACCCTCAGAACCAGTCAATAAGTGTATAATATTTTAACTATCAACAACAAAACAGGTACTGCCGATAAAAACCATATCAAAAAGTGTGAGTCCTACTAAGATGAAATTAACATGGTTAAGAATACTATAGGTTATTCAAAGGATTAATATGTTATCATTGATCATACTTGTAAATTCCAATTTTTAAAAATAATACAGGTACAACAAAACTGCAATACAAAATATTTGTATGAACTAAGGAATTTAGTACAGGTATTAAGGGTAATTAAATCCACGAATTATTAATTCCTAGTTATAGATATATTACGTACATTAAAATCTAAACATAACTACTAACAATGATAAAACGAACGATGTTTAGAAAGACTGGTCATGAAATATAGTTTAAACCGGTATTATGTAAAGCATTGATTAATTTCAAAAATATTATACATTCAATAAAATGAAAGATGGAAGAAGATGTTCGCTTAGCGCATACGTTAAATCTGCTGTTATGAGCATGAATCTCAGTAAGTGTTTGTCTTACATTATATCTTAACTTTGTTTTATTTTGTCATTTAGAGAAATTGGTGTTCATAGCAAGCGTTTGATTTCTGTTACTATGTCGAACTCACAATTTTATTTTCTAGCGTCCAGGGAATTTATAACTTTTCAAATTGTAACAAAATTAAGAAGTGTAGCTTACTATAAAACCAGTCTTACCGACAAAAATTCAACGTAAGAAAATTCATGTGCCAAGTATCAACCCGTTCTAAAAAATCCATTCACCACAATGGACAAAAAACACAAAAAAGATAAATACAGAGAAAAAAGGGTGTAGAAACATTGATCTAAGATATCGACAATTTACAGTTGATAAAAGGTATTGGGGAAATACTTCGACAAGACAGTAACCCAACGATAAGAATACAAAGATATATCCATTTAGGAACATAATGTTTTTCTATAATGCTAATGTCTTAATCATTAGGAGTATTTAGAAGTTGTGAATATTTTAGATAAGAAACAAACAATCATCGTCACCATTTTCCTCTGCAATATACCACTAAAAATTAAGTAAAAGACTTCAAACGAAGCATTTATGATATTCATTACTCCGAGTCGGTTTATTTTATTTCTCTGTAGCCGTCACACAAGAGTGATATAGAGCACTTACAGGGAATATGAGCCCGTATCCCCTTATAAAGCCAAAATAACTACTGGCGTATAATGATTTCAACAAAATTAATAATTATGATCTTCAGTTTTTGCTCACAGCCTCTGTGAAGTTAACCTATCAAAATGCCGGATCAGCTGGGATATTTCAATTCAGTATTATATATGGGACTGTGTCCTTAGTCTAATTTACAGAGGTTAAATACTCAATAATCATCAAAGAAAAAATAAATAACAGTAAGCATAATAAAGACAGGGAAAAATATGAGATGAATACTTACCAAGAGATCTAATGTCATATTTTCAACAGGAATTGTATGATTCAGTCGTGGGGCGTTATATCAAGAACAATTTTAGAAGAAAGAAAATGGATTAGTTGTCAAACTGAGTTTTTAACGCGATAGTTTCATTTTTATGAATTTTGTGAATTTTTCGAATGTTTCTTTTTCTGTAGTCTGAAAGTAAAGTTTTTTTTTTGTTAAAACAAAAAACATTTTTCATACAATATAATGTTAAATTGTAAATTTCTTATTCTAATTAGTCAAGTTAGTTAAGCGTGTGCTGCTCAGATCGGTACTTTTTTGTTTGCGTTGACAATATTATATTTAAGCTTCGTGCCAATCTGTGATTTCTTTGGTAGTCATGTTACATCATTTGTCTTCAACCAGAATGTTGGATAAATTAATTATACAGGAGCCTTTAAAAAAATATGACTATATAGCTTGTGCTTTTCTCATTGTTAAAGACGGTACGTATTTTCCTCTGCAAAATTGGTGCGTTTGCTAAAATAAGTTTTGTATCGAGCAAAACGCTCTGCAGTGTCGTAAACTACAGTATAGATATGTATATCGGTATTACTAAACAGAAGGAAATATGGATGCAGTTTATTTTGATCAGAATAGTACATGCTTTTATTATACGTCAGCACATATTACAACTGCAAAATACTTGAATGAATTGATAGCTCAATTTATTTATGTTGCTGACATCGTCCTTCAAAGTAATGCCAATGGACTTTGAGGTACCAAAAAAATCAATCAATCTTCTGTTGACTGTTTGAAATTATATTTTATTTGAATGTGATTGTGTGTATGATTTTTGTAACGGTAGACAGTGTGTTTCTAATGGATAGTGAACAAATTGTTTTAAGCTTAAGTAAACAGTAATTCTTCAATGCCAATGTAATCCATTATGGCAGCATTGCATAGTTAGACACAACAACATTGGTTCTTTGAAAACTTCCTGGAGTAGTTTTATGTTTTGAATCGGTATAAATGGAAGAAATCCCTCGATTAATCAGTTTTATTATGATAAAAGTCAATACCAAATGACTGAGATCTCCTTATATAGATTTGTTCACAAACCGATATCCAATGAAGTATCAATTCTCATTGCTATCGAAGGCTTATATTTTGTAGTAAAATATTCAGTTTTGACTTACTCAGCCACAGCTTCGTTGTGCTAGATATAATAAGATAAAAGAAAGTATATGCATCTATAGAAACATTTTGTCATTATTATATGTCGCTGACATTAATTGAAAATTGTGTTGTATTTCAGGTAGGACAATCAGAATAGAAATGAATTGTACGAAGAGACACGTTACGTTTATATGGGCTTTGTTGGAATGTCTATTGTTCACAGGATTAATATTTGGATGGCCGTGGTTTTTGTCAACATTACGTCGAAACAAATACTTTTTAGATCTTTGTAACGTAACATTACCCGATGATGATGTACACAAGTTTCATGATGGAGAAGGGGAAAATGCATTATTGAAACCGGGAGGAATTCCCGACTTCGACGGACAGAACGCTAAACCGCGGAAATGTCGTCGACGTACCACGACAGTAGCCACTACCGAATTTCCTGGTTCTTACTACGATTCAATGTTGAATTATACATATTTTTGTGACGAGCAAGAAGAGAAACTCGAACTTATTCATGCTGTCGTGTTTCTTGTAAGAAACGCATTAGTTTTTCCAGTTGGAATTTTCCTAGATATGTATGGAACAACAAGAACTCGGCTCCTCACCATGTAAGTGTTTTATTTCATTTCTAATTATAGAATGCAGCCTCGTGCACATGCTTTTCAGGTTTGTATTTGTGTTTGTGTCAAAATGAAAGACCAATTTTATACATTCAAAACTTACAATTCTATAAACAAATTTGAATTTTCGGTCACAGTTTGTTGTCAAGTCGAAACAGACGACAAAAATAAAACATATACAAAAGGAAAACTTCTATAACATAATGAATGTACTTTTTGGTTTGTTTGTAATATCAATTTGCTTCCGTATCACGTAAGAGTTGGGCAATAACTCTATCCTTGCAAATAGAACGTCACATAGCACTCTGTTTCAGAAGAAAAGACCCTAGTCGATTACTTTATAAAGACAAATAATTATGAACAAAGAAAACGTTTTTACATTCTCAAGATAAATATCATAAGAATATTTTCAAATCCGAGTGTCTTTAATAGAAAAACATGGTTTAGACAAATTGTTTGTGAAAATACAATCTAAACATTTACAAAACAACAGTGTGTTACCGATGTACGTCTGTTTTGGGACATGGATTAGCAAGACTTAGGACGCATTCATAAGCCCTGTCGAATCACACAATATCATCCTTTTCAGGTTCATTGGACTATCTCTTGTTTTGTTCGCTTAAATGATCTTTTTTCTTACTTGTTCGATCGAATATGATCTTCGGTTTTCTAAATTTAAAACCAATGACCAGACATAGAGAATGTTCGAACAGATATGCATAGATCACCTATTATGAAAAAATAGAATTAGTAAACATAGTCAAAAGGATACAATTAAGATTCGATTAACCGAAGGTTTTAGTTGCATAGATTTTAATGCTATTTTTACACAGAACCTTTCAAATTGATATAAAAATGTATGAGCCCGTGTCCTTACTGGTATAGTGTTGTACAGGCAATGGTTAGGCTTATAGAAAAAAAAACCTTCGAGTATTGCTTGTTTCCATTACCTTAATCTTTTGATGTCTACTTAGTGTTTTGTGAAGACTCCCGTGTTTTAATCTCTTATATATTCGGTAATAATTTTATCTGTTGTATTTAATCAATGTTTTATCCCAATTTAAATGAAGAAGGGGAGTACAAATTATTATGTCTCATGATTCTCTTTTGATTTTTATATGGGCAAGAAATCTGCAAAAAACATATTTTATGCCGGCCCGTCTGTTTTTTCCTTTGCGATATGGTAAAACTGCAAGTCACCACGCAAAAAATGTCAGGTGTCAAATCACACAAGGTACTAGCAAACAGTCGATGTGGTTTATAATTGAGTACTTGTTCTATTATCGTTTTTCCTACCTATCATTAATCCTGTAATTTTTTCAGGTTTTTGATTTTTAAACTTTTGTTATTGAAGTTACCTGCAGAACTGTTTTTGTTTATAAACACGTGTCTGACTCATAAAAATCCGTAGTCATGTAATTTTTAATGATGCAACAAAGTATTTATTGCTGTAATTCCAAACATTTTAAGTGCTTAGTAATACCTTAATCTAAATATTGTTTTATGTTAAAATGATATTTTCTAATCATAGATTGGACTTTGGATTAGTTGACAACAATTTTCATAGCGAAAAGTTAACCATTATGTTTTTACTGTATTGTTTATGCCATATTTGAATTTCTGCTGTTATTGTTGATATGGTAATAAATAAACTCATTATAGATACAAGGATTAACATTTTATATTAACGCCAGATGCGCGTTTCTTCTAGAAAAGACTCATCAGTGACGCTCGAATAAAAAAATGTTTAAAAGGCCAAAAGAAGTACGAAGTTGAAGAGCATTGAGGACCAAAAATTCCTAAAGGTTTCGCAAAAAACAGTTCGGGTAATCTATTCCTGAGGTAGAAAAGCCTTAAATTTTCAAAAGATCTAAGTTTTGTTAACCACAGACAATTTTTAATTATGAGAGAAAGGTACTGTTCTTATGATGATGATAAGGCATCATACGATTGTAGATTGATCAATGCTTTTAATTCATTTCTACATTATAACTTCACTAACTATTGATAATATAATTTTTTACAACTCATCTTGATGAAAATTTAAACATTGAAGAAACAAATTATAGACATATCTGTAAAATAAAAAAACACCTTAATTAAAAGCAAGATCAGTGTAAATTATCTGGCTCCAAAGAAGTATTCCCAATATATATGCATCCGAAATAATCTATTTTTAACGATAAGTTGGTTCGAGATACAACTATAGCAATAAAGTTGTATTAGATAATTGAAATCAATGACCATTAATAAATTGCATTATATAAAAGGCAACTCGATTCGTCCAAACAACGAGTGCCACTTTAAGACATTTAATCGTTAATTGCTTCGGGCGATTGATAGAAGAATCATACGATATCTTAATTCATGTATATAACATATAAGTTATAACGGTGAAAAAGTTATTAATGTTGTAAAACGTACGGTGGCATTACTTTATGTTTTATCACTAAAAACCCTTCACGAAAAAAACAGCAAACCTATTTAACGGAAATAGGTACCAGTGTAGGTAACGTTAGTTCTGGAATACGTATAAAATGAGACGCATACCCCATTTGCAAGAATTTCTGGAAATTGAGTTAATTTTAAACATATTGGTTTATAGTGGCTTCGGAAACAAATTTTTACAACTTTAATCTTATACTAATCCCTGTCTACTTTGCGGGTGCGAGTGCTGCGTTGTAGCGGCATTAGCCTGCTGTATTTTCAAAATGTACAAGATCTGTGATCTGTTTTGACTTCTTTTAATATATTTTATACAAAACCACAACAAAAAAACAAAATATTATTTATAATACAGTTTTATAAAAATGTATTTTTATGTAATAATGGGTCGCTTTTGAGCTATTTGGGATTATCTTTACACAATTGTTAATTCTGCGACTAATGTCTTCTTGGAAAGTCAGACTTTTTTCACTGTTTTGTTACGCCAAAATCCAACACATCAAAACCATATTGAAACTATACAGATCGTTTCTAAATGAAATGTACCCTTACTGACTTGATTCCATTTGTTCATTTGTCTATCCGTAAATTAAGTACCTTTTCTAAGCTGTGTCTTGTGTAATATTATTTATATGTTTGTCCTTTTGTTTAAGCCATGGCGTTATTAGTAATTTTTTTTTGATCTATGAGTTTGACTGTCCCTCTGGTATCTTTCGCCCCTCTTTTCGTCATTTTGTCTACCTTTTAGTACTGTTTAGAACGTACAAGCAGTTTATAGCCAGAAGTTACTTGATCCATATGGATATACTTTTTATTATTCCCACATAGCAAGTAACATATGATTTTTATAATTCTCAGATTTGCTACTGAGGAACAGTTTTTTATTTGAGATTAAACATTTTTATGTACTGAAATGCAATATACAAAAGCTATGTGCAGATTTGATACGCTGTCATGTCATTTTAAACAAAAACTTTTCATTTATATTATACCCACTGATCATGACATTTGTTATAACACACCGCTCAGCTTCTCTATTTAAAAATAATTTGATATTTGAGAAGGCACTATTAGAATTTTTATTATACCCATTCATCATTAAAGTCTTTTTTAATGTCAAATAACGAAGCTATACATTTCCCGACATTACAATCAACATCTATAAAATCTTATTTTTCCCTGATGCTTCTTCTAATATGTTCCTAGATATGCTTTCTTGTATTTTTACATCAGATATATACAATGTAGATTGGCTGATTTGTTTCGTCTGTTGACTGTAATTCATCAAAACAATGTACTTGACGACTCTTCTTATTTATTTTAAAATAATATCTTAAAAATGATTCCCTCTCCTTTTTGGGGAGATTACTATGAGATATTTGCTATACATTTCATGTTATTTTCTTACAGGTATAAAACAATGAAAATCTTTCCAAATTAGACAACTATCAAATAGACACTATTGTGAGCATCTATATGTTACCGTTCGCAAACAACAATAAGTAAAACCAATACCGTATTGTAAGATGTATATTGTGAAAACATAAAAAAACATATATTATTAAGAGACACTGAATTTTTTAAAGAAATTATCTAGTGCTTCCCAGAGAACACCATAATGTTTAATGGATAATTTGCCATATGAATTTCTCTGTAAAACCGATTGTTGATGTCAGTAATTTATATCCTTACTCATTAAAATCAAAAGATTAATATTAAAAATGTGCAAATGTAAGACTATATTGCATGTAATAATTGCGTTTAATTCTATGGTTTGGCTTGCAAAACCGCTTTGAATTCTGACTGATTGCCAGAATAAAAACCGTAAATCTAAATTTACTATATAACATGACGTACGTACTCTTAAAATTTGGATAGAAATTTAGTATTTCAGTGTCATTTGAGAATATAATTTAACTTAAACGATTTAAAATATCACGATTTGCAAATACAAACGCAAATGCACATTTTTTATTTAAAAGATATATCAAAATGTAAATGACAATTTGAAAAATGCGAAACTAAATAAAGGAACACTCAAAATATCTGAATATCAGAATCGTTATCTCGATGAGCAGAATTAGATTTAAACATGCCTTAATTAGATTAGGATTTTTATAAATGGCATATCATCGTTTTGAGACATTTGAAACGTCATTATTGTGCAAGCTGCAATACTTTATAAATGACATTAATGATCGACTGAATTGGTTAGTGTTTGACGAAGTGTCAGTTATAAGTCAACGAAAATGATTTGACATTTTACTAATTGAAGAAATGTTTTTGAAATGCATAAAAGTACAAATATAAAAGAGTCCACTGTGATTTGAAAAGAGATTGTAATCATTTAAAGTAGTTTTAGCATTTATTGAATATAGTGGAAGATGCCTATTTATAAGTTAAAAATTTATTTTCTCTTGAGACTGTTTTAGACTGTTTAAAAAAAGTGTAAGATGATACTAATGTTGAACAAATTAAACTACACAAAACCATAGCAAACAAGACAACCCCACGGAAGACAGACATACGATTGGGTAGCTGAAACATCACACGAACCCGATTGCCAACATAAGTAATGTTGAAGGTTATCTTATCGATAAGTGACAATAATATGCAAGACGCAGTAAAAAAAAGAATTTATATGCATATATAAGAAACCAATGAAGTCAACAAATAACAATAAAAAACAAGATCGGATACGTTGAGTTGAGATAAATCGGTCAACGAATTCGTGACGCGAAGGTGAAAAGTCATTCAGCGTCGATATGCACATTCGTTTGCAATTTATCTTACAACCAACGAAAACAATGATTGATAGAAGAGACAGATAGTCAGACTATTGTGTTATTTTACACGAACAACATTTTAAGATAAGGTGTTACATTTTACTTTCACTTTCATTTCACGTTGTACTGTAACATATGTTTCCTTTTAAAATAAATATACATTTAAGTGGTAGTTATTAAGTTATTTAAAGGTCAGTAAGAAATGCATTCAACTATATGCATTGAATATTTTAGCAACCTAGACAGTAAATTGAATTACTTGGTCATCACGGCGACATGCATATTCCCCAATACAATTCATGACATTTTAAATGTCAATTTGTGCACATGGGATATTTGAAATTTCATAGAATATGTTGTTACAGCGGTTATATCTTGAAATGCAATTACGGAGCAATTGATCCAGTAAGAGTTTAATAAAGTGTCGTTTATCTTATTACAAATTGTGACATTATTCTGACAATTTTAGTTTTCATGAAATTAGTTTGAAAAAGTAATAAAATAAGATAATCATATTAAACAAAACTGCATCCGTTTGAAACGAAAAGAACACACACAGACATACAATCTACATATTTTGCTGATATTCCCAACAACACATGGTTTAACGCGTTTATGCTGAAAACGAAAAGAGGATTCCCTCACATATAAATGAAGACATAAGTAGAAAGATATACGAAAAGGTAATAAGCTCTCAGTGTATTACCATATAAGATTCATTACTATAGATTAGCAGGAAAGAGAAACCGTGCACAAAGTCAAGAGCAAGTTTGTACAATGTTGTTATGTTTGTCATACAAACCGATTATTTGCTCGTCTGATCAATCATTTTTTGAGATAGGTTGCACTCGATACATGTAGAAATATAACCCCAAAAACCAAATAGTTTCAAAGTGACATGTTATCCATATTAGTTATACATGTCATATTGTATTGGAACTGATTTTTACTCGACATCCATAAGTATCAATTATATTTCTAACATGTTATATCATACCAAAAAGATAACACACAGAACGGTTATGTCAGAACAAAACAGTACTTAAATGTAGTTAATGGCCTTCTTCAGTTTACGAGGACGCAGTTGTAAACTGTGGGCGAGAAAGAAGATAATTACGAAACTGTTTGTGCAAACAATTTTTTCTCTCTGAAAAATGAAATGGAAAAGCTTTCAAAATTTTGAATTTCTGCACATAATTTAAACAGTGAAAATATAAAGTTGATTGTTTTTTATTTGCAAGTATATGATTTTTAAATTGGATTTTGCCACTCTTGTTTACTTTCGTGATACGGAATTCATTATCTTATATATGTAAATATAAGAATCAGTTATTATCCCTATTCTAATATCTAACAGATACAAGTCGGTTTTGATCGCTACTGATTTGTATACGTTCAATTCTCATAAAAAATTGAAATGTCGACAACATACTTTACCATTATGAACAAATAAGGTCATCATATGGTCAAGACCAGAAAACCACATTACAAAGTCGATAATGAATTTGTAGTAAACGGTTATCAATCCACCTTTTGTCCAGGTGATCAATTCCGAATAAAATAACGGTAAAGAATTGATGCCTGCGATAGCGTGCACTGAATATAGAAAAGACACGCCATAAAGACACCCAACTGTTTTCTTCGTGACAAGTTATCCAAATAAGAATATTGTCTTTTAACCCGGCAACCATATTTTACTATTATAGCCCTAACATCAAACTATGGAATATACAAGAATGCTCTTCGATATCAAAAGTGTGAATCATCAAATTCTAGATATGAGCAAAGTTATTACATGGAAATGTCAAGACCTAGATGTTAAAAAGAATCCAAATTATCATCATTAATATACAATAAATTAGAAACAGTATATACATGTCATTAACGATGCTCTTTGATCCTATTGTAAAAAGTTGATAAATAGGAGAAATATGATTAATATCTCTTTAATAATCATTAAAGAAATATATGAATGTTGTTAATATTTAAATATAAAATTTTAAAGCCTATAAGTAAAAAATCAAAACAAAATGACCCCCCGAGTAAATTCAAAACGGAACGTTCCTTATCAAATTGCAAAATCAAAAGCTCAAACACATCACACTTATGTAGAGATTAATAGAAAAATTTCTGGTATTAAAAAAACGACCTTCTTTTACTCGCTTAACAGTTTGTGCTCGTATATGCCTACAAGGAAGCTTACAACTGGGTAATTTGATGAACGCTTATATTTTACTGAATTTCTTAAGAATGGAATAAACGCCTACAGATTCAGGTCCGTGCTATCCACAGAGACTCAAACAGTGAACAACATAGCATTATTGTGAAGGTATCCTCTTAAGATTTGCAGGTCATTACTATACGCGAATCTGTTACCTAAACTACACAACAACAAAAAATCTATTTGGTTCATTGCTGTACTATTTATCAGGCCGTTTATTTTAAGTTTTAATTATTATTTATTTGTCATGTAAGGTCATTTTATAGTTTATTTTAAAACCCATAAGGTTGTGTTTATTACCAAAGGCCGTACATTGACCTATGTTCGTTGGTTTATATCTTCGTCATTTTGTATCTCGTGAATAGGCTTTTCATTGTCAACGTTATTACATCTCCTTCACTTTTTATGCTATTTGTTCATTGGATGTTGAATATTGAATGATAAACTGATCGTGATACGTAATGGAAATGATCAGTTTTAAACAATGAGACATAAAAAGATAATTAAGGATCCAATACTAGTCTTTTATTGTTGTACATGTGACAAGCTTTCTATATAAAAATGGAATACGAAACAAATCACTATATTAAGGGTTTTAGAACATCAGTTGTTCGACCCGCTAGTCAAATGCGTGTTGTTAAAATATACCTTTTCACTCTTTAGGTATTTGGGAAAATGTTGTTTGTGCTGTATTTAGACCCTTTTACAACGAAAATTGTTTTACATGCACACGTATAAAAATTGCGTTTTTTATCTAACGCAATCATAGAATTGAACGTTGTTTTCAATTTTGACTTGTTTATTCATACATACATATTTCTTTTTTGATTTTGTTAATCCTCACATGATTCGATCTCATGTTATTAGGATATCGATACAACATTACCTGCACATTGTCGAGCGCTCTAGACTACACGGATACCTTGCTTGAACTTAACCGGTAGCCTAGTGTTAATTTTCCTCGTCAGCACAATGTAAATTTGTAACACAGTACCTGATATATTAGGCGTGAAGATGGAATTGATTACAGAATAACTAAGTATCTGTCCTTTAGGACTATAAGATACAGTCATAGAAAAACAATGAAAACGAATGGCTTATTTTATGACAAAATAATTGAAGAAATCGGAATATAATGAAACAACGACAACCAATGAACATTTAATCACTTCTGCTGGTTACAGAAAAGACTTGGTTAAGCTGGGGTCACACATTCACGATTTTTACTGCCGTCATTGACAGGACCATTCCCGATTAAAATTTATCAAAAGTCTGATCAAGATCCTATGAATCGTGGATGTAAATTCAAACTTTAAAAACTTAATCACGACAACAATCAGATATTGTTCAGGAAGCGTCGATATTTAACCGTTTCCAAGCGAATGTATCCCAATAATCCAGTTCTCAATCCGCTTCTAATCCGATTTTAATCTTTCGCCAGGTAAAATTCGACCGAGTCTGTCACGACTGCGTCTCGATTCTCGAATATAATCCGACAGAGATCAGATAGTGACAAGACAGTGAACCGACGCTGACGGAAGTTATCCGTTCGAACAAATTTCTCCAGATCATTCCCGTTCCACAGGACACCGTCCCGAATACACAGAACATTGTTAGGAATTCGATCCGATACAGCAGAATCTGTCACGACATAGGCACGATTGTAATACGACTAGACAAAATCGGCTGAGGTTCCCCGAATGTTAAGGGACGCACATAACTGTCGGGGTGCTTTGCCAAACTATTCGGACCCTTCTCGACCAGTAGGAATCTGTTACGAACTAAAACGACTGCGTTCAGACAATAATAGGACATTCCAGATAATTGAGGATATTAATGCGACTTTTTCACTTATCGTGTCGTATCGCTGTCTGATCTCAAACGGGAGTAATAATCGGCAATGTGTGAACCCCGCATTACACAAGTTGATGAAAAGCAGGTGATCTAATTACCATAATATCCTGTTATTGTAACAACTATACAGAAGGGCAATACGTACATGTACGTGACATAATGTGTGGAAGTTCTCACCATATAGATAAATGTAATTATCAATGCTATATATGTAGTGTATCAATATGATTTATTAATCACCTATTACCGGAAGATAGATATCATATATTCGTATTTGATAACCTCACTTAGAACACAGATTATATAAGGTTCATTATCTCTTCATACATCCTCGCTTTTACGAAATATATAACATCAAAACCACGATGGTACACTGAACTGCGATTGTCACACTTAAGAGAAAATGGAGGATGTTGTTAAAACAATAGAGGGTTGTTTTTCTACACATACGATTTCCTATGGTCAGAGGGTTGTTTTTTACACATACGATTAACCGTGGCATACTCTTAATATATTCGGGTCAACAGACAGACTTTCCGTATTATAATGTAAATGTTAACGAGCAACGCACGAGAGAAACAAAGTAACAATACATATTACCGTTGAAAAATAAAAAAAATGACCACCTCTCATTTAGTATGCACTTGCAACAAAGGAACTACATAAACAAATAATAGATGTAAATGTGCATACTCACTATCAAAATACAATTTGCTTTCCGTGGTCATTGGACATCTGTTTATTTAACCGGCAATCAATCGTTGCTTAGACAGACGCACACCAGGGGACAGATCACCGCACTTCAACGTCCCAATCACACCTACATATATATCATGTATAAGGATGACAATTCAAAATAGTAGAAATAGTAGTA
The DNA here is from genome assembly GCF_963676685.1 of Mytilus edulis. Taxonomy (NCBI): domain Eukaryota; kingdom Metazoa; phylum Mollusca; class Bivalvia; order Mytilida; family Mytilidae; genus Mytilus; species Mytilus edulis. The sequence goes on from NC_092349.1 coordinate 83,614,936, forward strand.
TTTGTATTTTAAAGAAAAACATATATTTTTTTTTGAGGATTTCCACCTATTTCCACCTGTTGCATCATTTTATGTTGGAAAACTATAAACCAAAAACTAGGATCGGCTTCTTTTTTTCACTTTATTTTATAACAAATAGAGGTTGGACAGGCACTGAACAGTAAATGTGTACATGTTTTACCTACGGATGTATAGTACGAAATAATAAAAATATCAAACTCCAAGGAAAAATCAAAACCGGAGAGCCTTTTCAAATAGCAAAATGAAAATCTAAAACACTTCAAACGAGCGAATAAACTCATCATAGATACCAGGATAAAATTTTATATTTAAGCCAACTGTTACATTCTTGGACAGTCGCATGCAATAATTGTATGTTAATATATCAATTATCATTCAGCTGTTACCTTAAGGTAACTAATTTTATATACTCGTGTTTGATTATTGTTCACCTGGAACATGGGCTTTATCAAGTCAGGAATATGACAGTTCTTGTCCATTCGTTTTTGATGCGTTTTGTTATTTGATTTTGTCATGTGATTATGGACTTTCCCAATTGATCTTCCTCTAAGTTCAGTATTTTTGTGATTTTACTTTTTATCAGATTTTCTATCATTTCAATTTGTCAATAGTCTTAGATATTTTGAAAACGTTGACCTTTAATAGCTTATTTTGTGGGGAAATCTCTGAAAAACAAACAATCTTTGCTTAGAAAATTAAATCGAATTTATATCAAAGATGTTTGATACAAACTTACAAAACCTTTGAACAGACTTATTAAGAAGGGATATAATTACGATACTGTTGTCAAGTCATTAAAGATTGCATATTTTGGCGTTAATATTGAGTCACTGATAAGGTCTTTGCATCGGAACTAAACACATTTATTCTAAAAACAGTTGTTGGCATGACACATGTTATGTTCTTCTCATATATGTTATGATGGTATGATACTAAACCCCTAACGGAAGGATTGTGCCTGATGTTCATATGATGAAATCATAATCTTTCAGTCAGTTTAATTGAAGTCTGGAGCTGGCATGTCAGTTAACTGCTAGTAGTATGTTGTTATTTATGTATTATTGTCCTTTTGTTTAATTTTTTTGGTTACATCTTCTGACATCAGACTTGGATTTCTCTTGAACTGAATTTTAATGTGCGTATTGTTATGCGTTTACTTTTCTACATTGGTTAGAGGTATAGGGGGAGGGTTGAGATCTCACAAACATGTATAACCCCGCCGCATTTTTGCGCCTGTCCCAAGTCAGGAGCCTCTGGCCTTTGTTAGTCTTGTATTATTTTAATTTTAGTTTCTTGTGTACAATTTGGAAATTAGTATGGCGTTCATTATCACTGGACTAGTATATATTTGTTTAGGGCCAGCTGAAGGACGCCTCCGGGTGCGGGAATTTCTCGCTACATTGAAGACCTGTTGGTGACCCTCTGCTGTTGTTTTTTATTTGGTCGGGTTGTTGTCTCTTTGACACATTCCCCATTTCCATTCTCAATTTTACATATGTGTTCTATATGCACTGACGCTTGACAAGAACTTAAGCAACTACAAAAAAAAAGAAAAAGCGCTCCATATGAAAAATCAAAATAAAAAAATAGACAATCAACAAATCATAATGTTTTCAGATATAATAAATGTAACTATAACATATCGATTATAAATAAGTATTTATTACCTTAGAAAAATAGTACGAGAATTCATCTATCGCATTCATATTTCTCGAAACCAGTCATAATACAAAAGTTGTCTCCTATAGCTGTATTCGACTCTTTTGTAACAGTCATTATCGTTACAAAATGAAAACAGCAAATAGAAAATCGTGTTCCAAATTCTACACAAAAAGCAAATGAATAAAAAAAACGAGCCTAAACTAACCAATCTGTAAGTGTAGTATATTTTGAAAGAATGATACAGAACATTTTTATAAAAATTCCCCAAAATATCGAAATCGAAGGTAAATAAAAAAGGGAAGTCCATATAAACTAATGAAATCAAATATTATCAATCGACGGAACGAGTTCAAAATAATATTTCTTACAGGGTACAGGCATTATCCAATTGAAAGACACTAGTGGGTCAAACTAAGATTTATAGTAAGTTTTACTTCCACTTCCAAATCGCATTTCGGCGTGAGCTTAGGCTTCGTTTTGAAAGCCGTATGTTGACCTATAATTATAACCTTGATTAAATTTTGACTTGGAAAGATATTTGTCTCATTGGCACATTAACACATCTTCTCATTGAATCATATATAATCGGTAAACGTGACAATGATTGGATACTTAATTTATGATTGCACATGTTTTAATAATAAATAACATCAACCTTTGAAACAAGCAATGTGTTTCACTGACAGCCATAGAGATATTCGATTAGATGTGTTTCTCTGGATTGACAAAAGGAGAATGAACAGAAAATGTAATGCAAAACTGGAATAGGAAAATATTTTACAAACCTAAATGGAGTTCGCTTATAAAAAATATAATGAATGATTTATACTCAACAGCCCAGAAGTCAACATTTCGGTGTTGACATGAATATCAATTATGTGGTCATTTTTTATAAAATTCCTGTTTACAAAACTTTAAATTTTTCGACAAACTAAGGATTTTCTTATCCTAGGCATAGATTACCGAGGGTATCACCAGCCGAGTATTCAACATTTCGGTGTTGACATGAATATCAATTATGTGGTAATTTTTATAAATTTCCTGTTTACAGAACTTTAAATTTTCGAAAAACTAAGGATTTTCTTATCCCAGTCATAGATTACCTTAGCCGTATTTGGCACAACTTTTTGGAATTTCGGATCCTCAATGCTCTTCAACTTTGTACTTGTTTGCCTTTATAAATATTTTGATATGAGCGTCACTGATGAGTCTTATGTAGACGAAACACGCGTCTGGCGTATTAAATTATAATCCAGGTACATTTTGTACCTTTGATAACTACTAACACCACTGGGTCGATGCCACTACGTTTCGTCCCCGAAGTTATCAGCAGTCCAGTAGTCAAAGTTTCGGTATTGACAGGATTATCAGTTATGTGGTCATTTTTATAAATTTCCTGTTTACAAAACTTTAATTTTTTCGAAAAACTAAGGATTTTCTTATCCCAAGCATAGATTACCTTAGCCGTATTTGGCACAACTTTTTGGAATTTTGAATCCTCAATGCTCTTCAAATTTGTGCTTGTTTGGCTTTATAAATATTTTGATATGAGCGTCACTGAGTCTTATGTAGATGAAACGCACGTCTGTCGTACTAAATTATAATCCTGGTACCTTTGATAACTAATTATAATGTTTTTCCTCTTTAAGAATATTTTTTGCACGTTGAACTGTTAGTTAAACAACGAATAACATGAATAAAGTATTCATATTTTATCAATATATCGTGACTGTGCTTATCAATTGTAAACTACAATTTCAATGTAGTTGTGGATAATTTATCGTGTCTTTTCAGAATGCTAAATAACATTTCTTACAATTTTAATATCAACCATTTATTTGATTTCCCAGACTTGATATATCATTGACACAGCTTATCAAATTGCATCTGTCATTTTAGTCTTGTAGTGGTAAGGTCTGCCAAAATCAATAATTTGACATTCAATACTGTAATTCATGTGCATCCAGTTTCTCAACTTATTTTAAAATGTTCGTACAATTATTTTTCGAGTGTGCCATAACACAAGTACATTTTCTTTTACCGCTTAGCACAAATCAGGCCGTTGATTTATTATGTTTGACTTGGTTTACATTTATGCATTTCGTTGTTTTTAATAATTTACTATACTGGACAAGTTTTAATCAATGTTGAAGGTCATATCATTTGATCTCTGATTTATAGTTGTCTCATTGGCAACCATGCTACATCTCCTTATCTTTATACGAGAGTTGTGCATGTAATATAAAATATTAAATGATAAAATGATTACGTTAAGTATTTGAAATGATCAATTTTCCAAAGTTTCTAGATATGAGTTTAAAGTGCTGCACGCATATAACGCTTTGAGAGAGGAGGAATAAAAAACATAAATGTGAAGGTTATGACGATGGAATGAACCTACAAGGACGCACTTTAATGGGAAACTTTATAAGTTGTTATAAATTGTGTTTCCTTCTTTGACATATTAATTTTTTGTCACCTTGACATTTTGATTATGCTCCAAACCCAACATTCAAGTTTGTCAATATTGCGTGATTTGGTATGTCAATTGCATTCTTCTATTTCAATATAAATGAGGATAATGATATCGTGTCTTATCGGAACGTTTAAGACATTTTTCACAACTTTATTATCAACCATGTATTTCTGTAACCAAAATATTTAAATATTACTAAAAATGTTGTACTGATTTTTCATCGTTTATTAATTTTCCTTTATTTGAAATAAAACATTTACTGATATTTTGGGTTATAATCACTAACAAAATAAATCATTGTAACCGTGTAATATTAGTAATATCTTTAAAAGAAAAGACCTGGTTATATCCTCTTTAGATCCACAAATTTAGATCTTTCAAAAATTTGTAAGAATATATTTTTAGGCTGTTTATTGAAACGAAGAATACTATTGCTTCAAAAATATTGGTTTAAAAAAAATACATTCATCTGGTACATAATTACTGAAATCGACAACCTTTTAACCATTTTGATAATTTATACTTGTTCTGGTCATAAATGGAAGTTACCGCACTTGATAAATATATATTTATTGTACTTAGTAATATAACATGACATCTTTGAAGGTTGAGACTGAACACGGAAGCAGAAATTACCATTAGATGAAAAACAACTGAAAAGTCACGATGAATTGCATATTTGATTAATTTGCATATTTGAGATTGAATTTGAGCATCTTTATTGGACTCATCATATCAATTTATTTTTGAATGAAGTAGACACCTAAGTGTTTTAATTTGCAGAAAATATTTTATCAGTTGTACATCAGAATAAGGCCAAAATTTGACTTTCCATTTCTTCTCCTTTCAACAAAGACTTTTAAAACTTTATTAAATTTTTACATCTCTAACAAGGTTTTGCAATTCATATTTTGGAGTCAATATGAGTTGATTGTTTTTGGGGATCATTTTCATGTTTATTTTAGACCATTGTTTGTGATACAAAATAAGCAATCTGCTAGCTGACCATGTGAGTATGTGCTCATGTTATTTTCATGATTAGACTCAGCTGTATTATCCTGCACATAATGCTCCCTAGACGAACATCTTATCATTGTGAACAATTGTTACTTACAAAGATTTAAATGTATAAGAAGGCTTCGTTTTTCGTCCTTAAAGAATATGATGTGTATTTTTCTCGCTGAAATGTTTAAATAATCTGTACATAAATTCGAAAAACTGGATACGGAATGTTCTCAATAAATTTGGATACAATTGAAATAAGAAGCTTACACTTGTAGAACTTATATTTCGGTCGAACGACATGCCTTACAAAGTTGCCTTTGATATATAAATTATATAAAACTTCAAAGTTCCGTCACTTTTACAGGTCTTGACACATATTGACAAGGTATCTATATGAATTCATACATAACTGATTTGTATATATAAAAAAAAAATCAGTTTTGATCGTTAAAGCTTTGTTCCCTTCTTTCAACCGTTGGATTATACACTACGTGATATGTAGCATTAATAGCATTCATTCTTACTGCTGTTCGCTGTTCCTTAATTTAAAATCACTTCATTTGAAAGTTAATTTACATAAAAAATATCTTAGTGGAGAGAAAATGTCATTGCAGATCAAAATTAAAATTGTCAAATGAGCAAGCTAACAATAACAATTTTTAGTTAGAGTTGACTATTAGACACCTGTTTATGTATGCAAAATTGTATAAACATCATCTTTGTGAATATAAGAATAAATGTTTATTGGACATCTAGACTTTCTGTTTTGAATTTTCTAAAAAGTTCGGCATTTTTGGTATTTGACGTTTTGCGAGAGATAAGTTTAGAATACATGTATAATTATCAATTTACATGTAAGTATGATTTGATAACGATATATAAGTGATCATACTGAACCATTGATATTTCCCTATAGTTTTGGCTTAAGCTCTACCCTTTCATCAATTGACATTTGAAACATGGCTGTTGTTATCAACCAAATCATTGACACGCTGTTCTTTTATCTATATCTCTTTGTATATAGTACACATTTCTCAACAGTGGATAAATTAATCAACTTACTAAATTGACACGCTGTTTGATCTATTTCTATACACTGTACACATAACTCAACATTGGAAAAATTAATCAAAACTTATAAAATACTTCACAAATATTGAGCATGTTTAACACAATTCTCCAAATCCCTATTGTAATTTGTAATGTTGTTATTTACATGCTAAAAGGAACAAGAATCGAGTCACTTAACAATAATATGGTGATGGCTATAGACTTAGTAGAAAAGTTGTCACTCACTCTGCCAGTATTTATTAATCAAGCAACATGTGTCGTCTCTGGAGCCCGAAATAGTTTTGTATATTACGCAACTGCAATAATGAGGTTTTTTTTATGATCGCTTCCAACAAATTTGTGATATTAATTTCTATAAATTAGAGCCATGAAAAGTTACAATCAGATTTTATGTCTTTTTGTGAATAGATATGAAATAAAATTATTATGTATACACGCAAGGCGTCCATTTTTGTCGCAATGGTTTACACATTATTTGTAAATGGTGCCAAGGGAGAGCCGAACATTTAGTCCCATAAAATTTTCTCCTAGGAGCGGAGATCGAACCAGAAACCTTTGTGTTAGCAGCCTGATGCACTATCCCCTACACCACAGCTCTCCTACTACTTAAAAGAAACGAAAATTTCACCTTTTTATTGCAAAGTTAGCTTCATGACTAATGTCATATTTTTAAAAAGGTATCAAATATTTTTCTGTGATCTGTTTTGCCTTCTTTTAATATATTTTATACAAAACTACAACAAAATGCAAAATATTATTTTCTAATACCGTTTTATACAAATGTATGTTTATGTCATACTGGGTAGCTTTTTAGCTTTTTGGGATTATCTTCACACTATTATTATTAATTCTGCGACTAATGTTTTCTTGGAAGTCAGACTTTTTTCACAGGATTGTTACGCCAATATCCAACACATCAAAACCATACTGAAACTATACAGATCGTTTCTAAATGAAATATACCCTTACTGACTAGATAATACTTATTGGTGATTCCATTTGTTCATTTGTCTATCAGTAAATTCAGTACTTTTTCTATGTTGTGTCTTGTGTAATATTATTTGTATGTTTGTCCTTTTTTTTTAGCCAAGACGTTATCAGTAAATTTTCGATCTATGAGTTTGACTGTCCCTCTGGTATCTTTCGCCCCTCTTTTCGTCCTTTTTGTCTACCTTTTAGTACTGTTTAGAACGTGCAAGCGATTTATAGCCAGAAGTTACTTGATCCGTATGGATATACTTTTTATTATTCCCACATAGCAAGCAACATATAATTTTAATATACTTCTCAGCTTTGCTACTGAGGAACAGCTTTTTATTTGAGATTAAACTCTTTTATGAAATGCAATTTACAAAAGCTATGTTCAGATTTGGTACGCTGTCATGTCATTGTTAACAAAAACTTTTCATTTATATTATACCTACTGATCATGACATTTGTTATAACACACCTCTCAGCTTCTCTATTTAGAAATAATTTGATATTTGAGCAGGAACTATAGGACTTTTATCATATCCATTCATCATTAAAGTCTTTTTTTTATGTCAAATAACGAAGCTATACATTTCCGACATTACAATCAACATCATAAAATCTGATTTTCACTGATGGTTCTTCACCTGTAAAATATGTTTTTAGATATGCTTTCTTGTATTTTTACTTCACGATGTAAACAAAACACGCGTCTGACGTATTAAATTAAAAGCCTGGTACCGTTTCACACCACTGGGTCGATGCCACTGGTGGAAGACGTTTCGTGTCAGAGGAAAAAACCAGCCCAGTAGTCTACACTTCGGTGTTGACATGAATATCAATTATACGGTGTTTTCTTTTTATAAATTTCCTGTTTTACAAAAGTATGATTGTTTTTCAAAATACTTAGGTATAAATTACCTTAGCCATTATTGGCACACCTTTTTGCAATTTCGGGTCTGAATGCTCATCAACGTTGTACTTGTTTGGCTTTATAAATATTTTGATCTGAGCGTCACTGACGAGCTACGCGTCTTGTGCATTAAATTGTAAGCCTGGCAGCTTTGATACTTCAGTTATATAGATTGGCTGATTTGTTTCTTCAGTTAACTGTAGTTTATCAAAACAATGTCCTCGAAAACTCTACTTTGAATTTTTTTTTTTATTTTTAATCTTTTTTAATAATATTTTGACGATTATTACCTCTCCTTTTTTTGAGATTACTATGAGGTATTTGCTATGCATTTCAGCCATGTTTTTTTGTACAGGTATAAAACAATGAAAAATGTTCCCGTTTTAGACAACTATCATATTGACAAGATTGTGAGCATCTACATGTAACCGTTTGCAATCAACAATAAGCAAAACCAATACCGTATCGTAAGATGTATAATGTAAAGACATAAAAAAAAGTGTATGTAGATGATAGTATATACAGTAAAAGTAAGGCTTAACACAATAAAAACCTCGTGTCAGTATTAAGGCCAAAGCGACGTTAATTTTTGAAATGCGCTCCTGGTGCCAATGTTTTTTTTATTAAGAGACAGTTAATTGTTTAAGAAATTATCTAGAGTTTTCCAGAGAACACCAAAATGTTAAGTGGATAATTAGTCATTTAAAATTCTTTGTAAAACAGATGTTGATGTCAGTAATTTATATCCGTACTCATTAAAATCAAAAGATTAATAAAATTGTGTAAATCGTAGAATAGATTGTAATAATTGCTTTTAATTCTATAGTTTTGCTGGCAAAAAAGCTTTAAATTCTGACTGATTAACTGAATAATAACCGTACAAAAATTTTAATTTACTCTATAACATGACGTAGTCTTAAAATTTGGATAGAGGTTTAGTATTTCAGTGTCATTTAAGTATATAATTTAACTTAAATATTTGAAATATCACGATTTGGAAATACAGACGCAAATGCACAATTTTTGTTTAAAAGTTATATGAAAATGTAAATGACAATTTGAAAAATGCGAAACCAAATAAAGGTACACTCAAAATATCTGAATATCAAGATCGTTATCTCGATGAGCAGAATTAGATTTAAACATGCCTTAATAAGATTACGGTTTTTATAAATGGCATATTATCGTTTTGAGACATTGGAAACGTCATTATTGTGCAAGCTGCAATACTTTATAAATGACATAAATGATCGACTGAATTGGTTAGTGTTTGACGAAGTGTCAGTTATAAGTCAACGAAAATGATTTGACATTTCACTTATTGAAGAAATGTTTTTGAAATGCATAAAAGTACAAATAAAAAGGAGTCCACTGTGATTTGAAAAGGGATTGTAATCATTTAAAGTAGTTATGTTAACATACAATTTTAGCATTTATTGAATATAGTGGAAGATAAAATTGAGAATGGAAATGGGGAATGTGTCAAAGAGACAACAAACCGACCATAGAAAAAACAACAACAGAAGGTCACTAACAGGTCTTCAATGTAGCGAGACATTCCCGCACCCTGATGCCTATATATAAATTAAAAATTCATTTTCTCTCGAGACTGTTTTAGACTGGTTTAAAAAAATGTGAAACGATACTAATAATGAACAAATTAAACTACACAAAACCGTAGCAAACAAAACAACCGCACGGACGACAGACGTACGATTGAGCAGCTGAAACACCACAAAAACCCGATTTCCCAACATAGATAAGTGACAACAATATGCAAGACGCAGTAAAAAAAAATTGAATTTATATGCACGCGATTGGGTAGCTGAAACATCACAAGAACCCGATTGCCAACATAAGTAATGTTGAAGGTTATCTTATCGATAAGTGACAACAGTATACAAGACACAGTAAAGTAAAAATGAATTTATATGCATATATAAGAAACCAATGAAATCAACGAATAACAATAAAAAACAAGATCGGATGCGTTGAGTTGAGACAAATCGGTCAACGAATTCGTGACGCGAAGGTGAAAAGTCATTCAGCGTCGATATGCACATTCGTTTGTAATTTATATTACAACCAACGAAAACAATGATTGATAGAAGAGATAGATAGTCAGATCCTTAGACTATTGTGTTATTTTACGTCAGTTTCTTAGACTATTGTGTTATTTTACGTCAGTTCCTTAGACTATTGTGTTAGTTTACGTCAGTTCCTTAGACTATTGTGTTATTTTACGTCAGTTCCTTAGACTATTGTGTTAGTTTACGTCAGTTCCTTAGACTATTGTGTTATTTTACGTCAGTTCCTTAGAAGTTCCTTAGACTATTGTGTTATTTTACGTCAGGTCCTTAGACTATTGTGTTATTTAACGCGAACAACGTTTTAAGATAAGGTGTAAAATTTTACTTTCACTTCCATTTCACATTGTACTGTAACATATGTTTCCTTTTAAAATAAATATACATTGTGTACATTTAAGTGGTAGTTATCAAGTTATTTAAAGGTCAGTAAGAAATGCATTCAATATTTTTGCAACCCAGACATTAAATTGAATTACTTGGTCATCACGGCGACATGCATATTCCCTAATACAATTCATGACATTTTAAATGTCAATTTGTGCACATGGGATATTTGAAATTTCATAGAATATGTTTTTACAGCGGTTATATCTTTAAATGTAATTACGGAGCCATTGATCCTGTGAGAGTTTAATAAAGTGTCGCTTATCTTATTACAAATTGTGACATTATTCTGACAATTCTAGTTTTCATGAAATTAGTTTGAAAAAGTAATAAAATAAGATAATCATATTAAACAAAATTGCATCCGTTTGAAACGAAAAGAACACACACAGACATACAATCTACATATTTTGCTGATATTCCCAAAAACAGATGGTTTAACGCGTTTTTGCTGATAATGAAAAGAGGATTCCCTCACATATAAACCAAGATATAGGTAGAAAGAGGGACGAAAGGGACTTGTCTCCCAGTGTGTTACCATATAAGATTCATTACTAAAGATAAGTAGGAAAGAGAAACCGTGCGCAAAGTCAAGAGCAAATATGTACAATATTGTTATGTTTTCCATAAAACGATTAATTGCTCTTTTGATAAATTTATATTGAGATAGGTTGTATTTGATAAAAAAAATAGCTGCAAAAATCACATGTTGTCAGTGTGATATATTATCTCTATTAGTAATACATGAAATATTTGCATTGAAATTGATTTTAACTCGACGTCCATGCGTATCAATCTTATCTTTTACGTGTCATAGCATTCCAAAAAGATAACACACAGAACGACCAGTTTAAGCGAGTAGACCAGACTTTCAGATCAGAACGACCAGTTAATGCTCTTCAACTTTGTGTTTGTTTGGCTTTTTAACTATTTTGATCTGAGCGTCACTGATGAGTCTTATGTAGACGAAACGCGCGTCTGGCGTATAAAATTATAATCCTGGTACTTTTGATAACTAATTAAGCGAGTAGACCAGACTTTCAGATCAAAACTGTACTAAAACATATTTTTTTGCCTTGTTCAGGTTTTAAAGGAAACATGTTTTACTTGTGAATGACGAAATCAATTTAGAAATCGTTTTTGCAAACCATTTGTTCAGAAAAATAAAATTGAAAAGGTTCCAAATTTAAATTTCGAGGTAAATTTGATATAGTAAAAATATAAAGTTAATAAATTTGGATTTATCTAGTATGTGATTTTTTTATTTTTTTTCCACTCTTGTTTACTTTTTTTGATGAATTCGTTATTTTATATATGTAAATATCAGATTAAATTATTGTTTCTCATTCCACATCCAACAGATACAAGTCGGTTTTGATCGCTACTGATTTGTATACGTACAAATTCCAATAAAATTTGAAATGTCGAAAGCATACTTTATCATTATGATCAAATAAAGAACAAAAAAGGTCGTCATATGGTCAAAACCAGAAAACCGCATTACAAAGTCGATAATGAATTGGTAATATACGGTAATTATTCCACCTTTTGTCCAGGTGAACAATTCGGAATGAAATAATTGTGAACAATCAATGCCTGCGATAGCGTGCATTGAATAAAGAAAAGACACGCCATCAAGACACCCAACTGTTTTCATCGTGATATGTTATCCAAATAAGAATATTGTTTTTTTTTACTCGATAACCCTATTCTAACATTATAGCCCTAACATCATACTGTAGTATATACAAGAATGCTTTTTGATATCAAGTGTATGAATCATCAATTTCTAGATATGAGCCCTATGGTCATGTTTTACAGGAGATACCAAGACCTGGATGTTAAAAAGAATCCAAATTATCATCCTTTATATATATAAATTGGGAACAGTATATCGATGTCATTAACTATGAAATTGATCCTATTGTAAAAATAGTGTAAATAGAAGTAATATGAGTAATATGTATCATTAAAGGAATGTATGAATATTGTTGATGTATGATATATGTTAATACAAAATGTAAAGCCTAAAAGTAAAATAACAACAAATTGAAACCCGAGGAAAATTCAAAACGGAAAGTTCCGTATGAAATGGCAATATGAAAAGTTCAAACATATCAAAATAATATCATGAATATAGAGATTTAAAAGAAAAATGCATATTTTTGGTATTTATCATATATTTATATATATATTTAAACCCAAAAAACTGCAGTTTAAACAATATTTTTCAAATCAACTTCATTATAGATGGCAATATCAGACATTTTAAAGGTGTACAGAACTGACATTTAGGGCAATCAGTAAAAAAATTACAAAGAAATACTTCTTTAAAATCGTGTTTTTCATTACAGGAAATTGGCTGAAAATCGTTGTCCGTTTTTCGGTCCTTTGCCGCAATTTTTAAATTTTTAAATTTAAAAAATAACCATATTTGTTATGAAAATCTAAGTCACCGCCATATTTCTTCCATTTCAGCCATCTTTTGAAGTATTTACACCTCAAAATAGTAAAACGGCGAACTTGTGTCCCCAGCGAATATGCGCACCCCACTTTAAACGTTATTTTACTGAACATTGTGAATATAATTATCAGTAGAAATATAGCACGATCTTTGAAATAGTTAGCTTGATAACACTATTGTATCCTACTACAAATAAATAAATCAGAAGTTTTTTAGTCAAAATCTGAAGAATGATTGACTTATTTGTGTTGTAAAGTAGACTACATATATGATGAATTGCTGTTTTGTTGGCATATGAATAAGGCATTTGACCAATTGTCTAATAACGAAGCAAAACAAAATAAAAACGTATAATGATTCAATATAAAAAAAGGTTTAGTATGATTGAAACATCTATCCCCCAGAATACGTGGATGCTAGCATTTATAGGCAAAGGCTGTTGAGAATGAGAAAAACACATACCGAACAGTTGACTATAAAATACCCGGACATATATAAAATCACAAATATAGTGTGAAATAATCAGAAAAAAAAGAAGAAAACGAATGGCTTATTTTATGACAAAATAATTGAAGAAATCGGAATATAATGAAACAACGACAACCAATGAACATTTAATCACTTCTGCTGGTTACAGAAAAGACTTGGTTACAAAAGTTGATGAAAAGCAGGTGATCTAATTACCATAATATCCTGTTATTGTATCAACTATACAGAAGGGCAATACGTACATGTACGTGACATAATGTGTGGAAGTTCTCACCATATAGATAAATGTAATTATCAATGCTATATATGTATTGTATCAATATGATTTATTAATCACCTATTACCGGAAGATAGATATCATATATTTGTATTTGATAACCTCACTTAGAACACAGGTTATATAAGGTTCATTATAAATTTCTCTTCATACATCCTCGCTTTTACGAGATATATAACATCAAAACCACGATGGTACACTGAACTGCGATTGTCACACTTAAGAGAAAATTATTTAACAATTAAGACCCATAGCGGCATTGTTACGCTATCTGGTTGATCTATAGCTGCGCCGAAGCACCATGTGGTGACGAGGAAGTCTGATTGAGTAAACAAACTAAATTTTAAATGCTTTCATGTTAATGTTGAAGTCAATGTGTTTGTGAGAAGCATTTTTGGGGGTTCTAAATTAATATAAGGAACATTATAAACTTTTAAAACTACGGAAACAGAGAGTTATCGATAGAGAGGAAAGTTTACCTTTTATGGAGGATGTTGTTAAAACAATAGAGGGTTGTTTTTCTACACATACTATTAACTATGGTCAGAGGGTTGTTTTTTTACACATACTCTTAATATATTCGGGTCAACAGACAGACTTTCCGTGTTATAATGTAAATGTTAACGAGCAACGCACAAGAGAAACAAAGTAACAATACATATAACCGTTGAAAAAAAAAAATTGACCACCTCTCATTTAGTATGCACTTGCAACAAAGGAACTACATAAACAATAATAGATGTATATGTGCATACTCACTATCAAAATACAATTTGCTTTCCGTGGTCATTGGACATCTGTTTATTTAACCGGCAATCAATCGTTGCTGAGACAGACGCACACCAGGGGACAGATCACCGCACTTCAACGTCCCAATCACACCTACATATATATCATGTATAAGGATGACAATTCAAAATAGTAGAAATAGTAGTATTTGTATTTTAAAGAAAAACATATATTTTTTTTTTAGGATTTCCACCTATTTCCGACTGTTGCATCATTTTATGTAGGAAAACTATAAACCAAAAACTAGGATCGGCTTCTTTTTTTCACTTTATTTTATAACAAATAGAGGTTGGACAGGCACTGAACAGTAAATGTGTACATGTTTTACCTACGGATGTATAGTACGAAATAATAAAAATATCAAACTCCAAGGAAAAATCAAAACCGGAGAGCCTTTTCAAACAGCAAAATGAAAATCTAAAACACTTCAAACGAGTGAATAAACTCATCATAGATACCAGGAATTTTTTTTTATATTTAAGCCAACTGTTACATTCTTGGACAGTCGCATGCAATAATTGTATGTTAATAGTATCAATTATCATTCAGCTGTTACCTTAAGGTAACTAATTTTATATACTCGTGTTTGATTATTGTTCACCTGGAACATGGGCTTTATCAGATTTTCTATCATTTCAATTTGTCAATAGTCTTAGATATTTTGAAAACGTTGACCTTTAATAGCTTATTTTGTGGGGAAATCTCTGAAAAACAAACAATCTTTGCTTAGAAAATTAAATCGAATTTATATCAAAGATGTTTGATACAAACTTACAAAACCTTTGAACAGACTTATTAAGAAGGGATATAATTACGATACTGTTGTCAAGTCATTAAAGATTGCATATTTTGGCGTTAATATTGAGTCACTGATAAGGTCTTTGCATCGGAACTAAACACATTTATTCTAAAAACAGTTGTTGGCATGACACATGTTATGTTCTTCTCATATATGTTATGATGGTATGATACTAAACCCCTAACGGGAAGGATTGTGCCTGATGTTCATATGATGAAATCATAATCTTTCAGTCAGTTTAATTGAAGTCTGGAGCTGGCATGTCAGTTAACTGCTAGTAGTATGTTGTTATTTATGTATTACTGTCATTTTGTTTAATTTCTTTGGTTACATCTTCTGACATCAGACTCGGACTTCTCTTGAACTGAATTTTAATGTGCGTATTGTTATGCGTTTACTTTTCTACATTGGTTAGAGGTATAGGGGGAGGGTTGAGATCTCACAAACATGTTTAACCCCGCCGCATTTTTGCGCCTGTCCCAAGTCAGGAGCCTCTGGCCTTTGTTAGTCTTGTATTATTTTAATTTTAGTTTCTTGTGTACAATTTGGAAATTAGTATGGCGTTCATTATCACTGGACTAGTATATATTTGTTTAGGGGCCAGCTGAAGGACGCCTCCGGGTGCGGGAATTTCTCGCTACATTGAAGACCTGTTGGTGACCCTCTGCTGTTGTTTTTTATTTGGTCGGGTTGTTGTCTCTTTAACACATTCCCCATTTCCATTCTCAATTTTACATATGTGTTCTATATGCACTGACGCTTGACAAGAACTTAAGCAACTACAAAAAAAGAAAAAGCGCTCCATATGAAAAATCAAAATAAAAAAATAGACAATCAACAAATCATAATGTTTTCAGATATAATAAATGTAACTATAACATATCGATTATAAATAAGTATTTATTACCTTAGAAAAATAGTACGAGAATTCATCTATCGCATTCATATTTCTCGAAACCAGTCATAATACAAAAGTTGTCTCCTATAGCTGTATTCGACTCTTTTGTAACAGTCATTATCGTTACAAAATGAAAACAGCAAATAGAAAATCGTGTTCCAAATTCTACACAAAAAGCAAATGAATAAAAAAAACGAGCCCAAACTAACCAGTCTGTAAGTGTAGTATATTTTGAAAGAATGATACAGAACATTTTATAAAAATTCCCCAAAATATCGAAATCGAAGGTAAATAAAAAAGGGAAGTCCTTATAAACTAATGAAATCAAATATTATCAATCGACGGAACGAGTTCAAAATAATATTTCTAACAGGGTACAGGCATTATCCAATTGAAAGACACTAGTTGGTCAAACTAAGATTTATAGTAAGCTTTACTTCCACTTCCAAATCGCATTTCGGCGTGAGCTTAGGCTTCGTTTTGAAAGCCGTATGTTGACCTATAATTATAACCTTGATTAAATTTTTACTTGGAAAGATATTTGTCTCATTGGCACATTAACACATCTTCTGATTGAAATATATATAATAGGTAAACGTGACAATAATTGGATACTTAATTTATGATTGCACATGTTTTAATAATAAATAACATCAACCTTTGAAACAAGCAATGTGTTTCACTGACAGCCATAGAGATATTCGATTAGATGTGTTTCTCTGGATTGACAAAAGGAGAATGAACAGAAAATGTAATGCAAACCTGGAATAGGAAAATATTTTACAAACCTAAATGGAGTTCGCTTATAAAAAATATAATGAATGATTTATACTCAACAGCCCAGTAGTCAACATTTCGGTGTTGACATGAATATCAATTATGTGGTCATTTTTATAAAATTCCTGTTTACAAAACTTTAAATTTTTCGAAAAACTAAGGATTTTCTTCTCCTAGGCATAGATTACCGAGGGTATCACCAGCCCAGTATTCAACATTTCGGTGTTGACATGAATATCAATTATGTGGTAATTTTTATAAATTTCCTGTTTACAGAACTTTAAATTTTCGAAAAACTAAGGATTTTCTTATCCCAGGCATAGATTACCTTAGCCGTATTTGGCACAATTTTTTGGAATTTCGGATCCTCAATGCTCTTCAACTTTGTACTTGTTTGCCTTTATAAATATTTTGATATGAGCGTCACTGATGAGTCTTATGTAGACGAAACACGCGTCTGGCGTATTAAATTATAATCCAGGTACCTTTGATAACTATTTACACCACTGGGTCGATGCCACTACGTTTCGTCCCCGAAGTTATCAGCAGCCCAGTAGTCAAAGTTTCGGTGTTGACAGGATTATCAGTTATGTGGTCATTTTTATAAATTTCCTGTTTACAAAACTTTAATTTTTTCGAAGAACTAAGGATTTTCTTATCCCAGGCATAGATTACCTTAGCCTAATTTGGCACAACTTTTTGGAATTTTGAATCCTCAATGCTCTTCAAATTTGTGCTTGTTTGGCTTTATAAATATTTTGATATGAGCGTCACTGATGAGTCTTATGTAGACGAAACGCACGTCTGTCGTACTAAATTATAATCCTGGTACCTTTGATAACTAATTATAATGTTTTTCCTCTTTAAGAATATTTTTTGCACGTTGAACTGTTAGTTAAACAACGAATAACATGAATAAAGTATTCATATTTTATCAATATATCGTGACTGTGCTTATCAATTGTAAACTACAATTTCAATGTAGTTGTGGATAATTTATCGTGTCTTTTCAGAATGCTAAATAACATTTCTTACAATTTTAATATCAACCATTTATTTGATTTCCCAGACTTGATATATCATTGACACAGCTTATCAAATCGCATCTGTCATTTTAGTCTTGTAGTGGTAAGGTCTGCCAAAATCAATAATTTGACATTCAATACTGTAATTCATGTGCATCCAGTTTCTCAACTTATTTTAAAATGTTCGTACAATTATTTTTCGAGTGTGCCATAACACAAGTACATTTTCTTTTACCGCTTAGCACAAATCAGGCCGTTGATTTATTATGTTTGACTTGGTTTACATTTATGCATCTCGTTGTTTTTAATAATTTACTATACTGGACAAGTTTTAATCAATGTTAAAGGTCATATCATTTGATCTCTGATTTATAGTTGTCTCATTGGCAACCATGCTACATCTCCTTATCTTTATACGAGAGTTGTGCATGTAATATAAAATATTAAATGATAAAATGATTACGTTAAGTATTTGAAATGATCAATTTTCCAAAGTTTCTAGATATGAGTTTAAAGTGCTGCACGCATATAACGCTTTGAGAGAGGAGGAATAAAAAACATAAATGTGAAGGTTATGACGATGGAATGAACCTACAAGGACGCACTTTAATAGGAAACTTTATAAGTTGTTATAAATTGTGTTTCCTTCTTTGACATATTAATTTTTTGTCACCTTGGCATTTTGATTATGCTCCAAACCCAACATTCAAGTTTGTCAATATTGCGTGATTTGGTATGTCAATTGCATTCTTCTATTTCAATATAAATGAGGATAATGATATCGTGTCTTATCGGAACGTTTAAGACATTTTTCACAACTTTATTATCAACCATGTATTTCTGTAACCAAATTATTTAAATATTACTAAAAATGTTGTACTGATTTTTCATCGTTTATTAATTTTCCTTTATTTGAAATAAAACATTTACTGATATTTTGGGTTATAATCACTAACAAAATAAATCATTGTAACCGTGTAATATTAGTAATATCTTTAAAAGAAAAGACCTGGTTATATCCTCTTTAGATCCACAAATTTAGATCTTTCACAAATTTGTAAGAATATATTTTTAGGCTGTTTATTGAAAAGAAGAATACTATTGCTTCAAAAATATTGGTTTAAAAAAAATACATTCATCTGGTACATAATTACTGAAATCGACAACCTTTTAACCATTTTGATAATTTATACTTGTTCTGGTCATAAATGGAAGTTACCGCACTTGATAAATATATATTTATTGTACTTAGTAATATAACATGACATCTTTGAAGGGTTCGTGTTGTTTATTCTTTAGTTTTCTATGTTGTGTCGTGTGTACTATTGTTTTTCTGTTTGTCTTTTTTCATTTTTAGCCATGGCGTTGTCAGTTTGTTTTGGATTTATGAGTTTGACTGTCCCTTTGGTATATTTCGTCCCTCTTTTGAGACTGAACAGGGAAGCAGAAATTTACTTTTAGATGAAAAACAACTGAAAAGTCACGATGAATTGCATATTTGATTAATTTGCATATTTGAGATTGAATTTGAGCATCTTTAGTGGACTCATCATATCAATTTATTTTTGAATGAAGTAGACACCTAAGTGTTTTAAATTGCAGAAAATATTTTATCAGTTGTACATCAGAATAAGGCCAAAATTTGACTTTCCATTCCTTCTCCTTTCAACAAAGATTTTTAAAACTTTATTAAATTTTTTACATCTCTAACAAGGTTTTGCAATTCATATTTTGGAGTCGATATGAGTTGATTGTTTTTGGGGATTATTTTCATGTGTATTATAGACCATTGTTTGTGATACAAAATAAGCAATCTGTTAGCTGACCATGTGAGTATGTGCTCATGTTATTTTCATGATTAGACTCAGCAGTATTATCCTGCACATAATGCTCCCTAGACGAACATCTTAGCATTGTGAACAATTGTTACTTACAAAGATTTTAATGTATAAGAAGACTTTGTTTTTCGTCCTTAAAGAATATGATGTGTATTTTTCTCGCTGAAATGTTTAAATAATCTGTACATAAATTCGAAAAACTGGATACGGAATGTTCTCAATAAATTTGGATACAATTGAAATAAGAAGCTTACACTAGTAGAACTTATATTTCGGTCGAACGACATGCCTTACAATGTTGCCTTTGATATATAAATTGTATAAAACTTCAAAGTTCCGTCACTTTTACAGGTCTTGACACATTTTGACAAGGTATCTATATGAATTCATACATAAATGATTTGTATATACAAAAAAAAAAAAAAAAATCAGTTTTGATCGTTAAAGCTTTGTCCCCTTCTTTCAACCGTTGGATTATACACTACGTGATATGTAGCGTTTAATAGCATTCATTCTTACTGCTGTTCGCTGTTTCTTAATTCAAAATCACTTCATTTGAAAGTTAATTTACATAAAAAATATCTTAGTCGAGAGAAAATGTCACAGTTGGAAAGCAAGTCCTTGGAAACGTCCGTTGTCGTTAAGCTTTATCAGCAACAAAAGCAGGGGGAACTAATTAGGTGGCGCTACAGTCGTCCGTACCGTCAAAAAGTCCGCCAAATCAATCGGCTAAAATATTGACGTTTAAAGTTTTTTTTGCAACTTGTCATGCTTTTATTACAATTAAATTTTAAAATTTGTAGGTTTTGTGACCAATATAATTTCTTTACGACATACAAACATTACAAACAATAGCTTGTTATTGCTATTCCTTTATCCTGTCAGTTCTAAAAAAAAAATAGCCATCTTTTTTGTTCGCCAAAAAAATCGATTTTTCCTAATTTGACGTTGCGTATCAAAATACAGAAAAGAACGGTTATAATCTTAAATGAAACCGGGACACCTATTTCAAATTTATACACTGTTTTAAAGCCATAATTTTTTACTTTTATACATCAATTTAAGTGACTTCCAGCCATGTCAATTTTTATCTGGTTTTAGCTACGTTTCTACTTCAAAACAGTAAAGTTTAGCTTCTTTTCATTGTACCTGTTTCAAAGTGCTCTAAAATACTGATTTTATTAAAGACATGAATGAAATTTTGATTAAAAGTTGTGGATTTTCACAATTCCATACGATACTTGTATTTTAAAGTAACTAAAACTCCTTTTGATCCCCTACACAAATTGACGGTGACATTGTTTTCTTTTTTCAACATACGCCATGTAACGTTTATAACAAAATATGTGTCAGGGTCATGTGCATAGTAAAAATTTACACATTGGAAAAGTCAAACAAGAAACAAAGATCTTCTTTATTGCGTTTATAGCTAAACGTCTTGGAAAATTCTGACAGATCTGACAAACTATTGATAGCCTACTGTATGGATGGACAAAAGCACAAAAATAGCAATAGAAAATGCATTGCAAATAAAATTCTGTAGGAAAAAAACATATGAAAAAAGAAAATGAAGGTCAGTTAATAAAATTACAGTCGCTTGAATTTTAGTGATATATGTATGAAAAAAGAATAAAAAAAATACTGTTATATGTATATATATTAATTCAAGCGACTGTGATAAAATCTTGCTTATATTATTATCTTTTTACTTAGTAAGCTATATTTCCATTCTCAATTTTATAGTAATAAAATTAAGAGCAAAAACTAGCTTATCAAGCCAAGTCAGCCAAACAAGAAGTTTATTCAGAGATGTGTTCTTACAAAATTGAATTTATTCAAATGGCAAATTCTTGTCAAATTTAAGCATCTTTGATCATTATTGAAGTAAAATGCACAAAATTTGTCCCACCAGTTTCATTTCATTTCCTATTACTAGTATTCAGGTAAAGTATATATACAATATTTTGATTATAAATATGTAATTATTTAAAGAAGCTGATACAGAAACCTGTTCAAGAGAAGAAGCCCCATTTTTTCCAAATATTTTACTTTCATAATCTATAAAATACCCTGAGAAATAAGACAAAGGGCTACTGTGCAAGCTAATCTAATAGTTTAATTTTAAAATAATAATGATTCTGAAATTCAAAATTGTGTCACTTTCACTTATAATTTAAAGCATGTATTTTTTTTACAGAATTTCTGTCAATATTTTTGATATAAAACTTATTAGTTAGGTCAATAAGTTTTTATTACGACAATAGTATTAAGTGAGTTAAAATGAGGTTTGTCTCATCCGTTTTTTTACTGAATTTTCACGGTCACGTGACTCTATTGTTGCTGATAAACTTGGGGTCAAACCGTGACCTGCTTTCCAACTGGTCATTGCAGATCAAAATTAAAATTGTGAAATGAGCAAGCTAACCATAACAAATTTTTGTTAGAGTTGACTATTAGACACTTTTACATGTATTCAAAATTATATAAACATCATCTTTGTGAATATAAGAATCAATGTGTATTGGACATCTAGACTTTCTGTTTTGAATTTTCTAAAAAGTTCTGCATTTTTGGTATTTGACGTTATATGTATATATATTAATTCAAGCGACTGTGATTTGACGTTTTGCGAGACATTAGTTTAGAATACATGTATAAATATCAATTTACATGTTAGTATAATTTGATAACGATATATAAGTGATCATACTGAACCATTGATATTTCCCTATAGTTTTGGCTTAAGCTCTACCCTTTCATCAATTGACATTTGAAACATGGTTGTTGTCATCAACCAAATCATTGACACGCTGTTCTTTTATCTATATCTCTTTGAACATAGTACACATTTCTCAACAGTGGATAAATTAATCAACTTAATAATTGACACGCTGTTTGATCTATTTCTATACATTGTACACATTACTCTACATTGGATAAATTAATC
Organism: Mytilus edulis; assembly: GCF_963676685.1. Lineage (NCBI taxonomy): Eukaryota > Metazoa > Mollusca > Bivalvia > Mytilida > Mytilidae > Mytilus > Mytilus edulis. The sequence goes on from NC_092349.1 coordinate 83,637,833, forward strand.
AAAACTTACAAATACTGCACAAATATTGAGCATGTTTAACACAATTCTCCAAATCCCTATTGTAATTTGTAATGTTGTCATTTACATGCTAAAAGGAACAAGAATCGAGTCACTTAACAATAATATGGTGATGGCTATAGACTTAGTAGAAAAGTTGTCACTCACTCTGCCAGTATTTATTAATCAAGCAAAATGTGTCGTTTCTGGAGCCCGAAATAGTTTTGTATTTCACGCATCTGCAATAATGAGGTTTTTTTTTATGATCGCTTCCGACAAATTTGTGATATTAATTTTTATAAATTAGAGCCATAAAAAGTAACAATCAGATTTTATGTCTTTTTGTGAATAGATATGAAATAAAATTATTATGTATACACGCAAGGCGTCCATTTTTGTCGCGTCAATTTGCAATGGTTTACACATTATTTGTAAATGGTGCCAAGGGAGAGCCGAAAATGTAGTCCCTTAAAATTTTCTCTTAGGAGCGGAGATCGAACCAGAGACCTTTGTGTTAGCAGCCTGATGCACTATCCCCTACACCAAAGCTCTCCTACTACTTAAAAGAAACGAAAATGTCACCTTTTTATTGCAAAGTTAGCTTCATCAGTAATGTCATATTTTTAAAAAGGTATCAAATATTTTTCTGTGATCTGTTTTGCCTTCTTTTAATATATTTTATACAAAACTACAACAAAATGCAAAATATTATTTATAATACCGTTTTATAAAAATGTATGTTTATGTCATACTGGGTCGCTTTTTAGCTTTTTGGGATTATCTTCACACTATTATTGTTAATTCTGCGACTTATGTTTTCTTGGAAAGTCAGACTTTTTTCACTGGATTGTTACGCCAATATCCAACACATCAAAACCATACTGAAACTATACAGATCGTTTCTAAATGAAATATACCCTTACTGACTAGATAATACTTATTGGTGATTCCATTTGTTCATTTGTCTATCAGTAAATTCAGTATTTTTTCTATGTTGTGTCTTGTGTAATATTATTTGTATGTTTGTCCTTTTTTTAGCCATGACGTTATCAGTAAATTTTCGATCTATGAGTTTGACTGTCCCTCTGGTATCTTTCGCCCCTCTTTTCGTCCTTTTTGTCTACCTTTTAGTACTGTTTAGAACGTGCAAGCGATTTATAAGTTACTTGATCCGTATGGATATACTTTTTATTATTCCCACATAGCAAGTAAAATATGATTTTAATATAATTCTCAGCTTTGCTACTGAGGAACGGTTAATTTGAGATTGAACTTTTTTATGAAATGCAATTTACAAAAGCTATGTTCAGATTTGGTACGCTGTCATGTCAATTTGAACAAAAACTTTTCATTTGTATTATACCTACTGATCATGACATTTGTTATAACACACATTTCAGCTTCTCTATTTAGAAATAATTTGATATTTGAGCAGGAACTATAGGACTTTTATCATATCCATTCATCATTAAAGTCTTTTTATTTCAAATAACGAAGCTATACATTTCCGGCATTACAATCAACATCTATAAAATTTGATTTTTCACTGATGGTTCCTCACCTGTAAAATATGTTTCTAGATATGCTTTCTTGTATTTTCTCTTCACGATGTAAACGAAACACGCGTCTGACGTATTTAAAAATTAAAAGCCTGGTACCGTTTTACACGACTGGGGCGATGCCACTGGTGGTAGACGTTTCGTGTCAGAGGAAAACAACAGCCCAGTAGTAGTCTACACTTCGGTGTTGACATGAATATCAATTATACGGTGTTTTCTTTTTATAAATTTCCTGCTTTACAAAAGTATGATTGTTTTTCAAAATACTTAGGTATAAATTACCTTAGCCATTATTGGCACACCTTTTTGCAATTTAGGGTCTGAATGCTAATCAACGTTGTACTTGTTTGTCTTTAAAAATATTTTGATCTGAGCGTCACTGACGAGCTACGCGTCTTGCGTATTAAATTGTAAGCCTGGCAGCTTTGATAACTATATACTTCAGATATATAGATTGGCTGATTTGTTTCTTCAGTTGACTGTAGTTTATCAAAACAATGTCCTCGAAAACTCTACTTTGAATTTTTTTTTTTTATTTTTAATCTTTTTGAATAATATTTTGACAATTATTCCCTCTCCTTTTTTTGAGATTACTATGAGGTATTTGCTATGCATTTCAGCCATGTTTTTTTGTACAGGTATAAAACAATGAAAAATGTTCCCGTTTTAGACAACTATCATATTGACAAGATTGTGAGCATCTACATGTAACCGTTTGCAATCAACAATAAGCAAAACCAATACCGTATCGTAAGATGTACAATGTAAAAACATTAAAAAAAAGTGTATGTAGATGATAGTATATACAGTAAAAATAAGGCTTAACACAATGAAAACCTCGTGTCAGTTTTAAGGCCAAAGCGATGTTAATTTTTGAAATGCGCTCCTGGTGCCAATATTTTTGTTATTAAGAGACATTTAATTGTTAAAGAAATTATCTAGAGTTTCCCAGAGAACACCAAAATGTTAAGTGGATAATTAGTCATTTAAAATTCTTTGTAAAACAGATTTTGATGTCAGTAATTTTTATCCGTACTCATTAAAATCAAAAGTTTAATAAAATTGTGTAAATCGTAGACGAGATTGTAATAATTGCTTTTAATTCTATAGTTTTGCTGGCAAAAAAGCTTTAAATTCTGACTGATTAACTGAATAATAACCGTACAAAAATTTAAATTTACTTTATAACATGACGTACGTAGTCTTAAAATTTGGATAGAAGTTTAGTATTTCAGTGTCATTTAAGTATATAATTTAACTTAAATATTTGAAATATCACGATTTGCAAATACAGACGCAAATGCACAATTTTTATTTAAAAGTAATATGAAAATGTAAATGACAATTTGAAAAATGCGAAACTAAAAAAAGGTACACTCAAAATATCTGAATATCAAGATCGTTATCTCGATGAGCAGAATTAGATTTAAACATGCCTTAATTAGATTAGGATTTTTATAAATGGCATATTATCGTTTTGAGACATTGGAAACGTCATTATTGTGCAAGCTGCAATACTTTATAAATGACATTAATGATCGACTGAATTGGTTAGTGTTTGACGAAGTGTCAGTTATAAGTCAACGAAAATGATTTGACATTTCACTAATTAAAGAAATGTTTTTGAAATGCATAAAAGTACAAATATGAAAGAGCCCACTGTGATTTGAAAAGGGATTGCAATCATTTAAAATAGTTATGTTAACGTACAATTTTAGCATTTATTGAATATAGTGGAACATGCCTATTTATAAGTTAAAAATTCATTTTATTTTGAGACTGTTTTAGACTGGTTTAACAAAATGTGAAACGATACTTATAATGAACAAATTAAACTACACAAAACCGTAGCAAACAAGACAACCGCACGGAAGACAGACGTACGATTGGGCAGCTGAAACATCACAAAAACCCGATTGCCAACACAAGTAATGTTGAAGGTTATCTTATCGATAAGTGACAATAATATGCAAGACGCAGTAAAAAAAAAAGAATTTATATGCATATATAAGAAACCAATGAAGTCAACAAATAACAATAAAAAACAAGATCGGATGCGTTGAGTTGAGACAAATCGGTCAACGAATTCGTGACGCGAAGGTGAAAAGTCATTCAGCGTCGATATGCACATTCGTTTGCAATTTATCTTACAACCAACGAAAACAATGATTGATAGAAGAGACAGATAGTCAGACTATTGTGTTATTTTACACGAACAACGTTTTAAGATAAGGTGTTAAATTTTACTTTCACTTTCATTTCACGTTGTACTGTAACATATGTTTCCTTTTAAAATAAATATACATTTAAGTGGTAGTTATTAAGTTATTTAAAGGTCAGTAAGAAATGCATTCAACTATATGCATTCAATATTTTAGCAACCTAGACAGTAAATTGAATTACTTGGTCATCACGGCGACATGCATATTCCCCAATACAATTCATGACATTTTAAATGTCAATTTGTGCACATGGGATATTTGAAATTTCATAGAATATGTTGTTACAGCGGTTATATCTTTAAATGCAATTACGGAGCAATTGATCCAGTAAGAGTTTAATAAAGTGTCGCTTATCTTATTACAAATTGTGACATTATTCTGACAATTTTAGTTTTCATGAAATTAGTTTGAAAAAGTAATAAAATAAGATAATCATATAATAAACAAAACTGCATCCGTTTGAAACGAAAAGAACACACACAGACATACAATCTACATATTTTGCTGATATTCCCAACAACACATGGTTTAACGCGTTTATGCTGAAAACGAAAAGCGGATTCCCTCACATATAAATGAAGACATAGGTAGAAAGATATACGAAAAGGTAATAAGCTCTCAGTGTATTACCATATAAGATTCATTACTATAGATTAGCAGGAAAGAGAAACCGTGCACAAAGTCAAGAGCAAGTTTGTACAATGTTGTTATGTTTGTCATAAAAACCGATTAGTTGAACTTCTGATCAATCATTTTTTGAGATAGGTTGCACTTGATACATGTAGAAATATAACCCTAAAAACCAAATAGTTTGAAAGTGACATGTTATTCGTATTAGTTATACATGTCATATTGTATTGGAACTGATTTTTACTCGACATCCATTAGTATCAATTATATCTCTAACATGTTATAGCATACCAAAAAGATAACACACAGATCGGTTATGTCAGAACAAAACAGTACTTAAATGTATTTAATGGCCTTCTTCAGTTTACAAGGACGCAGTTGTAAACTGTGGGCGAGAAAGAAGATAATTACGAAACTGTTTGTGCAAACAATTTTTTCTCTGAAAAATGAAAGGGAAAAGCTTTCAAAATTTTGAATTTCTGCACATGATTTAAACAGTGAAAATATAAAGTTGATTGTTTTTTATTTGCAAGTATATGATTTTTAAATTGGATTTCGCCACTCTTGATTACTTTCGTAATACGGAATTCGTTCTCTTATATATCTATAATACTAAAATTACGAGGTCCAATTTATCAGCCGTCATCACGTAAAAACGATGAATCAAAGAATTCAACTTTATATCTAACTAATATAGTACAATGCTGTTGATTAAAATTTCACCACTCCAGACCACTTTGTTTCAATCAATAATTAATATTGTCAATAATTAAGAAGTTCCGGGTCGAATCCGATACCGATACCAATAGTATATTCAACTGTTATCTATTACCTTATCTGTACGTTCCGCATGTGACAGGCGCACCACCAAACGCTGTATTTAGGATTTTGCTATATACACGGGTCGTAATCACAGGTTGACACTACTAAATTCAATCATTGTCACATTGTTCCCGATTGTAGTATTTTAATCAGTATGACTTTCTAAGATGACAATACGAATAATATAATTCTGGACTTAAAATAAGGCGTATAGGTACAGCATGTACAGTTTTCAATTTGTTAGCCGGAATGACTTAAAACAGCGAATCAAAGAATTCAACTTTAATTATAACTCATTAAGGACAATGCTGTTGATTAAAAAATACTCCTTTCCAGGGACTTTTGTTTTCCAAATAAAATTAATAATACCAATAATTAATAAGTTCCAGGTCGACGGGTTCAAACAGAAAGATGTTGAAAGCAGAGAAAACTGTGCATCTTATAATCGGCATGACTTTATCAGATGACAATAGCAATACTAAAATAAGGCTTACGCATAGTTATATTCTTTAATTCTGCCACAGACCCACGATATCACGGGTGTGTTCTAGTGTAAATATAAGAATCAGTTATTGTCCCTATTCTAATATCTAACAGATACAAGTCGGTTTTGATCGCTAATGATTTGTATACATACAATTCTCATAAAAAATTAAAATGTCGACAACATACTTAACAATTATGAACAAATAAAGAACAAATAAGGTCATCATATGGTCAAGACCAGAAAACCACATTACAAAGAAGATAATGAATTTGTAGTAAACGGTTATCAATCCACCTTATGTCCAGGTGATCAATTCCGAATGGAATAACGGTAAATAATTGATGCCTGCGATAGCGTGCACTAAATATAGAAAAGACACGCCATGAAGACACCCAACTGGTTTCTTCGTGAAAAGTTATCCAAATAAGAATATTGTCTTTTAACCCAGCAACCATATTTTACTATTATAGCCCTAACATCAAACTATGGAATATACAAGAATGCTCTTCGATATCAAAAGTGTGTATCATCAAATTCTAGATATGAGCCTTATAGCAAAGTTATTACAGGGAAATGTCAAGACCTAGATGTTAAAAGGAATCAAAATTATCACCATTAATATACAATAAATTAGAAACAGTATATACATGTCATTAACGGTGCTCTTTGATCCTATTGTAAAAAGTTGATAGATAGGAGAAATGTGATTAATATCTCTTGAATAATCATTAAAGAGATGTATGAATATTATTGATATTTAAATATAAAATTTTAAAGCCTAGAAGTAAAAAAAACAAATCAAAATGAACCCCGAGTAAATTCAAAACGGAACGTTCCTTATCAAATTGCAAAATCAAAAGCTCAAACACATCACACTTATGTAGAGAGTAATAGAAAAATGCCTATTTCTGGTATTAAAAAACTACCTTCTTTTACTCGCTTAACAGTTTGTGTTCGTATATGCCTACAAAGCTTACAACTGGGTAATTTTATGAACGCTTATATTTTAATGAATTTCTTAAGAATGGAATAAATGCCTACAGATTCAGGTCCGTGCTATCCACAGAGAGTCAAACAGTGAAAAACATAGCATCATTCTAAAGGTATCCTCTAAAGATTTGCAGGTCATTACTATACGCGAATCTGTTACCTAAACTACACAACAAAAAATTTCTATTTGGTTCATTGATGTTCTATTTATCAGGCCGTTTATTTTAAGTTTTAATTATTATTTATTTGTCATTTAAGGTCATTTAATAGTTTATTTTAATTCCCTTAATGTTGTGTTTATGACTGAAGGCCGTACATTGACCTATGTTCGTTGGTTTATATCTTCGTCATTTTATCTCTCGTGAATAGGATTGTCATTGTCAACGTTATTACATCTCCTTCACTTTTTATGCTATTTGTTCATTGGATGTTGAATATTGAATGATAAACTGATCGTAATACGTAATGAAAATGATCAGTTTTAAACAATGAGACATAAAAAGATAATTAAGGATCCAATACTAGTCTTTATTGTTGTACATGTAACAAGCTTTCTATATAAAAATGGAATACGAAGCAAATTACTATATTTAGGGTTTTAGAACATCAGTTGTTCGACCCGGTAGTCAAATGCGTGTTGTTAAAATAAACCTTTTCACTCTTTATGTATTTGGGAAAATGTTGTTTGTGCTGTATTTAGACCCTTTTACAACGAAACTTGTTTTACATGCACACGTATAAAAATTGCGTTTTTTTTTATCTAACGCAATTATAGGTTTGAACGTTGTTTTCAATTTTGACTTGTTTATTCATACATACATATTTCGTTTTTGATTTTGTTATTCCTCACATGATTCGAACTCATGTTATTAGGATATCGATACAACACCACCTGCACATTGTCGAGCGCTCTATACCACACGGATACCTTGCTTGAACTTAACCGGTGGCCTAATGTTACTTTTCCTCGTCAGCACAATGTAGAGTTGTGACACAGTACCTGATATATTAGTCGTGAAGAAGGAATTGATTGCAGAATAACTAAGGATCTGTCCTTTAGGATCATAAGATACAGTCATAGAAAAACACGTTTGCGAAGTCCGTCTAAACAAGTGACGCCTCTACTACAGATTGAAGTTAACGATATGCGAGACGCTCTAAAACAAGACAATGCTATTTTCCTTTCGTAAAATGTATACCCAAGGAAATAATTATAATAGTAATTAATCGAAATACAAGTCCTGTTATTAGGAATGCTTATTAACACGAAACAACAGATTGGTGTGTTTCCCTCAGTTTTAGTTTGTAACCCGGTTTTTTTTCAATCGATTTATGAATTTCGAACATCGGTATACTACTGTTGCCTTTATTTACAGGATTATAAGGACGATGATATATTATCAATTGCTGATATAAATTTTAGATATCACATAAAAAAAGGACTTTTTGGATTCGAGCGTTATTTATTGTGAGTTTATTAGTAACTTAACTTTATTACACTGCAAATTGTAAATAAAGTTATCAGTAAAAATTAAGCACGATCTTTGAAACAGTTGACTAAAACATTGTAAAACGTTATCAGTTGCTTAATGACACAATTGTACTCTACTACGAATATATGAATCTGTTGTTTTTTGCGAACATTTACTAACTAGGAATATTGATGCCTTTGTCTAATTTTGTGTCTGAATGTGATGAAAAGTTGTCTCATTTTTGTTGTAAAGTAGACTACCTGTAACTTGAATTGCTGTTTCTTTTGGCATTGGAATTAGACATTTCAACCATGGGCCAATTAGGCAGCAATACTAAAATGAACAGTAATGATTTCATACAAAAAAGGTAGAATGATTAGCAATGAAACAACTATCCGGCAGAGTACAAATGAAGTGGATGCTAGCACTAATTAGCAAAGGCTGGTGACAATTAGAAAAACAAATTCCATAAGTCGGCTACAAAATAACCGGATATATATAGTGTGAAATAATCCAAACAAGAATGTGTCCCCAGTACACGATTGCCCCACTCGCACTATCATTTTCTATGTTCAGTGGACCGTGAAATTGGGGTAAACCCTCTAATTTGGCATTAGAATTAAAAAGATCATATCATAGGGAACATGTATACTAAATTTGAAGTCGATTGGACTTCAACTTCATCAAAAACTACCTTGACCAAAAACTTTAACCTAAGCGGGACAGACGGACGAACGAACGGACGGACGAACGAACGGACAGACGGACGAATGGACGAACGGACGCACAGACCAGAAAACATAATGCCCCTCTACTATCGTAGGTGGGGCATAAAAAGAAAACTTACGGCTAAATTTATGACAAAACAATTGAACAAAAGTAAATATAATGAACCAACGACAACCACTGAACATTTCACTATTTCTGCTGGTTATATGACAGACATTGTTACATATGTTGATGAAAAGCAGGTGACCTATTTACCATAGTGTCCAAATTATGTTGTAGTCTGCATGTCACTGTTATTGTAACAACTAGAAGGGCAGTTAGTACGTGATCTAATGTGTGCAAGTTCTCACTGTATATGTATATGTAATTATCAATGATATATATGTATCAATATTATTCATTAATCACCTATTACTGGAAGAAATATATCATATATTCACATTTGATAACATCACAAAGAACACAGGTTATATTTTAAATATTATTTCATATACCAACACTTAAAAGCAATATTTAATGTAAAAAAATTCTTCTGTGTTAACAAATATTGTATGCTAATTTGCTATCGAATTTTTGGCTGTTTATTTCTGAATTCGAGTTGAAAGTTTCAATAAATGGCCTGTATAAATTTAAAGTTTTCTGCATATTAAGAATGTCTAAAAGTTCATTTTTTATAATATATGTAGGACTCTGAATCATGATTAGACTCTGAATCGCGATTGTACTTCGAACATCCATGATTACGCTGAAAAGCGATTATTTGACTATGTACTGCGAATTTGAGCACGCAGAAGTGCGATTGTGGCACTCTGACTCTATCTTGATTGTTGTTTTTTACAATCACGATTATGCGTGGCACTCCTTAAATACATACGGGTCCACAGACAGACTCTTCGTATTACAATGTAACGGTTAAGGAGAATTACTAAGTAAAGAATGAATGTTAACGTTGAAGCATGTCAACATGCAAAAAATCAAACATTGGTCCTCTTTAATTTAGTATGCACTAAATAACTAAGGACCTTCACTAACAACCAGTAATGTAAATACATGTATATATACCTACTATTAAATTAACATTTGCTTTTCATAATAATTGACATAATTGACATCTGTATATTTTGAACTACTAAACACGCGTTGATTATACCGTTGCATACCAAAGAACCGACCATTGCACATCCCATCGAGTCATACATATATATTATGTATATTAGCCATGACAATTGAAAATAAAAGAATTATGGTTAGTTTTAATATGAATTTCAATGTTAAAGAAAATACCAAAATTAAAATTTAAAGACTTTCAACTTATGAATCATCTATACATGTTCAACTATAAACCGAAAACTACGCTCGACTACTGTTTTTTTCTCTTTATTTTTATAACAAAAAAAAGGATGGACAGCAACTATAGAGTTTTTACTATATATGTACATTTAATTAACAATAGTGCCATGCAAATGTATAAAGGGAGAAAAAAAAAACCAATTAAACTCCAAGGCTAAATCAAAACGTTAACTGAAGTGACAAATTGCAAAATAAAAAGCTCAAACTTTCGCAGTTCTGGATTAAACCTTGTGCGTCAGGCGCATACAATAATTTCATGCTATTAGTATCAATTATTATAAAGCTGTTACCTAAAGGTAACTATTTTTATATACTCGTGTTTGATTTTTTTCACCTGAAGCAGGGGTTATAACAGATTTTCCATCATTTCAATTTGTATAATTGAACTCACTAACATACTCATTACATCAGAAGATCTTTTATCTAATTATATACTCTAACATCATTGCTTGCTAATATGATATCAAACTCTCTTGTATAATTCAAACAATTAAGTTACAAACCTTATATCTCAATCATCATGTCTTCGATTGTTTCAAAGTATTATTAGTCACGAAAAAAGGATTAAGTATCATTAATAAGTCATTGATGCTACACTATATTCCAAATGTCAATAGTCTTAGTTATTATGAAACGTTGACGTAAATAACTTAATTAGCGAAGGATACTCTGAAAAACAAACCATCATTGCTTAGAAAATTAAATCGAATTTGTATCAAAGATTTTTGATACATGTACATATGTTTTCTATATGCACTGACGCCTGAAAATAACTTCAGCAACTACGAAAAACGAGAAAGCGCTCCATATGAAAAATAATAATAATAATTAAAAACCAATTGTTCAGAGAACAATTGAAGGTCTTTCCATATCAAAGAAATTTTGATAAGAAGATAGTTGTTCATACTGATACGATAAATAATGGTTTAATCATATTTTTAAGTGATATAAAGGAGATAATATGCTACTTCCGGTGAAATGAATGTCACTTCCGGTCTAATATGATAGCTTCTTTCACACTGATTCCAAAAATATATAGTTTCTATATACTTTTGTATTTAGAATGGGAGATACATGGTCACTTCCGGTTTGTTGGAAGTCATTTTTAGTCTTCAGTAATCAGTTTATGTATCTATATGACAAAATATATGGATTCTGAGTACTTTTATACGAAAAAATTGCAAAAAAAGGTTACTTCCTGGTTTTATAGCTAGCTAAACCTCTCACTTGTATGACAGTCGCATCAAATTCCATTACATTGTCAACGATGCATGAACAAAACAAACATACTCAAAGAGTAAAAATGTCAAAAATAGGGGTACAACAGTCAATATTGTGTTACCATCTTAATATCACTACATAAACAACAAATGTAACAAAGTAGCACAAAAAGGCATACATCAAATTTAACATTCTCATTTTGCTTTTCTTATACGGCTGAATTTATCTATGTAAAGTCTAAGCTAAGGCTTAGTTTTGAAGGCCATACTTTGACCAACACTTGTTACTTTTGTATACATTCCAACTTGGGGGAAGAGTTGCCTGAGTGGCACTCATACCTCATCTTCTCATTGATATATAATAAATAAACGTGATAAAAATTGGATTCGGGAGCCAGAATTGTGTAAACATATACCACAACTGACTTTTGATCAAAAGCTTTTATCTTAGAAAAATGATGCCAAATTTCGAGTGATTCTTAATGTTTGCAAATTATCATAATTTAATTATTACATGGACCCTTATAGAGGTATTCGATTAGATGTGTCTCCCTTTATTTTATTTATATCTCTGAATTGACAATAGGAGTATCAACGAAAAATGTAGTGCAAAACTGAGTTATGTAATGTGACAGTGCTTGTCAATTGCAAACCTCAATTTCAATGTAGTTGTAGATAATGTTATCGTGTCTTATCAGAACGCTAAAAACATATATCACAATTTTGATATCAACCCTTTATTTGATATCTCAGACTTGATACATCACTGACACAGCTTATCGAATTACATCTGTCAGTTTAGTCTTGTAGTGTTCTCTAAAAATCTAAAACTGTCATTCAATACATAACTTATTTCACATGTTCTTACACTTAATTTCCAAGTATGCCATAATATGATTTTCTTTTTCTTTTACCTTTAAGCATAAATCAGGCCTTTCGTTTATCTTGTCTGAATTGGTTAACATTTGTTTCAACTCGTTGTTTTTAATAAATAACCAACTATACTGTGCCAGTTTTCAACGTTGTTAAAGGTCATATGATTTGGTCTCTGATTCATCATTGTCTCGTTAGCAACCATGCTACATCTTCTTATCGTTATATTAAAGTTTTGAATGTAATATTAAAAATTAAATGATAAAATGATTAAGTTAAGTACTGGAAATGATCAATTGTTCAAAAAGGACAAAAAACATGTACTCAAAGCTTCCAGATATGCGTCTATGGTGTTGCACGCATACACGGCTATTTATTGTAATAAACTTTATGATATGAGGTACATTTTTTGTAAGCACGATATATGATAGATTATTAGAAAAAAACGTGTTAACATCATTTAAGTTTCTTTATTTGTTAAACCGAATAGTTTGCGATGCAAAATTATGTTTTCTAAATATATTAAATGCAACCGAAGTGAAAAAAAAACACAAATTGTAAAATGCAGTTTATTGTCTAAGAATAAAAAAAATTAATTAAAGTATATATAATTTAGGATACGGTTGTATGTAATATCAACAGTTGCGTTTGACATTATATTCTTTTTGAATACTGCATCTAGAAGAAGTTTTTTTTACATTTACTATGATTAATATTTATGTCAGCTTATAATAAAAAAAACATGCGTTACATGACTTTATCATGAAAAAAAGTTCTGCTCTAAAAATATCTCATGTATATATGACATCTTTCTAGTATACTCCAAGCAACTAAGATACGTATTTGTCATGATTTATCATGCAGTCAATTGTTCCAATCATTAGTAGGTCATTGATACTACCCGATGATGCAAGTATCAAACATGTGTGTCATTGTTAGCATTACGTTTAAAGTTTTCGTCATTGAAGACAAATCATGTGACAAAAGACGAACAGATAAGATTCCGGAAAGGTTTTTTCAAGGGAAGATAAGTGTCAGAAAGACTTACGACTGAAACAAAATTGCAAGTCATTAATTACAGAGAAGAAAAACACTTCTTATGAAGAATAAACACAAAAATAGTTGGACAAAACATAATGTTTCGAAATATATGCAGTTGAAGATATAAGAATTTAACACTGATTATGACTATTCTTACTTTAAATAATGAAATAAAATCTTCTTTTAAGAAACGGAAAATTTGTTGTTAGAGAATAATACTTATATAATTGACATAATTGCATAGATAAATTCTCGTATTCAAGCTCCACCACTTGAGGTAAAGTCATTATGCAAAAACTGTATTAATTGGTATTATTAAAATCTTGGATGTTTGTTATCGATAAATGCCTACTAATCAGTCAGTATCCTAAACATATTCAAAAACATTTTGGGTTTGTTTGATATTTGCAAAATTTAAGAATGACCGCGTTTAAAATCAGCTACGAATTTTCACGGACCTCCATACATATTTTAACCAGGTGTATCTACCTTAATTTATTCAAAATTCATGTAATGCAAATTGTCATACAGAGTTATTGTAGAGAAAATCTGAACATAAAACACTTGAAGGGAACTAAATAATATTAAACAAAACTAAACCCATCCAAATGATTGATTCTTTTATACACGGATTTGACCTTTTCTAGTGTTGGCCATTTACGATGATGGAATGAACTTACAGTTGATGATAATAAATTGGGTTTTACGCACTTGAATAGAAATCGTCAATAGTAGTTTCAAATTGTGTTTTATTCATTTACATGATTTCCAACCCCCCTTGACATATAGATTATGCCCAAATTACAGCGTTAAAAATTCATCAATATGACGTTATGGTGCATACATACATTACATGCTTCAATTTAGATATAGTTGACGATAATGTGTTCATGTCTTATCAAAACGTTAAAGACATATTTCACAACTTTAATATCAACCATTTATTTCTGTGTCCAGACGAGATCTGTCTATGACACAGTGCATTGTGATTCATCATTCTAAATAGTTTACAAGATATAAGTGACTATGACGTAGGGTTTTTGAAAGTAACCGCTGATGTAAAATTATTTGCATATAACTAAAAAACATCTTATACTAATAGAACTCATATCTCGGTCGAGAAAAAATGTCTAACAAAATTGCCTTTGAAATAAAAATGATATGAACACAATTTTATTCAAGATCTGTCACTTTTACAGATCTTGACATATTTTTATTAATGTATCTATATGAATTTATACATACATGTGCTGGAATTTCTCGCTACATTGACGACCTGCTGGTGACCTTCTGCTGTTGTTTTTTCTATGGTCGGGTTGTTGTCTCTTTGACACATTCCCCATTTCCATTTTCCATTTTATTAGTATTTAAGTTTTTTTCCACTTTAAGCTATGTAATCATATAATATATGACATTTATGTGTTATCGCTTCTTACTGCTGTTTCTTAATTCACAATTACTAAAATTGAAAGTTCATCTGCATAAACAATATCTTAATCGAAGGAAAAAGTCATTACAGATCAAATTTAAAATTGTCAAATTAGAAAACTTACTATAAGAAGTCTTGATTAGTGTCGATTTAACGACATATGTACATGTATGCAAGATTGTATAAACCATGAAAATGTCCCTATAGTTTTGGCTTAAGCTCTACCTTTTCATCAATGTTCATTTGAAGCATAGTTATTGTCATCAACTACATATTTTGTAAACCATTGACACGCTGTTCTTTGATCTATATATCTTTATACATTGTACACAATACTCAACGGTGGATACATTAATCAACTATATAATTGGCACGCTGTTCTTTGATGTATTTTTATACATTGTACACATTACTCAACATTCGATAAGCTAATCAAAACTTATAAAATACTGCATACATATTGAGCATGTTTAATACTATTCTCAAAATCCCACATGTAATTTGTCATGTTGTCATTTACATGCTAAAAGGAACAAGAATCGAGTCACTTTACAATAATATCGTGCTGGCTGTAGACTTAGTGGAAAAGTTGTCACTCTCCCTGTCAGTATTTATTAATCAAGCAAAATGAGCGTCTCTTTGGCTCGAAATAGTTTTGTATATTACGCAATTGTAATAATATGGTTCTTTTTTTATAATCGCTTCCGACAATTATATGAAATTAGTTTTTATAAATTAGAACCATGAAAAGTTACAATCAGATTTTATGTCTTTTTGTGAATAGATATGAAATACAATTATTATGTATACACGCAAGGCGTCCATTTTTGTCGCGTCATTTTGAAATGTTTGACACATTATATTTTTTGTTGCGCCTTGTTGCAATGTTTTACTCATTATTTATTTAATTTTTGACATCGTGTAATGCAGTAAATATTTTCTGTGTACAATTTTCAAAGACTATTTAATAAAATATAAAAAATGAAATTTTTCATCCAAATTATGGTATGATCATATAAAAGAACAGAAAAATATTGTCCAATAGAAGAATACCAAGTTACAAAAAACATTATTGCAATTATGACACCGAAACCAGACCTGATGTCAAACACCAACACCAATCCATCATCAAGCAATAAAAGACAGTAATACATTGTGATGATCGCTGGTTTCCTGACTTCTAAATACTAATATAATCAAGTCTTATTTTTACAATATACTTGAATAGTATTTTTGTTTTAATAATTTTCTTAATCAATTTTAAAATCTGTCTTAAATGAACTTAAAACATCTGGCTCGTCTGTAGTATTTTATAACAGCCAGATACTTAATGTACTGATAACATTATAAACAAAATTTCAAGAACCTTGAAGTAAAGAGTCAAAACTAAGCAAGTAACAATGTACAGCTTGAGGTAGTCATTAGCGTTAGTATAGAGAAGGACATGCTGATCATTGAATCACTCGAATTGACCACCTCGTGTTGAAGAGGGTTTATTTGTGTCGTGTTTTCATAGACTTTTTGCTTTTAATCGCCCCTTGGTATTTCTACTCCTTTATATAAAGTAGTAAGTGTTTTCAACAGTTGCATACACCACATTGTGAAAACAAAAACAACATATACTACATATACTATATAAGTTCATTATATGTAGTATATGTTGTTTTTGTTCTCTCAATATATATATTTAAGGAAGTTATTGCACGATTGTCAATAAGGCAACTATCCATCTAAGACCAAATGACGTAGAAAATAAAACTACAGCCTTTTGGATGGTCAGTATAGATAATTTTACATTCATTAATACCATATATTACTAGCTTTACACATGACCACAAAGGAGACCCTGTCGTGGAGACAAGCATAATAGTTCATCATTAATACAACACACTACGTAGTTGACTGTGCAAATCCGAATCCTACTATCGCTTTCAGATATAACTAAGAACCTAATTACATGTACGTTCATTCGCCCGGATGTCGAAGTGAATGAACTATCATTAAGAAGATAACGATGATCTAAGCCTTAAGAATTAGATTGACAAACAATAAAAAGGGGAAAAAAGAAAAGAAACATGACATTTTACTATTGAATAATTACTTTATATTTTACATTAAGGGCGGCATCAAATAAACGGAACGATCTACAGTGATTCGGAAACGCAAGCAATTCATATTTTGTTATTCCATTAGTCTTCGAAATGATGTAGCTTAATCAGAAAAACATTGGGTGAAATACGAAAAGAGCAACTTATAAAGGTCTTTCCTTAGACACCACACACGTTTCAATATATTTATTTTCGGAATGTTCATTGATTTTGTTCTATATCATAAACTTAGACGCTGACAAATTTGAATTTACCTAACAGACTTAAAAGTATAAAATAATTCTTTATGTCTATCAAAATGGACATTCATTGAACATTTTATAGTGAATTATGTTGCCAAGAGTAACAGCAGAATTGAAACCCTTTGTTACGTATCCCTCAGTTAAAAGATTCTACAAACAGATAAACAACCGGATTCACCAGAATTGGATGACAACTAGAAGCAACATTACCGATACAATTAGAGAAAGGAACATTTAGTATACATTTTTGTATCAAACAACCAATACCAACAGAAAAAGGAAGCTATGTTTTTATACTTCAAAAACTCATTACGAAATAAAGTGATCCAGTTACAATTAATTATTTTCTTTTATAAAAATAATTAATTAGGTTATTCTCCATAAAATTCTAAAAAACAATGTAGGACAAGTACGACTTGGTAAGCAACGTGTAACACTTAATGTTAGTTTGACATTCACAAATATTTTGTACTCTAACACAACTTATTAATCAAGTAAATTCCTCGCAGTAAATCTCCCACTAGAGCCTAATTATAACTGAAATTCAGCTTCTAGGTTTCGTCAGATGGGAATTCAAGGCTGTTATATTTTACAACTGGATTGCACAATCGTACTTTATTGTCGACAAAAGTTCATTGTATTGTGTTTTTATAATTAATTAGTTTTGTATGCTAGAAAATGATTTGGTACTTGAATTTTGAAATGCAAATTATTCCAGTAATTATATAATGCAATGCAACGCATTTGATATTTGTGTTTATTGACCTCATTTCTATTAGGTTTCTTTCATGCATATGACCTTTCAAGCATATAGATTCAGAGTACGGTTATCGTGTCCAGATATAGGTGCATGAATAAACCAACACTCCAAATACTGGATAAAGTATTATTACAAAAATGTTTTATAGCAGAAGCTATGATTAAGCTATCAAATGACATTACCAGAATTCATGTAAGAAAATGCCTGTACCAAGTCAGGAATATGACAGTTGGTATCCATTCGTTTTAAGTGTTGGGTGTGTTTTATCAAATGAGTTTGCCATTTGATTAGGGAATGTCTTTCCTGAATTGCCCTCAGAGTTCAGCATGTTTGTGCTTTTACTTTTTACATACAGCCCTGGGTTGTAAAGTTGCTCTCAGGCTTGTAAAATTATTCTCTACAAGCCAACAGAATCCGACAAAAAATTTCAAATAGTTGAGCCTTGGGCTTCTGGACTCAAAAAAGGTTGATCGCGAATGCTATGATAAAATCTCTTTTAAATTAACAAAACAACAAAACCTTAAACAATTGAGAAAATCCCATGCATTTCAATTAAAGCTTTCCGTGTTGATTGAAAAGTGTTTTTGATATGCATACTTCACCAGTATATTTCAATGTTTGATGACATTTTATTTTTCAATGCGATTATCTTATATATGTCCAATCTCAATTATGTGGCCCGTTTGTCATTAAAAAACTTTGTCCTTTTCATACACACTAAATTTTACGACTTCCTTACTTTTTGAAGAACAACAAAGCTTAGGCCTAGGAGCAGTTGTAAAATCCGTTTCATAAGATCACTGTTTAATATTGTCGTTTTTACTTTTTCTATCATTTTAATTCATAGTATTGTTTACAATATTAACCTTAATAACCTTTTTAACGATCTACAAATATATTTCTATAATGTCTAAAAGGTTCTTCATTTTTCGCAAACTTCTGTCTCACGGACGCTTACCAAATATCAAACTAGGTTTATGCCTTAAACTTTACTTACTGAGCAAAGATTATATCCCTACCAATAATTGAAATCATTCGAACCACACGTTAATATTACATGAAAATAGTTTACCGGTCAAGGAAAGTTTCAATCAGCCAAAAATTAGAGTATAGACACTGAATAAAAATAAATAGATTCAATTGCAACGTCTACAAAGGAATCAATCTTTGTATAAAGCAATTCAAATGAGCATTACTACTGGCTTAGCTTCAATGAAATCAGAGAGGGCATAGGATACAGTGACATTAATTCATTGACTTCTTAATTAAAAGACAAAAAGACGCAATGAGACCGTGATCTAGATATTTAGACTAGACCTACGTCGAAAACAAGTATTGAATAAAACGGAATACAAAATCTAATCAATCAGTTATTTGAATTCGATTTTCAGGTCTAGCATTGGTGCTTGAAGTTAATATGAAATTATGGCACTATATGTTTGGAAACAACACAAATTGATGTTGAATTCTGGTTCTGGGTAGAATGAATATTGGAATATTTTATTTCAAAAACATTGTGAAGTGTATATACATCTTTATTAGTTTCCGATGAGTTCGTTAATTGTCTTCATTAACATAACTTATCAACATGAGCAACAAGACGGGTGCCACATGTGAAGCAGGATCTGTTTACCCTTCCGAAGCACCTGAGATCAACTCAAGTTTTTTATGGGATTCGTGTTGCTTATTCTTTAGTTTTGTACGTTGTGTCGTGTGTACTATTTTGTGTCTGTTTGTCTTTTTCATTTTTAGCCATGGCGTTGTAAGAATAATTTCGATTTTTTAGTTTGAATGTCCCTCTGGTATCTTTCGTCCCTCTTTTATCAACTATCCCAATTTGTTATGTAATTCGACACATAATTGAACTTACTGTTTTCGAGCTGAGAATGTCCAATTCACAAAGCAAGCATTCAAGTATTCCAGTAACATGTCATACAATGTATATAGGTCGCTTTAATAAATCTTGATTATAAACAAATCATAATATTAATGAAATGTTGTATGAAATTGCGCTCATTTTATTAAAGTTTTTCGTGCGAGATTATATTTCAAATTTGTTTGTTATGTTTTGTACTCCCGTCTTTACATCTCTTTGTCTTTCCTGGACATACGAGGGTGAATAAAAGTCGAATGAAGAAATAAATCGCATTGGGACGCCCACAACCATTAGCTATTTAATGTGTTTTTGCTCAATATTTATTGGTTAAAATAATAAATCAAAATAACATGTAATTGATAGCATCACATTTAATATACCAGATTCATGATGACAAATAATGCTAAAATACTAACATGATAAATGGTCAAGTTTTGAATACGCATAACACACATTTAAGAAAGTCGAGTAGACATTTGGTATGGTTTAATAATGGAAATGAATATTTCTGTTGTCTTTGATTTATCTACGGTGTACCATGTTTACGTAATACATTACCACAATAAATTCGTGTTTGTCCGGTTTAAAGTAGTGGAGAAAATAAAGAATGTTTCTTGTTGGAAATCATTGTGACAGTTATAGTAATATAAATTCTTTATTTAAAGAGGGTTAACTCAGTTAGTCACAATAAACTGATCTTACCTGAGGCCCTCACTTACAAATTACAATACAATCAAAATAGATATTAACACATAGTTAATTTGCAGTCATGTAGTTCAATGTATTGTACTATTGTTCTTAACATAAGATATAATGTTGTTTTAGATGTACATGCAGTAGAAAAATCAAATGAACATAAAAAATATACAAATACATTGTAGGAAACATTTCATATCGGATATGTTCCTCACGTCGTAACTACAATCCCCTTCCCTTTCATGAATTTGACCTACCGAATTAGACTATTTACCGGATTTGTAATCACATAAGCAACACGACGGGTGCCGCATGTGGAGCAGGATCTGCTTACCCTTCCGGAGCACCTGAGATCACCCCTAGTTTTTGGTGGGGTTCGTGTTGTTTATTCTTTAGTTTTCTATGTTGTGTCATGTGTACTATTGTTTTTCTGTTTGTCTTTTTCATTTTTAGCCATGGCGTTGTCAGTTTGTTTTAGATTTATGAGTTTGACTGTCCCTTTGGTATCTTTCGTCCCTCTTTTATCAAGATTGTGTTAGGTGCTTCTTGATACTTTGCTTAAAAGTAAAAGTGTTTTGAGCTTTAAGCATTTTGTGTGGTAGTTCATTCAATAAAATTGATCCAGAATAAACAAAGAATTTCTTAAACAGCTCAGCTTTAATTTTGGCTTTGGAACTATCAGATTACCTTGAGTAAGGATTATTATCTGATTTCAGTTTAAACTTTAGAACTAGGTACATTTGTGCTTTCATATGCATACATTAAATATTTGTGGTATTTTATTCTATCGTCAACAGTAAGGATCTATTATATTAAATATATGTATCTATATAACTTCTGTCATCAGACATAACTATCGGCTATGTCTTAGAAATGTATATCACGAAATCAACATCAGAAACCTTTACTTACAAATTGAGAAGGCTTTTTAACTATTTGAACAAGGAGAATATTCTGTTGAATCTCGTTTTGTAATGATGATTATGTTTAGTCACGAAATTAATTATGAAGCCACTATCCATTAATGTAGAATGTAACAATGACATTGTTTGTATTTGTATATCTTTTGTATATCCCGGACGGCTAATGACATTTGACAATAGAAACTAATGACAATAAACTGCTAGTAATGAACCAAAGGTCTTATAATAGATGATATAGAATATTTCAGGACAATAAACAAAAAATCTTAAAAGTGTACTCACGTGTATTCCTTTAAAAACCACTAGGATTGTATCACTAGATGATTATTGCTGACAAAGAACCCTTTTAAACAGTTGATGTTATTACTTTGTTGACAATAACAAATTTGTATGTGCATTAGGACTCCCAGATGACCAATTATGTAGTCTTATTGTGGCATTTTAACATATTCTTCACCACTCGTTTATTTACTGAGAGAGCTCCTCCGGGAACCAATTTTGTTCATATGGGTGGTAAATGATAAACGTTCCTATTTGTTTTTAAACTTTACAACAGATATTTTCGAATGATAACAAATAGTTGATGTTATTACTTTGTTGACAGAAGGTACCACAGATGACCCTAATTATTCTAATTGTCGTAGTCTCAACATATTCATCTTCACTCGTTTATATTACCAGCCAAATAGTCAGCACTTTTTGTGCTGACATGAATTATCATTGATATGGTTATATTTGTAAATTAACTGTTTACAAAATTTAGAATTTTTTAAATACTAAGGCTTTTCTACCTCAGGCATAGATTACCTTAGCTGTATTTGGCAAAACTTTTAGGAATTTTGGTCCTCAATGCTCTTCAACTTCGTACTTTATTTGGCCTTTTTAACTTTTTTGGATTCGAGCGTCTGGCGTATATACAAAATTTAGTCCTGGTATCTATGATGAGTTTATTATTGGGGAACATAGTTGTTCCGGGAGTCGATTTCGTTCAAGTGTGTGGTGAATTCTCGACGTTTTTGTTTTTGTTTTTTAAGTTTACGACGGATACTTCAAGATGATATCAAGTCAGGAGTTTGGTTGTTGTATAATCAAAGTCTATTTCAATCGACCAGTTATTCTTATTGCATTCGTACAGGAGTCGTATCTTCATTTGTGTTTTTGTTTATGTTTCCATGTTTCTATATCTGGTTGTAATGTTGAAAATAGAAAGATAAAAGAAGAAAACACAACAATAAAAGATAAAAGAGGGACGAAAGATACCAATGGGACAGTCAAACTCATAAATCTAAAACAAACTGACAACGCCATGGCTAAAAATGAAAAAGACAAACAGAAAAACAATAGTACACATGACACAACACAGAAAACTAAATAATAAACAACACCAACCCCACCAAAAACTAGGGGTGATCTCAGGTGCTCCGGAAGGGTAAGCAGATCCTGCTCCACATGTGGCACCCATCGTGTTGCTTATGTGATTACAAATCCGGTAAATAGTCTAATTCGATAGGTCACATTCATAAAAGGGAAGGGGATTGTAGTTACGACGTAAAGAACATATCCGATATCATTTGTGAAACGGTTATTCCATAACGGTCAACATACTCGTGATGGCGTCCGTAAAATTTACGAAGGGATGATTTCAACTTCACCGTTTGGAACTCTTGATAATTTGTGTTCGTAGATAAAAAAAAACCTGTAACGGTTATCATATGGTCCTGTACTACGGTTACATCGCCCACCCGTAAAGTATGCTTTAAAAGAGGAGTGTAAGTTAACAATATGAAAGGAACATTTAAACTCAACAGCCGAACATAACTGACACTACCATGCCGAAAATAAGAAAACAATTCGACGAATAATAGTATACAAAAATAAACATAGAAACTATATATATGTATAAGACCTTATACGGCAGAGACACGGCAAGAATGTAAATATATAAATAGAGGTATCATAATCCGTTTTATGTTGTTCATTATATTCGTATCATCGCATCCTAATTCTTACCAAAATTTGTTTTATTAGGCAACGTGCTGAAACTGTAATTTTTTCAAGCAGTGTTTTAATTGAGCAATTTATTATATGACAAAACGCAATATATTGTCTTTTACATCAACTTGCCTGACACATTATTAAATTCAACATTAATGTGTTCGACTGAAATATGTTTCCAATATTGATACTTTTATGTCACCTTACAACCACTAATTCAAGAACAGACGCCCGAACATTTTCTTTTGATTTTTAACTTTTTAATCCAATTGTCACTTTTGATTTTTAATTTCTTCATACAACTGATACTTCATAAAAGAACAGAAATGGATAAAAAAAGGATGATACATTAATTTTATCATATATTTAGTAGTAAATACAATAGTTTTGAATATTTGATAAATAGCCTGCTGTTAAATCCTTATCGCGCAACTTTGATGCGCACCCTTTATCATATCCTTTATCATACCCCTACTTTTTTGTTTGTTACATAAAGTCAGTTTTAATTCATGTAAGCTTCATATATTTTTCCTCAAAATAGGTCCAAAATAAACGGTCATTCGGGCGTGACGCAATTCATTGAATGACGTCATTGTTTGGCATGTGACGTCACGAACGTCAAGTTTTCATATTTTTTGGCACACTAAATGCAACTATAAAAAAACACACAAAAAATACAATAAACAAAATATTTGTAAAACAACAGCACGCAAATTGTAAGGTAACCCTTCAGATAAGTAATTAAGCAGTTCTTTTACGGTTTTTAAAACAAGACAAAAGTAGAACTGAAGGTAACCCAGTGCTATGGATCAGAAAACAGTTCATATAATATGATACTCTCCTGTTGAAATATATGATAAAGCGTAAAAAACATGGCAAAATCCGTATCACATGCCGTATCCCCCTCGACCAATAACATCTCTCGGGCCTAAAGGCCCTTGGGCTGATATTGGTGTCTCGGGATGATTCGACATATGATACGGATTTTGCCATGTATTATTCTCTATGTTAACTTTGACTAATAGACGACTGATATAGACTATGTTAATATGTTTTGTAATGGTTTAGTTTAAATTATACGACATTGATGTTTTCTTGATTGGGAATCTCGCGAATTAGCAATAGTATGATACTTATTTACATTTTCAAATATTTAAGAAATGGTGATTATATTTTGTATACGTTTTTATAGCCAGCATTTTCTGTATTTTTCAGATTGATTTTCATTGTTGGGACGCTTATGATGACATTTTCAAATGCCTGTAAGTAGTATTTTAATTGATGCATTAGTTATAATGTCCTAAATGGAAACTGTGCTTCTTACAAATAAAAGGTTTCACGAATTTCCTTTCACCTCATAATTAGATTATTTTCATAGTAAGTCTTCTAATTACACAATTTTATCATATTAAAACGTCGAAATAATACAAATCGATTCCGTTGCAGGTGCGACCTTGGAAATTGTAGTTGATTATCTTTGTAACAGGTAATCAGCCACTTGTGCACCGTTATATGAATGATTAGTTTCTAAATTGGATGATCAAAATTAAGTCATAGAACTTGGGAACTCTCAATCATTTAGTACAAATAGTTCATTCACATGACATGTGTTTTATAAAACGGTAAATGAAGTTTCTTAACACCAAAAAAAAAACAACAACAAAAAAAAACCAACCCGATTATTACAAATACAATTATGTCACAGAAATTCTTTAGACATAGATAAACATTTATTATGTTGCGTCATAGATCAGGGTACACGTTTTTAATGTCATTTTACTTACAAAAATGAATTGTTTGGCAAAAACAACGTAACTTTTAAGTTGTATTATAATTTACCTACATATATGATACTTAAGTATACTCATTATGTTCAGTTGTTTCATCACCATGAGTTGCCAACGATTCGTTCATGAGAAATTGTTTTACCTTATATATTTAAAAAAATAATCATACACATTTTTACACTATAGCTTTTCCATGGTTAATAGTTCCTGCGTTTAGTATGTTTTCTATCGCTGGGTGTATCATCATGCTGACCAATCTACAGACCTCCAATCTGTTTGGTGACAGACGGTATACAGTCATGTCATCTTTAATTGGTGGTTATCAAGCAAGTGCCATAGTGTTTTTATGTATAAAGGTACGGCTTCTGCTACACTTTATTTCTCATATCGTATGCAAACATGAGTGATATCTAAATTATGTAAGTGTTTTAAGCGCGTTTATACCGAAATAATTGGACCGCTCCTTGTCTTTATGTTTAGGAAACAATTTATTTACCGCTTACCACTTGTTTCTTTCTTAAATTTTTGATTTTTTTTTAGTTTAAACATAAATTTATTTGCTGAAAGCAAAAGGAACAGACACAAGTGAAACATACTAATAAATTCTTCTCCACGATACAATATATATAACAATACAAACTGAACGTGAACATGCTTTATATAATATAAACAACATACATATTACTAATCTATCATTTGTCTATATTGACAAAAAGAGAGGGAATGAAGAAATAACGACATAGACTAGAATGATGATGATGATAATGATGATGTGTGGTTTACCTATGTTGATACTTTACTACGATGAATCGTTTTAATCTTTTTATAAAATTGATAACTTGTTTACTAATTTGCACATTCTGATCATATTTAGTATGCTTAATGATATTAAGGTTTATTCAGTCTTGAGTCCTTTTTTAGTTTTTTGTTACGTTGTACTATGAGACAAGTTTACGAGGTTTTGGCTAGATAATTGCCCACACAAACAGTCAAAAATAGCTCACAGCATGGTATATGTAGTTTAGCTCAGCGTTTGTCTTTACTGTATGCATAATACATGACTGAGAGTAATAATTTTTATCAAATTCAAACAGTTGGTTCCTCTTTTGATTTATCAAGATCCTTGATTCTTTAATGTTAAAAAGTAAAAATTGTCAAGTTCGAACTTGAACTCAATTTTGTTAGCAGCCCCAATAGTTAAACTACTGATAAGTATTTGCTCGGAAACTTTAGGGAGCAGCAAGCTGTGCTTTATCATTTTAAATAACTACATTTTTCATTAAGAGACGCAGTTTTTTAAAACTGAGAAATAAAATTGACAATGGAAATGGGGAATGTGCCAAAGAGACAACAACCCGACCATAGAAAAAAAAAAACAACAGCATGCAGAAGGTCACCAACATGTCTTCAATGTAGCGAGAAATTCCCGCACCCGGAGGCGTCCTTCAACTGGCCCCTAAACAAATATATACTAGTCCAGTGATAATGAACGCCATACTAATTTCCAAATTGTACACAAGAAACTAAAATTAAAATAATACAAGACTAACAAAACACAAAGGCTCCTGACTTGGGACAGGTGCAAAAATGCGGCGGGGTTAAACATGTTTGTGAGATCTCAACCCTCCCCCTATACCTCTAGCCAATGTAGAAAAGTAAACGCATAACAATACGCACATTAAAATTCAGTTCAAGAGAAGTCCGAGTCTGATGTCAGAAGATGTAACCAAAGAAAATAAACAAAATGACAATAATACATAAATAACAACAGACTACTAGCAGTTAACTGACATGCTAGCTCCAGACTTCAATTAAACTGACTGAAAGATTATGATTTCATCATATGAACATCAGGCACAATTCTTCCCGTTAGGGGTTTAGTATCATACCATCATAACATATATGAGAAGAATATAACCCGTGTCATGCCAACAACTGGATTTGAATAAATGTGTTTAGTTCCGATGCAATGTATTGATATTTGTATACATTTATTTCAGTCAATGAACGACATACAAACCTCGTTTATGTTTATGACAATGGGAGTAGTTCCAATTTTAGTTTCAACAATAGCCTTTTTGCCTAAAACAAAGGTTCCATGGCCACTTCCCGCTGATTATGGAGATGGTAGATCTGTAGCAGGAGGAAGTTCTACCCGCCACCGTCAGTCTTCTTCAGAAGGTATTATACTATTTGTTATGTAATCAACGCTTACTATACAGAACAAAAATGATGATGAGTAGTTCAAGAACATAGTCAATGTATGGCCTTCAACAAGTCCGGAGTCTATACTTTTGTGGTTGTCGTTTGTTGTTTTACATCATAAGATTTTTTCGTTTGTTAACTTGTACATAAGTATTGATGTTTTTTTCTCATTTGAATTGTTTTACAATTTTATATATGTCATTCTTCGTAAAGCATTACATGCATTTTTGGTTTTTCTGATTGTACAAGGCCACACAGTGGCCTGTAGTTGCTAAAAGAGTGACACACGGTAACAGACGAACAGTCAAACTCATAAATTGAAAATAAACTGACAACGCCATGGCTGAAAATGAAACAGACAAATAAATATTCAAAGTTCTTGTATCACATCACCCAACGTACACATGTGTTCAATATATCAGATTGAGATTAACCACGTGTTTAAATCGTTTTCTTGTGTATTCCACCATTTTTAACATAGAAATTGCTTGTACAAAGGCAGGGAGGGATATGGCAGTTATTATTTATTCGTTTGGTGTGTTTAAGTGTTTGATTTGGCCATTTTATTAGGGACTTTCCTTTTTGAATTTTCCTCTGAGTTCAGTATTCTTCTGATTTTCTACTTTTTTATTGGAGTAATTGCCAGCCTAATTTGATTATATATTTAAAAGTTGAAGCTATGATATTAAAGTAAGTGAGTCCATTATTAAAGGAACGATAACTTCTGATTGAAGATTATAAAATTAATATACTAAAACAGATATCGGCATTAAATATCCAATGGCAGATATAAATACAGCTATTTGATAAAGTCACAACTTAAACAACCACACATGCTTAGCTAAGAGATATACGAAAAATTGAGTGCCAAAATGACAACTCTGCAACCAAGTCACAAATTATAAAAGTAAACAATTATAGGCCAAAGTACGGTCTTCAACACGGAGCCTTTGCTCACACTGAACAGTAATCTATAAAAGGGTCTGAAATATATTGCACTTCTAAAAACTAAGCGACAATGAATTTTAGTCAGTACATATATACAGAAGGTCAATCTGAATGCTTTCTAGTTTTAATGACATGTGTTCGTGTTGTAAACATGCTATGTTAGATAACAAGCATTCAATAATTAACTCAAATGTCGTAGGAGCTTCTAATAATAGTATGTATTCTACCCAAGAGACAAAAAACTAAAATATCAGGATATTTGAGTGCAATCTGATAAATTGCCATTTCTGCACTGTTTACGTTTCTTAATTTAATATATAGAGAGCTCGTTAGTTTACACCAAGCGTAAACATGGATATGAGACATAGAGTTTACAATTAATACTCGAGAATTCAAGAACTAAATACATTGAAACAGTTGAATTTTTAAAACCTACTGTCTTGTAATGTTTTTTTTTTTAAATGGCGAAGTCATTCTGCAAATGAATCACATCTACAAGGCAAGCATGTTTTATCTTTGACATGATTTAAAACGAGATCTTTTGATAGTGTTTCATTTGTGATCAATTCATTTCTAAACAAAAATGGGGGTTCGTTTACATAAGATTAAACAATAAAGTTAGAATATTTGTAGTTTTTTCCGACTTTCGCTTAGTAATATTATGTCAAGTCAAAACTTTGGAGAATCTAACCTTGCCTTCAAACAACTGATAACATGCGCATAGTTGAATGCAAAACTCCACTTTGGTCACTGCGTTCTTGTAACATGTGGATACAAAAAACAAGTTCTATGAGAATGGGTGGGGTCTTCTATCAATGATTTTTCCACAGCGCAACTAAATATTAAAATTGTTCCACTGAAGACAAATACAATGTAGTTCATGTAACTAATATGAAATAAGAAAATAAAAAAAAACACTCACTTGAAATAGAAATGTTATCATGTAAAGTTTTTGTATGTCACTATAATGTTTATTTCAAAATAGACAAGTATTTCAATGACATTAACAGTAGGGCGATATATTGGTTTGCGGCTGTTTCAATGAAGAATTTTCTTTCTTTACAAGGTAGTATCACTTTGTTTTAACAGTTAAAGTTCGTCTTTCACCAGCTAAGCTGTTTCAGAAATTATTGAACACATTAAATATAAACCAGAGGTTACGATCTTTGTTATAGCTACTTCGTTATAGGTTATAGTGTTAAATGTTATAAATAGCATGACTTCCTTTATTAGAAGTAACATTCGAAAAACTTAATGTTTACAAAATGTATCGTGAATTTATTTTAAGATTACAGACCTGTGAATGTCTTAGTTCAGGAAAAAAACAACAAAATTATTTAATTTAAATTTGTTTGCATGACATTTCCCTGTTACGCTTCAGGCGACATGTCAAGTCTTCTTTAAAACATCGGATTAAATTCACAGTTTTTTGTGCTCAAATTCAATTTATTACCGATCACAACAATTTTATTTGATTTTCAGAATCCTTCACGTCAATCAATTTGATGTTATGCGAATTCCAAACCTTTTAAACACAATTGAATCTAATTCTATTTTAGCAGTACGACGCTAGGTTTTGTATTTGTGTTTTTTCTCGCATAAAGGTTACTTTTCCAATACAGAAATTTGCTAGCTGATCTTTCGACTATTGTTTGTTTGTTTAAAGTATTGGTCGCTTTTACAAAAATGCGTGAAACGTTAAGTGGTGCTGGAAATCGACTTGTTGTGTTTGTTTATATAGTTTATCTGCCAAACATTTTTGAAATGCAATTAGTGGTTTTCTTGAAGAAAATAACAAGCGTTTGTAACGATGTTTAAACTCTGGGGGTAGACTGAAGTCTTACATAGACTTACACTTTACCGATGCTGTTTGATAATTATCTATTGTATTTTTTTTCACAATTAAAACAAAACACCCTTTCAATTTAAACAAGCGAAGAACAAAATGATACTCATGTATAATTATAACATTGTGTTGAAAAACAAAAAGGCATATTGAGCAAAATTAGCAAAAATGAAAGACAAGAATATTTGTTTTTATCATAACACAATAACACAATGACGAGATGTATCAGTACAGAGCAACGCTATATGTTACAAAAAACACAAAAAAGGCATATAGACCAGATACATTAGCAAAAATGAAAGATAATAATACAAAACTTTAACACAACACAATAACACAATGACGGGATGTATAAGTACAGGGGCACACCAAAATGATATCGACAAAAATCGATTAAACAGTAAAAGTAATATTGATGACAAAAATAATAGAATAGCATAACACGTAATAAAGGTGCATAAATGTAGAAGGTAAGGTTAATATTGTTGATACACACCTACAATGTAATAGACTTGTTTTGTACAGGATGAACTGATGTGTACTTATATACCTTTGTTTATTTCTTTTTGTATAAAATAGAAAATTTCTAACAGCCAATCCTAGTATACTTATTTACGTATACACAGAGTTTGATCCATTAATACCAATTCTTAATTGCGCAGTCTTTTGTACAATTACAATATCTTTAATTGAATTTCTCGCAGCTTTGACATATTATATATTAACTGAGTTTCGCTTGTCATAACTTATTTGGCTTAATGAAGTGTAATTTCACGTCCGCCTGAAGTATCCTCTAAAATATGACCATTAAAACTTTTTTCCATAAAAGTACAAATGATCTTTTTAAACTTGAAATAAAAAGTACAAGTAGAATGACAGTAAAAGATAGCACTTATTTCTTGTCATTAAATCCAGTCAATTCATATAAAAGCATTAAAGTGTATAACATACAGTCTTAAAGTCATATTTGCATTAATTTGTCCGTGTCGAAGAATAAATGTCTTTGATCTTACAAAAAGGTTCAATGAGAAGAGAAAGAGAAATACAAAGAGAACGAAATATGTCTACTGAGAAACAGACATAAATATGCATGATATAAAGTCAGTTACAAATTGTTTGCATATGCTGTCCTAAGCCTCGAATAGGACTATTTGTACCATTAAATCACGCATTTAACTCTATGTTACCGAAACTGTTTTTTAGAGCTTGCAATTTGGTTTCCTACTTTATGTAGGACAAAACTGCTTATAATAAGGAGTTGAAATATATTAACACAATTTCACTTGTTTTGTTTCTAATAATGATCCACGTTTGTTTTTGTATCTAACAATCTTTCCATTTTGCTTTTAGATGGACGTAAATGCTGCCTCAACTTGATAACATTTAAATCGTCTGCTCTATCATCCCTGTTTATTTGGTCGACGATATGGTATGGTATATATACGCTGAGAGCATTCACATATGATAGCAATCTAAGACTAATGCTTATATCATACGGAACTCCTCGGGATGAAGGTGAAATTTTAAATCAGACTATTAATTTTGATGTAAGATGGATTTAAGATGAATGTATTAAGTAATATCTCCTATCTACTTCCAGTGACTAAGTATGAACAAAAAAGATAAGCGTTGTTAATACCAATACTATAAATTAATGCAGCAGTAGAAAGTAAAATAGCAAAAATACCAATGGAGAAATCTAATAAATCGAATTGAATCAGAAGATAAACATCAAGAAAAACAAATAAAAACTGAGAAAACTGAACGAACTTCGAAGGAACGAGACAGCAATAAGCAATAAGTAATTTTAGTTAACCTTAACTATTGCAACATAATTACAGATTTATCAAAATATAGAAATTTGCATATAGTGATTGTATTTATGATATATATTGTCGTTGAAAATGCAAGAAATGTTTCGATTTTTCGTTACAGTGTATAAATACAGTGAATTATTTGCAGCAGTACAAACAATTTCTTTACCAGCCGGTCCTTTAATAGGACTTTTGGTTGATTGGAAACGTAGTAATTCATTTGGTATGTAATGTCTTAAGCTTAATGTTCTATTTCACGATAGAAGAGATAATTTCAATCTTTAGTTCTACATGCCATAGGATAATATGT
The DNA here is from genome assembly GCF_963676685.1 of Mytilus edulis. Lineage (NCBI taxonomy): Eukaryota > Metazoa > Mollusca > Bivalvia > Mytilida > Mytilidae > Mytilus > Mytilus edulis. The sequence goes on from NC_092349.1 coordinate 83,670,164, forward strand.
TTTCAGTAAATGTATTTTTATCCCCGTTATTTTCTAAACATAATCATTTTAAGTACAAAAGGATCCTACTCTAACCACAAACACTGTTTTTATAGTGTTAAGCAAGTATCATGTAAAATGGTTATTTTCAATTTGACAGTATATTACCAGTTGAATAATACGACAATTGTGTATTGTTTATCAAATGTGTTTAAAAACGTTTACTTACTTTTTTTCAGCTGGGAATCCGTTAATTCTACAGATGAAAAATGTACAGTTTATAACATTTGTGACATTTGGAATAGCTTTAGTGAATAATATTTTAACAACTATTCCTTCTATTCAGTTACAAGTGGCGGGTTTTATTTTACAAGCAATAGAGAGAGTGGCTGTTATGACATCTATTTGCGCTTTTTTAACACATTTGTAAGTATCAAAAATATCGCCTCATATGTTATACAAATACTTAAAATGGAATTTGAGTAAAAGATCGTAGGAATAATTAAAACCCTTTTAAATGACATGTAGCAAAACATTTATCAACATCCCATTCAAAACGAAATAACTATATCAAATTGAAGAACTATGTTAGGTTCAATCCATCATTTTCTACATTAGAAAATGTCTGTACCAAGTCAGGAATATGACAGTTGTTAACCATTCGTTTGATGTGTTTGGACTCTTGATTTTGCCTTTTGATTTTGGACTTTCCTTTTTGAATTTTCCTCGGAGTTCAGTATTTTTGTGTGTTTACTTTTTAGAGTAAACCAGCGGAACATTAGCATCATGAAATGAAAAATTAAACAAACACACGGGTCATAACGCAGTTCATGTTCGTATCTGAGTTTAGAAATCGTTTCTTTTAAATTGAGATTTAAACATGAATTGATGAAAATCTGATTTGAGTAATTTAGTGATGTTTTGTTTTGTCATTTCTTATAAGTTGAATAGGGTGAGATTCCATATAAGAGTATACTTAACTGCAGCTGTAAACAAATCTGAAATAAAAAGTTGTCAATAATACGGATTATTAGATCTCTTTAATTTGAATTAAAATCTTACGACAAGTTGACGTCAAACCAACTAATTTTCAAATTGGATGTCTGACAAAATTTTCACAACTGAATGCTTTAGTATGTTCATGATATAGAATACATTGGAATGTAATTTCAATTATCTGAGGTTCGTGGGTCTGATATATTACAGGATTACAATATTAGATTATTACGATTCATTTAGGGAAGGAGAAAATTAAATTGTAACTTGTTGATACATAAAACTAATGTGAATTCATCTATTTCCGTTGGTACTAACCTTCATGGCTATTTCCGTTGGTACTAACCTTCATGGCTATTTCCGTTGGTACTAACCTTCATGGCTATTTCCGTTGGAACTAACCTTCATGGCTATTTCCGTTGGTACTAACCTTCATGGCTATTTCCGTTGGTACTAACCTTCATGGCTATTTCCGTTGGTACTAACCTTCATGGCTATTTCCGTTGGAACTAACCTTCATGGCTATTTCCGTTGGTACTAACCTTCATGGCTATTTCCGTTGGAACTAACCTTCATGGCTATTTCCGTTGGTACTAACCTTCATGGCTATTTCCGTTGGTACTAACCTTCATGGCTATTTCCGTGGGTACTAACTTTGGTGGATCGACGAAAACTTGCACTATCGGGTATATTTGATTCCGTGGCTTTGTCAAAGTCTTTATACATTCTGATAGAAAATTTATTTTTCGATGGATAGTGAAATTCGGGGTTCCAAGTGAACCACGAATTTCACGAAAAGCAATATCTAACAGATAATAAGGAATCCACAGTATAATGATTCAAATCAGCAAGTTACCATAAAAAGTATGTATTCCAATTGATATAGATAACTCAACAACTATCGATTGGTACATGTGTAAATCGTTCTTAGAATGTTATCCTTGTGTTGGTGTTGCTTATAAATGTATACGTTTTGCATCAAATCATTAAATCATATGGAAGTATACAGAAATTGATGAATACAATCTTTTAATGACCTCAGTAAAGCCAATTGAATTCATTCACATACATGTATCTTTTATAACCTTTTGTTTTTGTTGGCAGGCATTTTCCAGCTGAACATTTTGGAAAATTGATCGGTCTTCATTTTCTATCTTCGAGTATACTGTGTCTTCTCAGATTTCCATTCCAATCATTCATCAACACATCATTAAAAGGCGATCCTTTTTATGTGAGTATTCATTTCTTTGATCCTTTTTATGTAAGTATTAATAACTGTGATCCTTAGTTGTAACAAAGCTTTAGAAAACATTGCAAATCATCTATCTTCGAAGCAGGTAGTGCATGCATGTTGAGCACTATTCAGGATTTAAATAATCACAGTTTACTCCAAGAGACTTAGTAAATATTGTTCTACTTTAAAATACAAGAATGAATAATATAAAAGTATTTATTATACGTGGAATGAAACTTTATCATGCAATGCAGTTCACAAAATGATACATGTACTTGAGAATGGAACGGGAAACATGTAAAAGAGACAAGAAATATCAACAATAGCTGAAGATAGTCCTCGGCCACCAATGAATCTCTGTGTTATTTCAAATACAAAATATTCTGTGATGACATGGTAAATCATTTAAACATTGTCATTCATGATCAATTTGCACCTACATGTGTACATGTCCTGAATTAAGGTTTTAGACTCTTGTTCGACATATCCATAACAAACCAAATTTAGTCCTAGTTTACAGTTTCATTGGTTATGCATTGGTTTAACTTTCAACATGTTCAAGAAAAGATAAAAATTGAAAATGGCAATTAGAAATGTTTCAAAAGGAACAACAACCCGACCAAGGAGTAAAAAACAGCAGAAGGCCACCAAAAGTTCTTCAACATATCTAGGAAACCCCGATCTCGCACGCGATCGGAAGCGGACTTCAGCTGGTCCTTAAATACAATTGTGTACTATATCAGTGAAAATGAACGTCATCCTATACACATATAAATGAACTAAAATTAAAAACACATACACAACCAAACAAGCCAGTGGCTCGTGCGACAGATGCAAAAAATGAGGTTGGGTTAAACATGCCTAGTGAGATCTCAACCTCCCAATACCTTACGCCTATATACCTATATGTTCAAGTACAGACATTTTTTTCTTCTTTTCAGATTAACTTATTATTACTGGTGTTATTGATTTTATCGTGTGGTCATCCATTTTTGATATGGTACCATTGTAGAATTGGACTTATAAACAACAGTTCCTTATCAAACAGCAGTAACGGGAGAGAACAATTAGTTATTACAATTGAAGATGAAAATGACAATAACCGTCGAAGTATGATTAGATCGTAACAAAAATATTCATTAGGAAGAAGGAACGAAAATGTGGAAAACGTAATAGACATATCCATTAAGAAGTGGCAAAGAACTGAGGAAATCTTATGTTATAATTCTAAACGCCTATTTGTATAAAAATGTCAAATTCCTGAAAGGACCACAATTATTTTGGGTTATATTAAGCAGTCAGAATGTTCCGGTAGGGTGATTTCCTAATTGTAAAGGATTTGCATATGTAATTAATAGAATATTAATCTCTTTTGTATATTTGGAAGGAAGAGTTCTGTAGAACCAGATGGAGAATCACATACGAGAGTTAACAGTTCGCTGAACAAACCTTTATACCGTAATATGGCATAATTCAGTCAAATATTAAGAAAGGTTTTATTGATACTTTTAAATTCTTGATTTTTTTCGATATATAATCAAATACACACAATTCATGCAATGTGTTTGTCGGAGTAATTGATTGAATTTTGCTTGAAACATGTTTTGAAACGTTATATGGATAGTTATTAACTATAATTTGATATTTCTTTTAGGAGATGAAACTAAGTAATGTATTTGAAAATTGATATGAAACAACTCCTTAAGCTTGTCATCAATTAATTTGTGAATGAAGCCAAACAACGAGTATTTACTATTATATTTCAATATATATATATTACGTTTTCTTTAACTGTATGTCTTCAGGATTCGTTTAATTTCGTTTATTTGAAAAAAAATAAAATACAAAAATTATATCACTAGTGAAATTTCTTTCTATAGATGTTTAACCTTTTAGTTCATCTAAGCAACACGTTTGAACTTAATAATCTTTTCCTGGTTAATAATTTTTGAAATAGTTTTGGATTCCATTAAAAGTGATATACTCGTATGCCTCATCAATAGATTGTTACAGAAATATTTTTAAGGCAAAGAGTGATTTTGTCGTTCCTTTTTTCAAATATTTCTAGAAGCTGAAGTACATATACCACTTGACAAGCAGACCTGATTGTTTTGACTTCTCAATATTCATATTGTAGTTTCATATGAATATATATGATTTGTGTAATGATGTTTAATTTTAAAAGAACTCCATAAGACTCGTTCTGCGTTTAAACAAACTGGAACCAATAATATGGAAATGCTTATATAACCTTAGCAAATTGGCTCTAGTCTGGTTCTTGTAATTCCTCTTACAAAATACCATGTTTTATGATGAGAAAATACGTACTTTTCGTGATTATGGCTAGATTATTTACTCAATGAACCTATATGTGCATTTGTGTGTTATCTACAAATATTTTTTGAAGAAGAATTGCATATGAATACACATGTTTTTGGTTGTCCCCAAAGACAGCGTTTTCGACATTCTCAACTAATGTAGTCCGAAAATAATGCATCGCATGAAATAAACATTGAATCGAGATAAACTATTCTCAGGTACAACTAAAGAAGACCAAGATAATAGGATAATAGGCCAATTAAAAGAATAACTGCATAGTCAGCAAAATTATGGAGCTTTAGTAAATTCAACCCAAAATCAGAAAACGCACAAAAAGAACTTAAATTAAATAATAAGAAACAGCTTCTCGATTTGGTGAAAATCTAGACATTAAGGTTTCGGTGTAATTACAATTTTAAAAAAGTTAATGAAATAAAAACCCACGTATGCTCTCGTTAACCAAATTAAAATTTATAAGGGTTACAGCAATGCTAGATCTATTGGATAATAAGTTTTGAGATTAAAAAAGTTAAAAGTATGTGCAAAAATTTACATTGCATCGGTTATGTAATTTTTAAAAATCTATTTTATGTCTCTCTCAGATTATGGAAAGACTTATGGTAACAAATAGAAACTAACATATCCTATGAACTCTTATCTCATGCTATGAATATCCCCGTCATGATAATTCTGTTATCATGAATCGTAATAAATACAGACCACATGATTAAGAATGAGTTAACATCGATATTTAAATTTTCTGGTGTGTTTTTGGAGTCGTCCGCCCTTATTATGGCAAATCAAATTAACCGAAGCAGTCAGCAGTTTGACATTCAGTTTGAAGCTAGAAGATCACACGTCATCATACACTTATTAAGGGGAAATAACAATCATCCCGTCAAGATTCATAAGTTATATTATGTTTAAAGGTAAACCATGAAAGTCTCAGTGTCTGAAACCTTTGAAAGAAAGAAACAGATGATATCGGATATATTACGTATGTCGAAACTACAATTCCGTTCCCTTTTTACGAATGTGACATACCGAATTAGACTATTCCCGGCTTTGTAATTACATGCGAAACACGAAGGATGCCACATGTGGAACAAAATCTGCTTACTCTTCCGGAGCCCCTGATATCACCCGCAGTTTTTTGTTGAACTCGTCGTGCTGTTGTACCTCTATTTGTGACATTTTTACCTATTTTGTCTGTGTGTTTTTATCACACATCGTTGTCAATATAATGGAATTTGATGCGACTGTCGTATAAGCGAGAGGTTTAGCAAGCTTTAAAACCATGTTCAATCCACTATTTCCTAGATAAGAAAATGCCCGTTCAAAGTCAGGAATATGACAGTTGTTGTCCAATCGTTTTGAACTTTTGACTCTGCCATTTGATTAAGGACTTTCCGTTTTCAATACTCCTCGGAGTTCAATATTTTTGTGATTTTACTTCTTGATAGAGTCGCAAAAACATATTACAATTTATAATTTATATTACAATCCAATATACATTTCTACCTCCTTGCTGTCTAAACATCTCGACATTGTATTCGGCCAGTCTAACTTACAAAACTTGCCCATTGAATATTTCTAGGATTAAGATTTAGTAGTCAATACGCGGGTTTAGAAAATTCATGAGGTTAGGACTACTGTCTATTGGTTGGTATAAATGGACACAGAATGCATTGTGTTATTATCGAAAGACTACGTGTTATATTTAGAAATATGAATTCGTTCATTATAAAAGGGAGATCAGTCAAATGCGAAAAATTGTCTTTGTGTAAAGGTATCATATCAAGGTCTGTTTAATACCAACATTAGGAATTACTAAAACAGTCTTATTTCATTATGTAATTCTGTAAGTATATTTGTTATTCAGATTTTTTATTGTTTCGACTAAAGCATTAAACGTACAGAAAAGAATATAATTAATGGCAAAAGCATTCTCTCAAGATGCTTTATATGATACGTTTAAAGAACTAAGTAAACATTTTATGTTTATTAAATTCAATAAAGCTACATTGTACAAGGCAGATCAACAATAATCACATAGATGTCTGACACTGCTTTACTAGCTTTTCTTATTATAATTATGTAAATCTTTTAAGGTTATTTAGGTTTTAACAATAAAGAGGCATCATGCATATTTACACTTCTAAAAGATTAATCTAATAAGTTTTGTTCACAAAGCTGATAAAAAAAGGAAATGTACCTAAGTCAGATAGTACACCATTTTGTGATGTATTTCTAATGGCATAACTTACTTACTTACTTAATCCTCTTCATGTTCTTGAACACACAAGGCACCAACAAGGGACCTCAAACGGCATAAATGTAGACGAAATTGTGACCGCCTGATTTTTTGGCAAACAAAATGTGCCGCTATCCTTCGCACACAAATATTTGTTTTGTAAATTTTTTCTTTATACCATACTTTTTACTTTTCAAGCCAATTTCGAATTGGCGAGGGGTGGTGCCACTTATGAAATCATGTTAAAAGATAAAAAAGATGAATTTTTATGAAAAAATGGACTAGCATTAAATCTATTCCTATTTCAGGATACTATACTTAAATGTTTAATGTATGAAGCTGAATATGTACATTTTTTCTTATATGACTTTGAAAATAAATATTCATGTTTATAAATATTCGCAATCAAACAATTGAAATTTTCAAGATGTATCTTAATTTGGGTTACTTCGTTACTCTTCGAGTTAAACGTACCCAACATTTGAAAGGAATATAATGAAATATAACAAACATGTAACATAGAGCTTATAATGGTCATCTTTGTAAATAAAAAAATAATTGCAACAGTGTATGCCACTGTTTTCGGATTCAAACATATTTAAATTACGCAAACATGATCTATATGGGATAAATAAAGGCAAACTTATTCAGCGCATAAACGTATCATCTAATCAATCATGCTATCTCCAGAGAAGGAAAAAGATCAAAGAAACAATACAAAATTGACGTCAAACAGTGCAAACAAATCAAGGCAAGTCATAAAATCCAACACAAAATATCAAATATAAAGGAACACAGCAAACATTAGGGTTGAAATCATGTGCTACAGAAACGAAACCAATTAATCCGGTTAAAATACAGTTATAATAAGTATAATGTTGACATATAAAGGTATATGCTATTCATATAACACTTTGTATTTCGCCAAATATGATCCATTTACATCGGAAATAAAAACAGCAGATTCCAGTTTGCAGAAACAGATAGATCTTACTTCCTCGATCCCATCTTTTTCACTAAGAAATACATGACTCCTCTTTCCATCCCTTGAAATGCCTACAACTTTGTCGGAAATGTCATCGGCTATAAATATATTACCATAGTTATCTGTGCATATGCCTTGCGGATCTTTCAAATCGTCACTTTTAAAATCCCAGACTTGTTTTCCTTTCCAATCAACGAATGAAAGTGTTAGGCAATGATTATCACTAAAAATTATTCCATTATTCGTAAATAGGAATTCAAACAGTAAATTTTCGGATGCAACATTTACTGACTTCAGTGTATTTCCATCTAAGTCTATCACTCGAATTTCATCATTACGTTGTAAATGTAAACCAACAGCGATTGTTTTATTCAGTGATGACAATCCTAAACATTTCTTATATAGTTTTATAACTTTGTCGACGGACTCATTATTCAAATTAATTATTTTAATGACCATTTCGTTGGGAAAGGACACAATAATTGCATCATTTTCTAGTTCTGCGACACCAAAAGGTTCGCCTAATACTTTAATATTTTTCTCGAAAATGCAGTCAGTCCTAAATAGAAGTATTTTTTCTTTACCTGCAATGAGTATAACTCGATTATCAGTCAGACAAATCATGGCTGTTACAACTTGTAACGTATCGTTGATGTGCAAAATATCTTTTTTTGTTTCAAGTTCCAGAGAAATATTTCGAAAGAATGGGCTATCTCTACATTCCACTTGTACTTCTCTAAATATGTTATCATTATCACGTGACGCTTCCTTCCTAACAACAAACACATGACCTAATGACTCCAGGGATTCGAGAGCAGTTACTACTTTTAAAAAGTTTGAGTTTTCTTCCACATCTATACAGACGTCTTTCATTCTACCATCTTGCCACAACTCATCAATGTATCTTTTGTATTGGTTCATCTGTTGTTCAATTTGATGGACTCCAAGAAACTGTTGAGTTTTGGAGGAATGTTTACTCAGTGCTAGAAGACTGTGCAATATTTCATTCAAATCTGTTTTCTTTTCTTCTATTTCGTTTATGAATGCTTTAGTTTTTAACTTCTCGTCGTCCCAAACACTGTCCAGGTCATTTTGTAATTCCACCTTTAATCTATCCAAATGATTACTCTGAAGTCCCTTTGTAATTTCTTTGATATCTTCTTGAATTTTTTGCTGTTTTTCATCTCCATGTTTGATGTTTTCTGTCTTTGTATTTATAACTTCATCAAAGGTACTCAATATTGATGCTATATCTTTTTCTAATAAATTTGTTATTATAGCAGTTTTTGTCTTATCTATGACTGTTGCTAAACATTTGATTTCAGAACATTTTGAATGTTGAATGGAAACGCATTCATCACAACAAGGAGTTAGATGAATCTGACAATACAGATCGAATTGTCTACTGTGTTCATGGCATTCGGTATTAATTTGCGGTAGTTTTGTGTAAGTTTTGACATCAAAAGTCTTGTGCCCGTGTGTCAATTTCAATCTTTTGTGTTGAACTGAACATTTGGAACATAGCCCTTCATTACAGTTGTAACACCATATCACAGCAGCTGAAATTGTTTTGTCGGCTCCACAGGGGCCGCATTTTATGCAATTGCTTGTCGCCATGATATTTATAAACACTGCAAGTAGTTTTTAGTATTATCCCATTTTTGAAGAGATGCACATATTCTGAAATATAAGTTTTCCAATAAATATGGTGATAACTTTTAGCAAGCTAGAAGTAACTATCAGTTAACTTTTATCTATAGTTTCCGTTTATTTTTTGTCATTTGTTTTTCTTTGGGTACCGGTCTTTAATAAAAAAGAAAGTATAACAAAACTAGAGGTTCTAAAGAGCCTGTGTCGCTCACCTTGGTCTATGTGCATATTAAACAAAGGACACAAATGGATTCATGACAAAATTGTATTTTGGTGATGGTGATGTGTTTGAAGTTCTTACTTTACTGAACGATTTTGCTTCTTACAATTATATCTATCATGAACTTTGCCCATTAGTAACAGAGAACTATATTTGGTAAAAATTTACATAAATTTACCAAATTAATGAAAATTGTTAAAAATTGACTATAAAGGGCAATAACTCCTTAAGGGGTCAATTGACCATTTAGGTCATGTTGACTTATTTGTAGATCTTACTTTGCTGAACATTATTGCTGTTTACAGTTTATCGCTATCTATAAAAGAGGGACGAAAGATACCAAAGGGACAGTCAAACTCATAAATCTAAAACAAACTGACAACGCCATGGCTAAAAATAAAAAAGACAAACAGAAAAACAATAGTACACACGACACAACATAGAAAACTAAAGAATAAACAACCCGAACCCCACCAAAAACTAGGGGTGATCTCAGGTGCTCCGGAAGGGTAAGCAGATCCTGCTCCTATAATAGTATTCAAGATAACCAAAAACGGCAAAATTTCTTTAAAAATTACCAATTGGAGGGCAGCAACCCAACAACCAGTTGTCCAATTCATTTGAAAAATTCAGGGCAGATAGATATTGACTTGATTAACAATTTAACTTCTAGTCAGATTTGCTCTAGATGCTTTGGTTTCATAGTTATAAGCCAAAAACTGCATTTTACCCCTATGTTCTATTTTTAGCCGTGGCGGCCATCTTGGTTGAATGGCCAGGTCATCGGACACATTTTTCAAACTAGATACCCCAAAGATGATTGTGGCCTAGTAGTTTCAGTGGAGATTTTGTAAAAGATTACTTAGATTTATGAAAAATGGTTAAAGATTGACTATAAAGGGCAATAACTCCTAAAGGGGTCAACTGACCATTTTGGTCATGTTGACTTATTTGTAGATCTTACTTTGCTGAACATTATTGCTGTTTACAATTTATCTCTATCTATAATAATATTCAAGATAATAACCAAAAACAGCAAAATTTCCTCAAAATTACCAATTCAGGGGCAGCAACCCAACAACCGATTGACCGATTCATCTGAAAATTTCAGGGCAGATAGATCTTGACCTCTTAAACATTTTTACCCCTGTCAGATTTGCTCTAAATGCTTTGGTTTTTGAGTTATAAGCCAAAAACTGCATTTTACCCCTATGTTCTACTTTTAGCGGTGGCGGCCATCTTGGTTGGTTGACCAGGTCACGCCACACATTTTTTAAACTAGATACCCCAATGATGATTGTGGCCAAGTTTGGTTTGATTTTGCCCAGTAGTTTCAGAGGAGAAGATTTTTGTAAAAGTTAACGACGACGGACGACGGACGACGACGGACGACGACGACGGACGCCCGACGCAAAGTGATGGGAATAGCTCACTTGGCCCTTCGGGCCAGGTGAGCTAAAAACTGACATACAAGATAATTAGAAAAATAGGAGTTCCATAACAACTGAAACTAGAGGCTCTAAAGAGCCTGTGTCGCTCACCTTGGTCTATGTGAATATTAAACTTTAGGACGCGGATGGATTCATGACAAAATTGTGTTTTGGTGATGGTGATGTGTTTGTACATCTTACTTTACTGAACATTCTTGCTGCTTACAATTATCTCTATCTATAATGAACTTGGCCCAGTACTAGTTTCAGAGGAGATTTTTGTAAAAGATAACTAAGATTTACGAAAAATGTTTAAAAATTGACTATAAAGGGCAATAACTCCTAAAGGGGTCAACTGACCATTTCGGTCATGTTGACTTATTTGTAGATCTTACTTTGCCGACATTGCTTTTTACAGTTTATCTCTATCTATAATAATATTCAAGATAATAACCAAAAACAGCAAAATTTCCTTAAAATTACCAATTCAGGGGCAGCAACCCAACAACGGGTTGTCCGATTCATCTAAAAATTTCAGGGCAGATAGATCTTGACCTGATAAACAATTTTACTTCATGTCAGATTTACTTTAAATGCTTTGGTTTTTGAGTTATAAGCCAAAAACTGAATTTTACCCCTATGTTCTAGTTTTAGCCGTGGCGGGCATCTTGGTTGGTTGGCCGGGTCACGCCACACATTTTTTAAACGAGATACCCCAATGATGATTGTGGCCAAGTTTGGTTTAATTTGGACCTTTAGTTTCAGAGGAGAAGATTTTTGTAAAAGATTACTAAGATTTACGAAAAATATTTAAAAATTGACTATAAAGGGCAATAACTCCGAAAGGGGTCAACTGACCATTTCAGTCATGTTGACTTATTTGTAAATCTTACTTTGCTGAACATTATTGCTGTTTACAGTTTATCTCTATCTATAATAATATTCAAGATAATAACCAAACACAGCAAAATTTCCTTAAAATTACCAATTCAGGGGCAGCAACCCAACAACGGGTTGTCCGATTCATCTGAAAATTTCAGGGCAGATAGATCTTGACCTGATAATCAATTTTACTTGTGTCAGATTTGCTCTAAATGCTTTGGTTTCAGAGATATGAGCCAAAATCTACATTTTACCCCTATGTTCTATTTTTAGCCGTGGCGGCCATCTTGGTTGGTTGGCCGGGTCACGCCACACATTTTTTAAACTAGGTACCCCAATGATGATTTTGGTCAAGTTTGGTTAAATTTGGCCCAGTGGTTTTAGAGGAGAAGATTTTTGTAAAAGTTAACGACGACGGACGACGGACGACGACGACGGACGCCGGACGCCAAGTGATGGGAATAGCTCACTTGGCCCTTCGGGCCAGATGAGCTAAAAATGGGAGTTCCATAACAACTGACAAACTCAGAAGCAATTATTTAACGAAACAATTGAAAACAAAACAATGTCATATTCAGGAATTGTTACAATTTTGTTATCGAAAATGGTGGAAAACACTTTAATCAGATTTTATCGTTTTTTGTTTTAGTTCTGTTACTACCTCCAAGTGCTATGGTTAAGCGATCTCAAAATTACGTAAAATCACTCAACTGGATAATTTATATGTACGATACCTTGATGTCATAGTATTTGTTTCTGGTTCGTTGGCCTTTTATTCTTTTTTTATTGTTCTATATTTTTTTTTATACCGGGATTTCTAAAGCTGACATAAATGTATATCTCCATCATCAAGATGTTCGAATAAACATCTTCTAAAGTGTTGACTACTATTCTGTTTACAGTAAAATATGCCCTACAAAAAGATTGTAATTATATAAGGAATGACTGTAATATTTTTTCTGTCTATGAAGAAATAACATAAAAAAATTGGTGCACACTAAATAACGCGTGTAGTAGGTTATTTAACAGTGTGCGCCAAATTGTTTGTGTTATTTCGAATAGAAAGGAAAAATATTACAGTCCTTTCTTATAATTTAATTTTAAATTCCATTTTAAAACGTAGAAAACCATGAAAAACATTGATAACGTAACGGTCACATGACTAAATTATATCTATGGGCTGATAACAAAATAACGTCAGCCAATCAGAAGACGTGTTACATCAAAAATTGAACTATATATATACAACCACTGTGGTCATTGAGATGTGGATACTCAAAAATTTTAAAGATCACAATCTCTGCAATTTAGCATCAACATTAAGACTTTTTTTTGTACGTTTGAATATTCCGTTTTCTATTCTCAGTTGTAAAATCAATTCACCGTCTCATAAAACAGTTTTTTTTCTATCAAAAATGGAAATCGTGAGTATAAATTTATTGTTTTCGGTTACTAAAAAATACACTGAAGATATGATCAAAATGTTGTACTTTTTAATCGACAAAATATGTGTTGAATTTTGAGGATTATTATTTCAACAGACTCGGTATTCAAAAGTGTACTAGTTTGGAATCCTTCTTTATTCAGAACCTTCTACAGGACAAAAGAAAAAGCACCTTGAAAAAAGGATTTTACTTTAAGATATAAAGATGATGTCCTATTACTAAATCACCCATATATCAGACAGTACTTGCGTTTTATATTTCAATGGACTTTAAATTATGGATATCACTGATACAAGAAGGACTGTTTCATATCTTGATCTCTACATTACTACTGACACAGATTGACGACTTCTCGCTGTAATCTATAACAAACTGTATGATTTCAACCTCCCAATCATAAAATTCTTATTTCTCAACAGTAATATACCCTATGCTCCTCTTATGGTGTTAAAATATTTCAATTGATACGTTATGCTCGTGCATGTTCACACTATACTGACGTCATATACAGGAATGTGCCCCTGACGAAGAAACTGCTCAAACAGAGTTACGAGGAGGGAAGATTAAAATTGACAATCTGTATATTTTATGAACACCATCACAAATTGGTAGATTTTATATAATCGATGTGTCTGTGTCTTAATCCTGTCTTCAATCCTTTTATTTACATGAATGGTGAGTTTTTCAAGACTGCATATTAGTTACGTAAGTGCTTTTTTATTTCCTGTGGTCACGGCCGACACTCGGCTAACCGAGAGATTGGTCGGTTAATCTATATTGAGTATGTAGCTATATCGGCGGTGGGTCTGTTAATCGGGTTGGCTAAAGTCTGTTAATCAGGTGTTATCGAGGAAATCATTGGAAATTCTGCATGTTTCATTGTATAATTTTTTAAATATATGTTTATCATAAAAATTATTCATGTCTAACAAAACAATTCAATGTACTGAATCCAGTGGTGTAATTATTATTTTTCTAGCTTCGATGTACGATCTATAAAATGAAAAAGCGTGTTACTCATCAATAAATTTATACACATTTTACACACACAAAATGTACACAAAAAGACACGTTGGTTGAATTTACTTGCATGCGATATTTTGAACATCGAACAAAGATAGGCATTATGTTTGTCAACCAAATTGATATCATTGTGTGAAAAATCTACACAAAAATCTGTATTTTGGTGACATAAATCAATCTTTATTTAAAACCTGGTCTGTTAATGGGTCGGATGTATAAAACCCGGTCTGTTAATTGGTCTGTTAAGAGTTATGAATGGCAATAAAAGTATAATTTTATTGCTGTATGGGGTGTTATCGGATCAAATGGGTAGGCTCAAGACGAGTTGCTAAAATATACGGAAACAACACATGAGCAATGAAACATAATACATACGGAAACACTTACATGAACAATGAATTTAGGCCATGAATAATGAAAACTGATATAAAAAAGTGTAATATTAAAGTATTATTATACATCATGTTAAAATGCCATATTTTGATTGCCTAATACGAAGGTGTTAATTTACTCTATCACATGGCTGAGCGGGTGACAATTTTTTGGAATGTCACCCTCTCGGTTAGACCAATCAAAAATCGGCAGTTTAAACGACAATGAATTGAATCTACATCAAGTTATTTTATAGACAATGCTTAAAGTTCTAATTTACTATACAACGAAGCTTGGAACGACTCAAACTTATTTCTTTTACAATTGTTGGAAAAACGTATTTCACTTGTTAATATTTTTACTTTAAAACCTATAAATCATTGTGTGTTATGCTTATTGTTGATATTAAACGCATTCGTTCACCATCGATGGGTTTCAACTGGTGATGTACATTTCATCATGTTCATTGTGATGTATATTTCTCAGCCAGATATGAGGCCTTTTGAAAGGGGTATTTACCCAAAATTTAAATAAAATAAATAACAATAACAAAATAACAACAATTGAAAATATTTTTTTTTCTTGATAGCAGAGCTTTTTTCCCGTTTCGGGCCTAATCCTTGTATCGTTTATATGTCAAGTCAATGCACTACTATTGTCTATTTACTTCACTTCTGATAGTTTTTCAAATACCCATTACGCTGTCAAGTACGTGACTACATAGAAAATACTTTATAATAAAACTCATCTGTTAAAGAAAATGATGATAGGACATTCATTATAATAAATCAAATATCACATAGCTGAGAGGGTGATAGAGCAGATCGGTATCCCTCGAAAAAACATTGTCAACCTTGGCTTCGCCGCGGTTGACAATGTTTTCTCGGGACCCAATCTGCTTTATCACCCTCTCAGCTATGTGTTATTTATATCTTATCACATATTTGTTACGGATACGGATAAATTTTTAAGATTTACCTGTTATGTTTCATTAAATTGTTATAATTGAACTTTTTTCCCCTCTTTTCTGCAACACTTAAATATGTGATAAATAGCTTAAAGATTAAAACATGTTTTTCCATATTTGCCCTGGTATCATCCCTCGACCCATATCGGCCCTCGGCTAAAGCCTCGAGGCCGATATGGGAATCTCGGGATGATACCAGGGCTAATATAGAAAAGGTAGTTATAATCTATACATATTGAATTCATCCAAGAATGGTCGCATATATCATGTGGATTCTGTTTAGGTTGTCATGAATGACACTAATTTGTATCTAAATTGGTATTAACCAGTATATAAATCAGAGATAAACGTCGTAATGTAACTAAACATCAGTAAGTAAAATATATTGGGATGCTAGAATATATAAAGAATAAAGAAATAATAATGAGTAAGATAAAATAAAATGTAGAGAAAAGTAACAGACAATTTAAAGAATATAGAAATAAACAACACCCCCCAATCCGGACCCTCAATGTATACACGAGAATCTGGATGGAAACACAGAATATATAGAATAATAGATAAGGACTGTAGGAAGTGATGCATTAATAAAAAAAGATAGAAAAAAATAATAACTGTTTGAGAATAAAGACATGAAACACCCCTGGGTGTTGAAACAGTAACGGATTGCTATGTACTCATATTGGTAATAAATGCTAAAAGTTTACATGCGGACAACTACAGTTCTCCTCTGCACTTATGTAGAAAGGAACTAAACGGAATAAAATGAATTAACACTTAAGATAACCAAATGTAGCTGCATTCGATCCTTTCCATTTACTTCTTTAGACTGATTTGTAAACAACAGATGATTCAGTAATAGAAGAAAAGAACCAATCGGATGATGTTGACGATTTAGAGTTTAACGTCCAGTGACAAATATCATGTGCATATGAGAACGACAACACGTTATATGTACACTTTCGGACGGATTTGAGAACGTGCTACTTTGAACAGACACAAAAATTAAGGCTGAAGGAAACGTTAATAATAGATTCATGCATATTCCAGCAGGCAATCCATATCCATATATTGAAGTGACACACCCCTTAATAAAATGCAAAGGAAGTCAAAATAAAAATGTTCTTACTAGAAGGATACTGTTGCAGCGTATTGTCATTTTTTTTACTCAAGAGCATCTCATTCTTAACTTTTTCAAAGGAAAATATAAAAGTAGCACAACTATTGTCGTGGCTAAATAACTCTTAACTGATACAATTTCAATTGTCCAACCCATTAACAGACTTTATTCCCATAATGTTTACTAAAACGTGGTATTACTGACGCTATATTACAATTATGAAATATTTACTAATTTCAATTTATATTTTAGAACCAAAGTACGATTTTGTGCCCTTTAAATGATATCTAAAATTGTTTTTTTTCGCCTTTCATTACAAAAATTGCTATGCGTATAAGCATAAATACTACATACTTGCGCGACGCCTTTTAGTTTTACTGAAAACTGCGCAGACTATGAAATGTTTTTACAGTTGGAAAATGTTCTATGATATATATCATTTTGTCAGACACTTTTCTTTTTTTGATTTGATTCTTATAATGTACCTAAAATCTGTATATTAAATAGATTTTAATATTAAAATTGTGCGTTTTACTCTTAACAGACGTATAACCAACCCGATTAACAGACCAACCGCCGATATAGCCGCATACTCAATATAGATTAACCGACCTATCTCTCGGTTAGCCGAGTGTCGGCCGTGGTGGTGTTTGTCGCTGATTGGATATGTGCGTTTTCGTTTACGTTTCGCATGTTGTAACGACTACTAAATTTATACTAGTATTATATTATTTTTTTTTTGTGCGTTTATGGGACTAATATTCTCACTCATACTTGTTTAAAATACAAACTAATCTGGTTATTCAGTAAAAATTATAATAACCCCGTTGAAAACTTATTTTATTTCTATGATATTAGGAAAAGAACAATCATCCCATGAACCATTAACATATTCTAACAGGAAATGTATTTCGGGGCTTTTTATAGCTGACTATTTGGTATGGGATGACTCATTGTTGGAGACTATATGTTGACATATTATTGATAAGTTCTGTGGGTCTCTTGTGGATAGTTGTTTTATTGGCAATCAAACCACATCCTCTTATTTTTATCAAAAAAATTGTCAGATTGTGCCTGCTGCCAGAATCTTAAGAACAGGTTTTCAATGTGATTAGGACTTATATCTAGAAATTGACTATGAGGGTCGGTTGAAAACAAAACTACGCACGCCATCATGAGTTAGTTTAGAGAGGGCGGAAAGGGTAAAGGGAGACAGGGAGAGAGGGGTTGGGAGAAAGGAGAGAAGGGTCGGGAGAAAGGAGAAAAGGGGTAAAAAAGGAGACAAAAATGTATATTTAAATTAATAAAATTTAGCAGGAAAACAATTATTTAATACAGGAGTTAATCAAAAGATTAAAGAAAGTGCTAATAAAAAGTAAAATAACTTAAAAAAACCGACTCCAAGGAAATTAAAAAGCGGAAAGTCCGAAATCTAACTGCAAAATTAAACAAATGGATAACAACTGTTATATTCCGAATCGGTACAGGCATTTTCTTATGTAGAAAATGGTGAATTAAACCTAGTTTTATGGCTAGCCGAACCTCAGGCTCACTTGGGACAGTCTCAGAAAATTCACAAAATGGCATAGTAACAAAAAAATTTTCTGAACGTCGTCACTAATTCATTACGATCTCTTATATATGGAGAAAGACTAAAAACTAACAATCAGTTCCTGGATTTTATTGTGAGCCCGTGCATGTATAGAGACCATGACATGTCACCATCCTTGTTGTTTGTTTTTTTTAGATAAAGTGCTTCAAAGTTGACCGATATGCATAAAATTTGGCAGAAAAAGGATGACATTACTTAATATAGAGTAAAAATGTGTTTACTGAGAGGTATTGAAAAATATGTAACGGGATCTGAATGGTGTTTGTTATTTTGTTTTCATTTAACCTATCTGGTTTTAGTAAATTTCCTATTTTAAATGCTGAGTTCACACGTAATTCGAATTCGATTCATATTAACTTTAGTTTTATTTCCAACTAACAGGGTACACATTCAGCTTCAAAAAATTGATTGAGTGAACAGTGATTTTTAAATACAATATGAATTGATTGATTTGAGGTTAACAAATGTCCGGTGGCAAATATTTCAGGCATGTTCCGGACGATACATTACAATTTGAAATTAATGTGTCTAATGCAGCAATCATAAAGGGTACTAATGAAACATCCCGTCTGATGTAAAAGTGAAGAATAAAATAATACATGTTTTAATATAGTATATTCTCTGTATGCTATAAACGTTTGGGTAGTGTGCAAAGTTGTGAACAACCTTGCAAACTGTAAGTTCAACATTGTCATTCGTGAAAAATGTTATAGTAAAAAAAATCTTACGAACATACATGCATCCTCTATAAGTAAAACACTCGATGCATTATAAAAGTTCCACCTTGAAATTGAACACTGCAGATGGAGAAAGTCGGACTCTGCGTGCCTTTATATATTTTCAAAATACCAAATTTAAAAAAGAGTTTTGACTGAATATTCAGACTTTTGGTATATATATTTATACTATAGTTGACATAAAAATAATAAAGCACTCCGAAATAAGTTGTATAAACCCTTATCTACATCCTTTATACCGAGTAAGTGAGGGACAGGCGGCCAAATTGACACGGGTAAAACAGTATGATCGTGTCATTTTGTGTAGGGAACAAAATATATAAGAAGCGTTTATGATTGTATTTGTGTTCTATTTTTCAAAGCATTTGGTGACAACATTTATTTTTGAATAAGTAGTTCATAGTGAAATATAGTTCGGAAATCATCAATTGTACATCATGTCAAACTCAACAACAAAACACACCCATCCCTATACACCCACGTGTCAATTGACATGAACCAAAATGATGTTAAAATGTATTTCTTTTCAGTTGGTTTCTGCATTTGAAGAAATATAGGCAAACAATCATAATTTTTTTTGGCGTTCAGAGACTATTATTATTCATTTATTGTTGGCCACTGGGTTTTATTTAATGAATCGTTGGATTGTAAATTTCAAGAAATGATTTGTATTGAAATAGGGAATTGAGTGAAAAAATATGTAACGGTGTTTGAATGATCTAATTTTATTTCGTCCCAACGGGTGTGCATTAATTAAGTGCTGACATCCCAAAATGACAAGCCTTTGTTAACTTTTTCCTCATTCCGATGTTTCTGTCCTGTGTAAACTGCGCTTATATGATTACAGTATTGGCAATCTATTTCTTACAAGCTTCCGGAACCATATTTTCGGTACAGTCCAATAATATTTCAAAAAATGCTTACACTTGGAACATACAGGGAAAGTTGTGCGCCAAAATAGCTTTAATTCTAAAAATCATGTTATGCCTGATTTTCAAAGACTGCTAGTACTATCGTATTTTTGATAAATTATATCTGTATTATTTTCCAAAAGAATTTTCTTTTTCTTTTTTGCAAGCAGCGTTTTTCGGCAACCATTTTAAACGAATTGGTTTCTTAACGAAATTGCACTAATTGTGTTACAAAAATTCCCCGTATTTTAACACATTATCCTGCGTTTCTATAAATAGAATTTATACTTTAAAACAAATCATCGGGAAATTGTGTGATGCATCAGAGTTACAAATTAAATGCAAACAGACAGCTTCAAAGTCAGTGAAAAAGTAATAGAGGTTCTTGAAACAGAAGAAAAAACACTTCTATCTTGTGAGAGGACAAGACGTGGACGAACAATAAAAACAAGACGTTTGATCGATTTCTTTAAAAATTAGCATCCTGTAGACTATTTTTTCATGATGCAGGGTGGGAGACAAGAGAAAGGGGTTGGGAGAAAGGAGAGGATTGGTGGGAGGAAGGAGAAGAGGGGCGGGAGAAAGGAGAGAAGGGTTGGGAGAAAGGAGAAAGGTATCCCCCTTTCCGCCCCCTCAGTTGACCGTTATTGAATATCCGTTATACGGATGATATTAGATATGTGCCTTATGTCGAAATTACAGTCTCATTCCCTTTTCACGAATGTGACCGACCGAAGTATACTATTTGCAGTCTTTGTAATAATATAAGCAGCACGACGAGTGCCACATGTTGAGCAGCACCTGATATCACCCCCAGTTTTTGTTGGGTTCGTGTTGTTGTTGTACTCCTACTTATAACATTTTGTTCACTCATTGTTGTCAATATAATGAAATTTGATCCGACTTTCATACAAGTGAGAGGTTTAGAGCTATAACATCAAGTTTAATTCACCATTTTCTTTATTTGAAAATGCCGCATCCAATTCAGGAATATTACGATTGTAGTCCATTTGTTTGATGAATTTTACCATTTGATTTTGCAAATGATTAAGGACTTTCTGGTTGAATTTTCCTCGGAGTTCAGTATTTTTGGGAGTTTACTTTTTATTGATAGTACGAAAACATCTCTTCTGTATTAAATATATCCAACTGATGATGATTTTTATTCATTTTTTTTTGTATTTCCCCGTTTTTATTGCAAAACCAGGTTGCATGCGGTGACTTGGTATTGTTAACATCTTTGTCCATTGATCTTTTACTGCCAGTTGTTTCAATGGCAATCATCAGTGAGTAAGGGAAAAACACGAGCACCGTCTGGGAAAAAATAGCAGTAATGGCTAAATGTAAGTCACTCTATGACACACTTTGGGTACCTGATATACCCTCATTGAATAATTGTAGTATCTTTCGCCTGCCTTTTAATGTGTTCCGTATTTGTTATATTATAAAATTAGATTGATACATTATAAAACAAAAGAATACAACTATACCTTCGATGAAAGATGTGAACATTAGTTTGGTGACATGGAAAAACAATGTAGAATTGTACAAGAATGGTATATTTCAATAGAATGAAATAAATATTGATTTTAGAATAATAAAAACAACGATAAATTTTCTACTGATTCAAATAGGAGTGAAAAATTATTGCGTTCGTCTCAAACAAGGAAATGCCCTTCGGGAAGCACATCAGAAAGTACACTTTGTCTTGCATAATATGAACATTGTGAAAAAGAAAATTGATTGAATCTCAAAGACATAATAAATAACTCTATCTCTTTCAAATAAATACATGCAGATTGGAATATTTAATTCTATCACATAAAATACAGTTTCAAAATTAGAATATAGCTTTTATATTTGCTTAAATGAAGTAATGAAATAACTTACCCTTTAAGCCAAATTAGTAATTGCAATTTCGTTATTGTCTTTACATTATGATAAAGTGAAGCTTATTCTTATGCATTCACGTAAAACAATTAAATATAAGACAATTGTTTTAACACCTGTGATTGATTTCTTTGTTAAAGAAATGACTTGAAATCACAGATCAACGGATACGACATTGTAAATAATTTTACATATTATACTCTTACTATAGAGAAAACGTACAAGGTCTCACCACAGGTGAAATGTATAATATAATCTAACTAGTATGCAGAATTGATTTCAAAGAATACAGTTGTACAACAGATAAAGTTTTAAAAGTCGTCCATTTAATTGATAAACAATGAACGGAATTTATTATATTTAGACTCAATTATTTGATTTAAAATATAATTACAGGATATGTCAAGTACACAATTCTTTTATATTTTTGGACACGAATACAACTATTTTTTGATATAAAGGAACACTTATAGTCATTTCATATACTCACAAAAAACAAGCCTTTAAGCAATAGAATGCTAGTTTGTTCAAAAAGAATTGGCAACACCTTTAAAACCCCTTTTCATGATTAGTTGATTAATCCATTAACCAAACGTTGATTTCAACTAATCTGGAGACAAAATTTAATTTGATCAAGCCTCGCTTGAATTTTTGTTACGTATTTCAGAAATATCACTGTTATAAAAAATTCTTTATGGTTTTTAATCTTATTGATTTAACTATAGTTTTATTGAATGTTTTTAAATAAAGCAAAAAAGCAATATAGTTATTATTAAAAATGTAAAACGATTCGTAATTCGTTAAGCAGGAGAAAGCCATTTAATTATTCATCTTGGTCACTTGCGAAGACTGCCGATGGCCCTACAACCCAATTAAAGCCTAAATATAAATATATATAGCGAATGCGTGCAATTTGATTTTTTTTTCTAGGTTTGTATGACTTCATACTTATGGTTAAACGAATATCTCAATCATCGATTTTACCTGTATGACAATTAGTGTTCGTGGATTAGGTAATCAAAAGGTTTCCCCTTGTTTCACATTCAACGTTGTTATTCTATCCATTCAATAATTAAAAGAGTATTAATGTGACCTAATTCCTAAAGTAAGGACTAAACTGTTCACTAAACTACGAATTCAATGATGTAGAACTATTCACTTGCAAGATAAAAAATATCAGCGAGTTTTCTTATCTTATTCCGCCAAAGTTGAACTTAACAATAAATAACTATTAAAAGGTGAGAAACTTAAAAAGATCAAAATTAAAAAAATCTTTCCTTTAAAATATATGGATATATTAGTAAATTAAGTAGTACGTTAATGTCTGACGTTATTTTGTTTCAACAATGTCGTTTGTACTGTCTATATTATCCAAGGTAAGTTTTTCAGGTTGAGTCTCCTGAATCTGGTCAACAGTGTGGATGGAATTTTGACGCCTTCTTATTAATGCTCTCACACACATGCCAACCACTTCCAATAATTCACCGAGACTTAAGACTGATGCTCCAATAAACAATCCAAGAGAACCACCGATATCAGCTAGCATCTGGATTTGCTATAGAAAAGTGAAAGAGAACATATAGAAATCATAAAAGTATTCTAGGTACATGTGCATGTGAAACTTACATTCAAACATGTTTGACAGAATAACGTTTATATACTAGTACAGTAACTATAATAAGAAATGGTTTATGGTCGAAACCACTGCTAGTGGAATATTTGAAATACTAAGGCTTATCTACCTAAGGAATAGATTACGTTAGCGGTATTTGGCAAAACATTTAGGAATTTTTGGTGTTCAATGCTCTTCAACTTCGTACTTTATTTGGCCTTTAAACGTTTTGTGATTCGTGCGTCACTGATGAGTCTTTTGTAGACGAAGCGCGCGTCTGGCGTATATATAAAATTTTAATCCTGGTATCTATAATGAGTTTATTTATATAAGCAAAATTGTAACTGGACATTTTTTTAGATTATTAGCGTCTTGGAAATCATATAAGAAATATTTTCTTTCAGTTTAGTGAAATAAATGTGTTTTCAAAATATATGCGAAGTGGTATTTTATAACAATCTTGAATATCAAGTTTATTTTTAAACTTCTGCAGATGATTCATATTATATTAACTATCATCTTTTATATTCTTTTTATAATCCACGCAATGGTGTAAATTGTGTCAATATGTACTGTATAACAAGAATTTATTTCTGGAATAAAAAGAAAAGACTATTGACGTCATATAAGCAAATGACTTATTTACGATAGTCAGAAAGACCCAAGTCGTCTTTTCAGGTTCGTTCAATTTAGAATAGTGTTGAGACAAAGTCAGTCAAATTCAAAGTTGGCCATTGTTCTAAAAAAAGAAGATGTGGTATGATTGCTTATAAGACAACTTTCAACAAGAGACCAAATGAGACAGAAATTAAGAACTATAATGTTGTTCTGTCTCTTTTGGTTATATTCCTCCTCACGTTTTCAATAATTTCCAAACCATTGAAGTTCATATGTGTGGGCGTAATCGTTCATGGTGAAAGCAAATCCAGAACAGTTCTTTGGACAAACTAAATACATAAAAAGTCTTTACAATATCACACTGATTCGATTTCATCATGATCAGCTTCCGTTAACAGAATGTTATCTCATTGTAAACATCAATATTTTGTTTAATTAGAAAATTATAGTTATACCTATATCTTTAACTTGCTCATGTATCGCTATTTTTCGCACGTACTTATATCGTGAACTTTTATACCTATTTGCATAAAAATATCACTTACATCATATGCGGCTTCCTCTGACCATATATCATAGGCTGGTTCTTTGAAGTATAATTTGATCTTAACAAAATTTTCTCTGCAAATAGATACAAGCTTGAAGAAGTTGAAAAACTTGTGTCTAATCCATTTTTCTGTTTTTTTACCTCATATATTTTAAAATCAACTAGTATGTGCTTAGATACCAACAATAATCATACTAAGTATAATCTCTAGAATTAGACATTTTTGTCGTAAAACGAGTGATATTGATTATTTAGTCATTAAACAAACTTTGGAATCAAGAGAGTTAACATATATGTTTCGCGAATCGCAGTTCTTAATTACCTGTATGTTTATTTTTGTAGCCAAATAAATCATGAAATCATGTGAAACTCTTCATAAATTTATAGAAGAATATGTACACAAGTAATGCTTAGCATACCTCCATTTTTGGTTCAAAGTTTTGGATTTCATTTAGTCTGAGGTTCCTCGTTATAGTTTAAACACATTTCTGCAAGGAATATGCCAGGAAATATCAAACAAAGTCGAAAAACGTTTTTTTTTAAAATTATATAGTTAATGCTCAAAGCAAAATTTACTAAATGCATAAACCAATCGTTGTCACTCATACGTGACATAACTCGACAATGGTATTCCTTTGAAAAAAAAAAAAACATTTGACAATATCCAGGAACAAATCGCTTTCGTCAAAATTATATTGTCAGGAAAATGATAGTTGTTATACATTCGTTTGATGTGTTTGAGGTTTTTGTTTTAGCCATTTGATTTGGAATTTTCCTTTTTAATTATCCTTGCAGTTCAGTATTTTGTGATTTTACTTTTGTGGACTCACATTTATCATATAACGTGTATTCTATTCTGTATTTGTTCTCTAGAGTAACTCTCAAAATAAAAAAAGAGCTTTGTACACGTCTGTAAAGTATTTGTAATATGCCTCACACCGAACACATTATATTAAAGTTAGTGACTCTTACGTCAATGTATTTTCTCTTTTCAATCTATTGAGTGGACAGTTCCTTTGTGGCATTGCTCCATATATTGTTCCACATATGTGGTTTGACATCATGTTCTGAAATGTGTAAAACAGATTTGTGTGCATTATAACTTATCTTAACTTCTAATGAACAACTGGACTGTTGCAGTTAAATATATATGTGTGAGAAATAACTAATCTGAACTGTTACACATGTCTAACACAGTTTTAATTCGCGTTGTTTAATATTCCATTGAGCAAAATGGCAATTGCATAAAATTGAAAAGGGAATTTGTTTGAAAATTCTGCTGTCTAGTAAAATAGTGATACTTTACGGTATGGTTGAATGCTATACAATTACATATAATTGAATAGTCGTCGTTATTTAAAATGATGAATAGTTTAATCGTTGGCATTAACACCACGTTTTATTATTTGATCTTTTAAAATGCTAAAGTGTTCATGTATATTATATTTGATGACATGTACTTATTTTTTAAACGAGTCTAGATAATTTACCAGTTCACTTCTATCGTCAAGGCTGTTTGATTTGAAAGCTGGTTCTCGTACATCTGACAAAACTAAGTTAGTTTCTCTGAAAAAAGCAGGGAGTATATTTTATTACTAGTTTAATAACATATTTAAGTAGGAAGAAAACAAAGCATGTATTGAATTCCAATCAGAAGGCATGAACAATGTTCATGGTTTCATCTGTTGGTTTGTTGTCGAGAACGGTATTTTGGCATCTATTTATTTTTGTCTTTTTTATTGTTGGTACAGCCGTTTCGAATACTCAGTATTATTTTGTTAAAAAAAAACTCGACAAATGTTAGGAAAGTCATACACTAATTAAAAATATCCGCACTGTGGGAAAAGATTTTAATCTCTTGAAACACGATGTCAATATACACATAAGGAGATATGGTAAGACTGTCCATAGGAAGACTTACTATCCGAATTTAAGTGAAGAAAATTCATGTTTCAAATAGACAAGAAACTAATTAGGATTGGTACGTTCTTATACGGTTTAGTAGGGTTTACTAAGGTTGTTTGATCCATGGTCAAAAGTTGCACATCTTTAACAATTGTCATGGATATATAAGAACTACTACGTATGACAACAATATAGAAATCTACGGACAAATACAGATTGCCACGAAGAGTGATGGATCGTATCCGTAGCAAATCCGGCGTCAAATCAGTGAATTTGTGACCTAGCTAGGCATTACAACACGACAAGATATGGAATTTTTTATTGTCTTGGCACAACCATCGAGCTACTTGATGGAAAACGTAGAGGTGATCGGAGGAAGAGTAGATAGTGGACAAGGGATCGATTACTTATCCATGACCAGCATTAACCCTTCATCAGTGACTGAATGTTGTGCGGAAAGTCCAGTTATATTCAACAACTTTCGGAGAAAAGTCCCAAATAATAAAAAAATTGCTACATGTCGTTTGTCCGAAGATTAAAAAGAACAAAACATGGTACAGACTGCCATATGTCATTACAAACTTATAAATATTAAAGTAATATATATACATCAATTTCCATAGAGTTAAATTCATATACATGTACGAAAGAGAATAAAAGATGGGCAAAAGATACCAGAGGGACTGTCAAACTCAATAAAGAGTGACAGTCTACTAATTATATCAGCAAACTCTTACTTGATAGTAGATCTTGACTTGCTGTTATTTCTTGTCATTAACGTATCACCTGCCTGTCTAGTATGTCTAGTTACGAAGAGCCGTGGTGTAATTGTTAGAGCATCAGACTATTAACACAAAGGTTCCTGGTTCGATCACCGTTCCGGGAAGAAAATTTCTGGGAGTTAAAGTTCGGCTCTCCCTTGACACCATTTGCAAGTATGGTCTTGAGAAACGATGGAAGGGGACGATAAATGGCTGACCCGTGTAAAGAATGAGCCGAAGCTCTTGAACGTAAAACACAACCTTGTACATTACGAAAAAGAGCAGGCTATTACAGCTACAAGGCATCACTCGCATCCTTAAAGAGGATAGGGATTTAAATAAGTTTTAATAACTTGTTTCCCAATCCACTATGAATAAATCAAATGAAATTTTAACTAAAATCTGTCTATAATAAAGTTCAAAACAAAGGGAAATAAATTCAAAAAGGAGTGATCGGACGATTTTTTCCATATTGTTTTATTTGTATGCTCGTATTGCTAATCATATTTGCTTATTTAAGTTTCTATATAAAAGGGTCATTTAAAGTAAATAATAAACTGACACCGCCATTGCTAAAATAAAAAGACTAAGCAACACGAACCCCATAAAAAACTGGGTTAATCTTAGGTGCTTTTGAAGGGTTAACATTCAAGGAAAATGGACAAGGATATTAGTTACGACAATTAGAAAATATCCGTAATCGTCAGTGAAATGGATATTCTATTGCGGTCAACCAATTCGTGATGGGGTCTTTAAAACCAACTTGCAACACTTGGTTTAATAACTTCCTTTCTAACTGGCAACCATCTATCAAAAAAGATATGATAGGAAATACACGCCCTGGAATAACGTATCAACTGGGAGATACCTTCTCTGTGTACAAACTTCACTAAATGTACTGACTGAAAACTTACTCAAATTAAATTCAGTGTTGATTGCAAATTCCCCTACTTAACTGATATGATAACATCAATATTGGTTTACTTACCTACAAGCTACTGGACAGTCACAATAATTACCAAGATTTAATGCTAAATCGCCTTGAACTCTTTTAAAGCAGTCTGAAAACAGCGCCAAAAAGTAATAACAGTTTGTATTGCATTTATTTCAATGTTCTTCGATTCATAAACAACAACAATACAAAAGAAAAAAAAATAACGAAGAGAAATGCCTGTATATCTACATCAATCATTCCTGACAGGTATATTATTTCGGTATTTTTTTGGCATTGCTATGTTGGATTATTTTCTTTTTGAGCGTTTCAATGTCCCCTTGATATCGTTAACCTCTTTTTGTGCTTCTTATGGACCAAGGTCTGATCGTTATCTTCCCATTTGGAGTTTGTTCGTATTGTTGTTTGTCTTTTGTCTTTTATGATATCATACCAAGAGCCGGAAAAAATCTACCGAAGGCTGTTAATACAATTGATATGAAAATGTCATGTTATTATCTTTTGGTCGTCATTTTAACTGCAGTTTCTTTTTATATTTTCTTCTTTCAGAAGATATAATAATTTTATTTCTCACATTGATGTGTTGCTAGTTTAAACTTTAACGTTAAGTGTGAGCCAATTTAATAAATTCGTATTTTAAGCCTTGATGCGTGACATATCAGATAGGGAGCAAATTGAAGGATTTGATTTTAATTAGATTGAATTTAGATATTCATGCCGCAAATTTGACCAAAGGTGACTAGTTGAATTTCAATAGCGTTACAAACAGATTTGGCATAACTAGATGAAGTTAATAATACCATCCATTATAGTAGTACACAAAGCAATTTTTTTGGAAAAATTAAATTTATATAGATTTCTCGTAATAATTTAGGGGTCACTTTTATTGGAAAGCCTGTCAGAAACTCTTCAAGATACCTTATTACATGTACTGACTTATAGATGCTGCAACATATAGGTATAGTCAATCAGAACACCTATTTAAATTACACATAATACCATGAACACAATCTAATTGTTAAAATCTGCGGCATGAACGCAGGGTATGCCTGTCAATCTTTTAGTTTTGGTGATTTTTTTTCAAATAAAGTTCAAATCGCAATGTCATATGAGCAATTTATAAAAGCAATTTTGGGTTCTATTCTGAAACTATAAGATCCCCTCTTTTTTAAATAAAATTTCCAAACTCGATAACGTATTATCTAAAATTTACAAAAATTGAAACAATTATTTTTTTAAAATCTATAAATATAAAGTTTTCAGTGCAATCTCATTTAATTTGGTGAAAGCGTTTTTTAGTTATTGTGCGGAGTGTTGATGACAGACAGACTGACATACGAACAAAATACCATATTAACTAAAACCATTACATTTGTGTCCAATTATTTTAAAGTACCTATTTTAATTTGCGGAAGAGTGATACCTTGGTGAAATAGCTGAGCTGCACCTACCGAAATTGGTATTTTTGCAGGTATCTACGATAGAGGGTGTCCGAAGGGAAATCGATTCGTCGAATTCATAACATCCACACTCCTCTTGAATTATCGTCTCTCTACATAATTTCCTACATGCCTATCAAAAATAAAATTACTGATAATGGCAGTAAAATGTTTTCAACTTAAGTTTTATTATTATTTCTCATTTTATATTTAAATAAAAACTCTATTGACTTTGTCATATCTATCATGACAATGTCCCATACATTAATTCTGAGAATAATTCACCTTCGATACATAGTTCACATATAAATTGAATCAATGTCTTTACGAAGTTATCTTATATTATTACATTTACAATTATGTTTATACCCAAGATAATGTGTATTTACTTATTTGAATATAATATATTATAATTTAGAAAATGTTAAACATGTAGTCTCATTAAAGCCTGTGAAGATAATCTTACAATATTTTCTTTATCTGAATTAATACCTTCATATCATATATTCCTCCAAAATGTCTGTCATTGGTTCTACATGGACTGTTTGGGGTTTGTAGTCGATGTATTCCAGTCTTAAAAATATTTCAGAATATTATTTTTTTTTATTTTATCATATAATTATGTAAGTATTTACGAATCCCAAGAAACAATACTAGTATAGCAGACGAAAAAGATGCCCCGAAAATCCAAAGTGAAAACGATTGTTATAGGGGAACGTTTCAATTTTCAAATGAGATGGAACTGAAAGATCGTTATTGGTCGCATTTGCGCTAAAATAGTCATGTTTTCGTTCATTACTGTGACTTCATTCCTCCTTTTGAGGATGCATATTTACCACATCTAATAGACAGAAATGACAACTACCTTAATGATAGGAGTTAATTATATGTGAAGTAAGTTTGCTGCTAGTCTCTGTCGCCTTAGAGTTTGACATTTTGTGAAATGTCAAACTCTAAGGCGACACTCTAAGGTGTGAATCAGATGTGGATACTTAAAAATTCAAAAGATCTTTTAGAGTACATACAATCTAACTCTCTTTCATCTTGTAACAGTATTAAAACATTTGACTTTTCTACTCTGTACACAAGTATTCCACATTCCAAACTAAAAGACAAATTGAAAGAGTTGGTATTACTTAGCTTCATAAAAAAGAATGGCCAACGTAGATACAAGTATCTTGTCTTAGGGAGGGATAAATCCTACTTTGTAAAGAATCACTCTGATTCAAACAAAAAATTCTCTGAAACTGATATTATCAAGATGCTTGATTTCTTGATTGACAACATATTTGTTACGTTCGGAGGACGTGTTTTTCAACAGACTGTCGGCATTCCAATGGGAACAAACTGTGCCCCTCTACTCGCCGACTTGTTTCTTTATTATTATGAGGCTGACTTCATGCAGGAACTTCTTAGGAAGAAAGACAAGAAGTTAGCAATATCCTTTAACTCTACTTTCCGCTATATAGATGATGTTCTTTCACTAAACAATTCAAAATTTGGTGACTATGTGGAACGCATCTATCCAATCGAACTAGAGATAAAGGATACCACAGATACAATAAAGTCGGCTTCATATCTTGACTTACATCTAGAAATTGACAATGAGGGTCGGTTGAAAACAAAACTTTACGACAAAAGAGATGATTTCAGCTTTCCAATTGTGAACTTTCCATTTCTAAGTAGCAACATTCCAGCAGCACCTGCATACGGGGTATATATCTCCCAATTGATACGATATTCCCGTGCTTGCATTTCCTATCATGATTTTCTTGATAGAGGTTTGCTGCTCACAAGGAAGCTATTAAACCAAGAGTTCCAAATAGTGAAGTTGAAATCATCCCTTCGTAAATTTTACGGACGCCATCACGAGTTGGTTGACCGTTATGGAATAACCGTTTCACAAATGATATCGGATATGTTCCTTACGTCGTAACTACAATCCCCTTCCCTTTCATGAATATGACCTACCGAATTAGACTATTTACCGGATTTGTAATCACATAAGCAACACGACGGGTGCCACATGTGGAGCAGGATCTGCTTACCCTTCCGGAGCACCTGAGATCACCCCTAGTTTTTGGTGGGGTTCGTGTTGTTTATTCTTTAGTTTTCTATGTTGTGTCGTGTGTACTATTGTTTTTCTGTTTGTCTTTTTCATTTTTAGCCATGGAGTTGTCAGTTTGTTTTAGATTTATGAGTTTGACTGTCCCTTTGGTATCTTTCGTCCCTCTTTTGTAAATACTGTTTCATCTCTGAACTGTTCTTTGTCATTTAATTGTCTTTGTACCCCGCAAATAGCATTAACCAAGTAAACAGAATGTTGGTATTGACATGCAGTGTAGGTACATTCCGTTTTGTGAATCCTTAAAAATGAGGCAATTTTCAAAACATATGTTTGCATTTTCATTAGCCAAGATAGCGTTTATACGATTTCAATGGTTATTGACTAGTTTTTACGATCATCTCAAACGTTTCAAAATTAAGCATTTTAAATTTTAATATTGGTCTCATGGCTAACCCTTTATATATAGAATAAAATGTATATGTAAATTACGACTTGCTTACCCAATGCGATAAGTATCTCGCATATTTCATGGAAAGAACAAATGAAACACAAAAAGTTGAGCAAAAAGAAGCAGTGTTCATCTTGCCAACCATGACAAAAGTAGTTTAATTATGCTTACCAAGATCAAGTATATTGACAAAACATTGTAAATCCTCACACCGATAATACTTTTATTTTGAATAAATGAACACTTTATTAATTACCTGTACCCTACATTGATTACCTGTACCCTACATTAATTACCTGTACCCTACATTGATTACCTGTACCCTGAATTAATTACCTGTGTAATGCCAATGATTGCTCTCTCGCCTCCTTTGATTGTAATTCCTTCACCGTGTGGCATAGCAACGACACCTCGAGGATGGACAACAAAACGTATTCCTGGTTCAAAGTCAGTGGTAGTATTCTCGTGTATTTCCAAATTAAAAATAAGGTTTATTCCTGAATTATATAAACGAACATACGGAAGGCAATCAAACAAACGTGTTTTAATGAGTGTATCATGACGAATACGGGATGTTTAATACCAATTTACTGTTATTTAAATATTTAAATTGACCTTACGGAATATTCTATCTGTTTTACTGACCATTAGATTCACAAATAAAATAGAGAAACAGCCTCGAAATATTTGGAATCGTTATTGTTATTTTGTTTAATTGCATCAAAACAGAACATTTGTTCTACATTATTTCATCAGCACCATACTCCTTGACGAACAGGGCATTCTACTTTTTCCCCATAACCCAAAATGCTCGAGTAAAATTTGGGGTATACACAAATCAAACAAATTCTGGGTAGTTGAAATATTCGCACAATAAATTTATAAAGTGTAATGTTTATGTACGAGCACTACCTCGATACCAATGCAGGTTTACTTTAAGTTCCTGAATCTACAGAACTGATCGACTGCAATCTAACATGATTTATAAAGAGTTCATAAATAATTTAACTGTTATAAGATCTTATTTTCCTTACAACATTATAGGATTTCGCAGCTGTAGAACCTGTGTAACACAAATA
Source organism: Mytilus edulis (assembly GCF_963676685.1). Classification (NCBI taxonomy): domain Eukaryota; kingdom Metazoa; phylum Mollusca; class Bivalvia; order Mytilida; family Mytilidae; genus Mytilus; species Mytilus edulis. The sequence goes on from NC_092349.1 coordinate 83,703,619, forward strand.
ATGAAATTTATAAATTACTTTTGAGATGTTAAACAATAAACGAACAGAAATGAACTAATCAAAACAAAGTATTTTAAATCAACCAATCAAAACTAAGTATTGTTAATCAACTTACCCCCGTCCAGTCCATCCATAATACCAACATCTGTTTTAAATTCAAAAGTGTAGCAGTTTCCATATCGTGTTGAACGCCAAAGGGTATAACTAGGAATAATTGTATACGTCATAATTATTAACTTATGTTAATGTTACACATTGACAAGAACACACACAAGCTATGAATTATTAAAGGAAAGTTCATGGAAACACCGTCATGCTCTTGGAAATATATTTCAGAGTCAACCAGAGTGTTGTTAACTTGAAGTCAACATATCGGCCATATTTACATTTCCCTTTGATCTAACTGCCTATTATCTTATAAGATCACGGACATGGCTTGATAGTCGAAAATATGGAGAACGACGTCATTATGTAATGCAACAAAACATTGAATACGATTCTCGCTATTTTATTTACTTTGTATACAATTCTTTTAAATAAGATTTATACTCGCACCATTGCTTTTTTGACGAAATATTAAGGGCATTGTCACTTACTTATGATTCAATAATCATTAATGTAAAACAGAAATGAGAGAGCAGATTCACAATTAATACACCCTAGTTGAAACTTAAATGAATAAAACGAATGTTTGTAACGGTCAACTCACTTATCCTTAGAGCAGTAATGATCCGAATTTCTCCAAAGCTGACAAATAATGAACATGTTGTCAATCTGATGACCCAATTCATACTCGTAATTTCTGAAACACAATAATTAAATATTTTGTGACCGACAAAATCATATTCGACAATTAAATCTCTTTGTATCGACCATTCTATGACTATCGTTTACAATTAAAAGAATATCGAAACTGTATTTGTGCCTCTTTCAATTCTCAGTCTGGTTAAATCCTTATAATTATTTGTTTTTTGGGATAATGAATTTATTTTCCACACTAATAACCTCTATTACACGTAAATTGTATATTTGTGTCATTAAATTAGCCTGGCACATGATTATATTTGTTTGTTAACGCAAAGATATGTACTCCATGAAATTTGCTATCTGACAAAAAATAATATACAAAAACTCATTCATATCAATGTGTTGTGTTTATTCAACGATTAACGCGAAGTAAAAATAAATGTTGTTAAGAACAGGATTGTGTTCTCATTGCCGCCATTCGTTTACATAGTTACTGTACGAAAAGAAGTTCGTTGAACGCCGTCTATCGAACCATATACCAAGAACTTCTTCCAGAAGTCCTCTTGACCAATCATATCAACGTGTTCCCTAGTATGCAAATCATACTAAAATCATTTGTATATACAAAATGCGTTTGAGATTACTACAATAATGTTTGTACAAGATAGTAACTATGCCTGCTAGACTACTTTAAAATATAGAGACACCATGCTCTTCTTATTCATAAATTCATTTCTTTACATCAGAACATTTTGAACTCACTTACTATTTTTTCTCGTAGATACACAACACATATTTGGTTAAAAAGTAACAAAATATCAGCTGATACCACACGTTTTTTTTTTGTTGGTAGTTTTTATGTGATTTTGATATATCAATAAACGCTCGTAGGGTGGGTCAATGTACATGTATAAGTACTTCGTAAAAGATGATTCATAAAGTGTTTGAACATTGAAAATACCATTGTTTGTTTCTCAGACTTCTTATACTTGATTAATGCAAAATGAAACAACGCACATGATAAGAACCTGGTAAATAACCATAAATATTTAAATTAGTTGGTGAATGTACAATACTTACGGGAACTGTGATCTAAAATAATATGAGGAAAACATAAACATTTGAGAAAACGATATGAATAATTATTCAGCTCGATAAATAGTGTAATGTTGTCACGTTTAACTACATACAAGTATTATACCAATAGAAAAAAAAAATAACTACCATTCACTTCATAACAATACTATGCATTCAGTTGTTATCTGCTCTTTAGTAGGGTTGTCTCTTTGGCATATCATCCCTTTCCATTCCAATTGTATACTTCAGTTCCATTATTCCTCGGAGTACGGTAATTGTGTTATTTTACTATATGTTGGATCTTTGAGTATTGCTTACTTCCATCTATTGGATTATGTTTAAGTTATTTTAGTGAAAAGTTTTCATTTGCCTTGATTAAAATTTTGTTTTAATTTAGAGTTGTTGTTTTTTTTATCATTTGCTTTTGTGTACATTATTCAGATGCATTTGTTTGTAAAGACGTATTCATTTGTCATCATCGGTATAATTAAGATCTGTGATTGTCTTCTTTGATTTTATTTAAATTTTTTGAACGTTCGGAATTCGAGTCATCATGAGACTGCAACCTGTTATGTCACTTTTAGTTAAGCAGTGGGGCACCGTTAAAGTCCAAAATTCCTCTAAAGTCCACAACACCGCTAGAGTCCACAACAAATTTCCGCTAAAGTCCACAACGCCGCTTAAGTCCACAAACTTTCCACTAAAGTCGACAAAATGACCTCCGCTAAAGTCCACAAGAAAACGCCGTTAAAGTCCACAATAGCAAGTTCCGCTAAAGTCCACAAAAACACCGTTAAAGTCCACATCATTTTTTTATTGTTAAAAACATATTATTCGTTATTTTTATCCCGTTAGTACAATACAAAGCATGGGCCTTTCTTTTTATCAGTTTGATACATGAAAGAAGTACTGTATCTGTATATGATTTTGTTCCATTAATTTAAATGTGATCTTTGTATTAATTATGACGATGATGGCCAATTTGGACATCATTTCTAAAAAGTTTGTAAATTCGTTAGTTTTTTTACTGCATTCTACAAGTACTTTATTTTCTCTTATTCTTTGCATATAATCACTTTTTGACATAATCAATGTACAAAGCAAAGGTGCCTCCTAATCTATAACATTTGAACGGCATTCATTCAGGCAACAATCTTGATTATATCATTAAACAAAAAACTACTAAGTTTATGAATTCCCAAAGGTCTCTTGTCGCAAAACTTTTAACCAATGTTTAACGTTATTAATTTTGGTGTTCGTTATAGAAAACAACGAAAAATAATGTGTTTTGATTTTCAGAACGGAAAAATGAAGCCAGTATGATAAAGTCTAAATAAAAAAGAAAATATTCTATGCTCTAAATTATATTTTTATCGATTAGTATCAGATATCGATGCGTTGAATGGGCTTCTACCAAAATGTCACAATAAACCTTATTTGATCGATATGGGAAGATGTGGTATGAGTGCCAATGAGACAACTCTCCATCCAAGTTAAAATTTATAAAAGTAAACCATTATAGGCCAAGGTACGGCCTTCAACACGGAACCTTGGCTCACACCGAACCGCAAGCTATTAAGGTCCCCAAAAATTACAAGTGTAAAACCATTTAAACGGGAAAACCAATGCCCATAAATGGGGCTTAAAAATGTACATAAACTAGTTGTTTATCTTGGTAAAGTGTTTTAATCACATGTAAAATCACTCACAAGATTAATATGTATAAAATCACATAACGCTAAATCTGTTCTACAGTAACCAATAAAATTGTATTGAAAAGAACAGAAACATTTTTTGATATTATATAATTCGTAAAAGTTTCAGCTTAAAACTTCATACTAGTCTTCCATTTAGCCTTTTCAAAATACTAAAACAGTATCTTTAAAAGAGAACAAAAACAGGAAATTAACTATGAAAGCTATACCGCGAACTTTGATCAATTAATATGACTATATGATAGTTTAATTATTGTTGGTGTTCGGGCTCAATGCAAAATGAACGTTCCTATCGCCTTTATTGTATATCAACATCCTGCCTTTATCCCATATCCACACCCTCCAATACTATAGACATATATAAGTTTTTATTAGTTCTGATTTCTCAACACACAAATACCAATACATTTGGCAAGTGAATGCAAAAAAAAGCCAACAACATTTGACGGCATTTACAGTTGGATGTTCACAAACCATTTGTTGAAAGGCGCAGAATTGTCTGAATATATATTTGTTTATTTGGTCATAGTTTTCTTCGGTTTGTTTTGTTTTTCTCCTGGCGCAAATCAAATTTTTGGATAAAATATAAACTTTGTGTTATATCATCAAAAATTGATAATTAACGCTTCAAAATAGATATATTACCAAATAAACAAATATTAGACCGTTGGTGTTCCCGTTTGAATGGTTTTACACTAGTAATTTTGGGGCCCTTTATAGCTTGTTGTTCGGTGTGAGCCAAGGCTCCGTGTTGAAGGCCGTACTTTAACCTATAATGGTTTACTTTTTAAATTGTTATTTGTATGGAGAGTTGTCTCATTGGCACTCACACCACATCTTCCTATAGCTAAATAAACATGTGAATGTTCTGCTTCTATTGGTACTAATTTTGATTAAAATTTTGCATGAAATAGTCCCTTAATATTTGTTATGAAAAAAACGTAGATTTTCATGATATTTATAACAACAAATTGTAGGTGATGACAAATACTTCTGACCATTACATTTTACTGGCTTGACGGGTTTGAAGTAACGTTCCTAAATGTTCAAAAAATTTCTTAAAATCTTGAATTCCAAAATATAACATGTATAAGTCAGTAGTCTGATGTACAGTAGTTGTCGTTTGTTTTTGTAATTTATACTTTTTTCTCGTTTTTGTTTTTTTTATATAAATTAGACCGATGGTTTCCCGTTTGAATGGTTTTACACTAGTACTTTTGGGGCCCTTTATAGCTTGTTGTTTGGTTTGAGCCAAGGAATTCGTGTTGAAGGCCGTACAATGAACTAGGTTTACTTTTATAAATTATTATTTGGATGGAGAGTTGTCTCGTTGGCACTCACACCATCTCTTCTTATATCTATGTATGTACTTCCAATAACTTCAATTGCAATTTGATCATTTTAACTCAATTTCATACTGAAAAATGTATCGTCACTTTTGTATTTGATTAAAGTTTTATTTCATTTTCTGACTCTTGATAAATCTGACAAATGCACCTGTATGGTCGAGCTCGTACTAAACGGTACGAGTATACCCATACGGTACGATCACACGTTCAGGTATACTTATATGGGCCAGACCGTATTCGCACGGTTCAAATACTCATATTGTCAGGAACATATATACATGTAGCATTGTTGAAATATTTTTTGTATACTTGTTTTCATCATGGATGATACACAATACGTATAATTTATTCAATTCATCTTTCATTCTGAAACAAATTCATTTTCCTTTTTGAAAACAAAACAAACATGCATACCAATGAGTGATGGAAATCTGTTGAGCACCACAAAATGTATGAATGTGTGGTATTCTTTATCATTATTTTGATTTCAAACAAGAACATGATGGTTCAAAGACTATTTTTGAGATTTACGAACCATTTTGGCTGCTGTGGAGCCTAACAGTAACTGAATGGAAATCTTACTTATGTTTTATAGATATTTGCAAAGGAAATTTAAATATCAAATATAGGCTCCAAATTTTGTCTGAAGCATTTTCATAAAGAGAACGCTTTGTTGGAAGTTCTTGTGGATGAACAATGTTTACTAAAGAATAGAAAGAGTATAATAGCTAGATAACCTTTCAGAAATTTTGTCTGTTTGATTGATGGAAAATCACAACACAAAGATAAAATGTATGGTGATAAAGCAAATACTATAATCTTTTCATTCATCAAAAATATAATTTATGCTGAAAAGATATACTTTCTAAGAACAAAAGTCCATGCTTTTAATTATATCTATTATATCGGGTGTAAAAAACAGAATTGATCTTTTGATAATAAAAAAAAAATTGTTTGGACTTAAGCGGAACTTGTCATTGTGGACTTTAACGGTGTTTTCCTGTGTACTTTAGCGGACATTTTGTGGACTTTAACGGCGTAATGGACTTTAGCGGAAAATTGTTGTGGACTTTAGCGGTGTTGTGGACTTTAGAGGAAGTGTGGACTTTAACGGTGCCAAAAAGCAGTTTTCAAGATATTTCTTCTTCCAAAAATAGTCCATCAAATAGAATGTCCTTTTTTTCTTTCTTACAATTGAGATGCTGGATGAACACACTATATAGTTAGTATTGTTCTTTTTGTCAATTGTATGTGTAACTGTACAATGTATGATATACCTTTATTTTTTTTTAGATATAATTGCAATGATGGGGACATTAAATTATTAAAATTTTACCTTGTGATATTTTGTATCAATGACGTCATCGAACAATATATTTCGTCGAGTCTACATAGTTCATCTCGTGTGTTGTCAGCCTATAACCCAAAACAAAATATGTATATATGAAGATAAATTAAAACTGCAAAACATCATTAGAAGACATCTTGGAATATAATAGATAGAAGCGAACACTTGGAGAGTCTTTTTATTCAATGTGGGGTTAGAGAATGTACAATTTTTCATTACACGGTTAGTTTTTGTGTTATATAAAGAGCTAGATCGTTACATTTGGTCACAGGATGAGCGATTTGAAAAATAGGTACAGAAAACACATTAACAGCTAGAAAGTTGGCATTTGGTATTGTTCAAACCAATGAAGTAGGTTCTTGATATGGAATACTTGGTCACTTGTCTTGTCTTGTCTTGTGGTAGTTCCGTCCTATATAGGACCACCTCCAGTAACACGAGTAGATTATAGATTCACAATTGTTCTATTTAAAATGTTTTTGTTGTTTAGGAATAATAATTTACAGAGGGGTGGCTGCCCTTAATCCCTTTCTATTGCTACCAGGCAAAGCGTTCAGAATGTTATTTATGCCTACGTGCAAAGAAAAGCATAGTCCTAGCAGGTTTAGGTTTTGATTACAGTTACATTTACAACCACAACCACTTTGATAGGCTCCTAGTCAAATGCCTCATGTTGAGATATTTGATAGGACTTATTCGTTTCACAGTGTTGTAATGATCTAATACGATAAATATGGGGTTGGTTAATTTCACATGGGGTTTGAGCTTCGTTCGATTCAACATAGTATAGAATATGTACATAATCAGAAGCCTTTTTTGAACATTTGAAAGCCAGGAATGTGTAATATTTAAAGTAAAGACCTCTTTGCAAACAAAGGCAACATGGATTTACTTTAAATTTAACCTGTGCTTGTTTTGTCCGATGAATAATTAAAGAAAAAAATGCAAATTTTGATGATCGTAATACGATCGTGTAGATCGCAGTAAGGTAGTATCACGGTCGTGGTGAGGTCTTCAAGATCGTGATGAGCGTGGCCAACTTTGAACATGTTCAAAACAATCGTGGTGCGGTCGTGGCGAAATCCAGTCGTAGTAGAAGCGTAGTGAGAGCGCACTAAGATCGTAGTAAGATCGCAAAGATCGCTGTACCATCTTAGCGAGAGCGTAGCGAAAGCGTAGCGAAAGCATGATTCGATTCACAGAGACTGCGCTACGATCTCACGGCGACGTTATTACGACCTCACTACAACCATCACGTTCTCACCGCGACCCAACTACGCTTCCACTACGACTATGCCACGCTGTTCACGACCATAGTACGATTCTAGCACGCCATTGCCGACCTCATCACGCTCTTCTGACGACCTGACTACGTTCATACTACGACCATCATTCTCATTGTCATTTTCAAATAACATATATTAAATCTCTCCAGGTTTTGTTTGTATGTATGTAATTAGGACTTCTTGTCCATTTTCTTCAACGCTCAACCATGTTTCTCGTTTATATATAGATTAAACCGTTGGTTTTCTGTTTGAATGGTTTTACACTAGAAATTTTTGGGGCCCTTTATAGCTTGCTTTTCAGTGTGAGCCAAGGCTCCGTGTGGAAGGTCGTACCTTCGCCTTTGATAGTTTACTTTTATAAATTGTTACTTGAATGGAGAGTTGTCTCATTGACACTCATACCACATCTTCCTATATCTATTGACACATCTGTGTCATCTCTGCTATCGTTCACTAAAATATCGTTTGAGCTTTATGTATGGTCTCAGCAATTACACAGTTATTTTACTTTACAAATCATGATATCAAATTTGCTTTTTTTAAAAACAAGTAAAATTTGTTTGTTTCTTTTGATTGTCTTCTTTCTCATCTATGTCTAAGCAGAGAGCTAGTGGAAGAAATTTTTGTTAGTCAAACGAGCTACTTCACTTTGTTAAATATTGCATTTTCCTTTTCTTATTATCAATATACTTGTTTTACCTCCGAATGGTATACACATCACATTTTTGTTGACAAGAACTCGTATTCAATACAGCAGCTTACTATAAGAGAACACAATTCAGTGAACTTATCTCCTCAGTGAATATTGCAAGTATATTTACCTTAAATTAATGAATTCATTACAATATATTGGGTTTGCAGTCATGAATCAATCAACTAAGTTAAAATTTATATGCAGACATTCCATGCATGCGTTTCCGTGTATTTGTAATTAATCAGACCTTTACAGATACGGACTCGTTGCCCTGTATTTTTTGTGAATGAGGTTATATTTTATAAGGGTTTTTTTCAATTGATTTATGTATGTTATTGTTCTCCATTTGTTTCCTTGTATTCCTTGTATTAGTCTGATACTAATGTGTCGTTATTATTTTGGATCATTGTGCTGTTGTTTTTGATTAATTGTTTCTTACAGTCAATTTTGTCACCAGCTTATTAGAAGCATTAGATACCAAAGTGATATTGACACTCACAATCATAAACCATTGTTTCTTAACAAAGTAACACATTTATTGTAAAACACCAAACACGACCATAAAACAAACAACAGTCTACAAAACACATCATAGAAAACAACAGACTGAGCAACAGGATGCACTTTTCATGACAACAGATAAGATAACCAAGACTGTTACGTGTATAAACAACACAGACATTGAAACATTAAAAAGCACAAAGATCTATACTGAAACACTTAAAAATAAAATCAACACGACCACTTATAAAAAACAATTAAGGTGATTTGATGTCCATCGAGAGAGCAAGCAAATCCTGCCCAAACAAATATGATGTTGCTGGTGTGTTTTGGATATGCCACACCGTAACTCTGTACTGTAAAAGATCCTGTCATTATGTTAGTGTTCTATTATAAATTAGAAAATACGTTGAACGACAAATGACAAAATTATTTTAACCGCGTAATGATTCTTAGAAAGAAGGAAGTTCTGGACAATTTCAAATCTCGGTCTAGTTCGGAAATTAATTCTAACTTACTTTTAATTTTTAACCCTGTATGCCAACATTCCCTATGTGAAATTATAACATTGTTTTGTATCAACATTGAACGAAAAAAATTCTTTCTATGTGACGTATACATTTTTTTGACATTAGACACGCAAAGCAATGTTTGATAGATGATTTTGTGTTTTTTTGTTTGTTTGTAAAATTGTTTCTTTTAAAATTGTAACATAGTTATGACTGCTGTACCCGTATTTTGACTATTTTATTCATCATATCTGTTTTGTTCACGCATCGTTGTAAATATAACGGAATTTGACGAGACTGTCGTACAAGTGAGAGGTTTAGCGCTATAAAACCAGGTTCAATCCACCCTTTTCGACATTTGAAAATGCTTGTACCAATTCAGGAATACGACAGATGTTGTCCATACGTTTTTTATGTGTTTTGTCATTTGATTTTGCCATGTGATTAGGGACTTTCCGATTGAATTTTCCTCGGAGTTCAGTATTTTGTGATTCTACTTTTTAATACATAACAAACAATTTTCAATAAAACTGACTATATCTTCAAGAAAATAACAAGTTATAACTATCTTTTTTTTATGAAAAAGTAGAAGATATTATTCATGATTAATAAGACACAAATGACTATGGCAATTATTATGATCCATAAACCATGCTGAACGTCTTCAATATTTAAACTCATTTAGTTGCATGTAGTTAATTTGTTTAAAACACAATTATTATAGTCATTTATTTTGTGCCTTGAGGATCATTATAGTTCTACACGATGAAATGACTTCCTGTGATGACAGACAATGAGTGATTTTCTAGGAAATTAGCTGGTTTTGCTCAGATAATCACAAAACGAAACACGGATTTGCTTTCATTGACGAAATACATCGAGATTTAATATAAACGCTTTATGTTTGAATAACTTAGATACAGTAATTACAGAATCTCTTTATCAAAGTTAACACCAATAGATACATTTCATACAACATGTTATGTACTTGTATGTTTAACACGTCATGCACTTTAAATTCGTAGCATGTAAACGCATGTGACTAGGTCATAACGATTGGTGCAATCATCGTTTCCAACAGACTGATTTATCTGTCATTTTGATATCATTTATAGAGCGGAAATCCAAAGTCATTTCTAGAGTTCTTACTTTTCTCTAGGATTATTTTTCTAAAAAAAAATGTTTCTAAATGAGTCATTATTTTTACAATACAGAACTTTTAATGCACGAATTAAACTCATTAAAAATTCATTAAAGTTATGCATTTTCGTATTTGACCATGCATGCTAGTGTATGTCCCTTTGGATATATGAGTAACTTTTTCAACAATTTTTTTCGTCTTTAAATTAAAAAAAAAGGAAAGAAAATCTGAAAAATTTAGTTAATTTCATATTTTTTATCATGAGGTCATTTACTTGACCAAAATTGAACTATTTCTTTTCTTTATATATACTAATAGGCTCAGGTTATAGGAAAAACTAGTTTTGGAGTATCAAATAAGATGACTGCATCAATTATCTAAGAGAAATTCAACAGTATAACTGTACAATTTCGATGTCGCGTATTCTTTATAGTGCGCACTGATAAAGCCGAAATAAACTGGCTAAACGACCAAGATCTTTTTGATCGTATACCGTATTTGAGTCTCATTATCCAAGGTTTATCATAGGAAATATTCAATAACTTTTCAGGTTTATAATTAACAGTACTACAATCGAGGAATTCAAAAGAGGGGCGAAAGATACCAGAGGAACAGTCACACTCATAAATCGAAAATAAAATGACAACGCTATGGCTTAAAATGAAAAAGACAAACAGACAAAACAATAATATAGTACACAAGCAACAACATATATACAGAAAACTAAAGACTGACCAACACAAACCTCACCAAAAAACCTGGGGTGATCCAAAGTGCTCCGAAAAGGGTAAGCAGATCCTGCTCCACATGTTGAACCCGTCGTGTTGCTCATGTTATTACAAACCCATTAAAAAATCTAATTCGGTAGGTCACATTCATGAAAAGGGACAAGGATTGTAGTAACGAAGTAAGGATTTTCAATACATTATCTATTTACCACAACGTTTTTCTTAATAGTCTCAGAACTTTAGACATTTTAATAACAGATAACATATGATTTGCTCTAATGTAATTGTCCTTTAGTAAATTTTTATTTTGTTATATCTGATAGAGTCATTCAATATTGCAGCATTGTAGTTTGTAAACCATGAAAGGAAACAATTATTAAATCAATTTGGTTCTTTATGATAGTTTGTATGTTCAATTTGTTGATAAGGCTAAACATCAATAAATGTAATATTCTCATTATTTACTTATAAAAACAAATATGTCAGGGACAGAAAACACCATACATACATAGGGAACTTTATAAAAAATGGGCTCTAACACAAATTTTCCCAATATTATATCTTAAAGCTATCATGGGTCAAAATATTTTTTTACATTTTCCTTTACGATCTTAGATATATTTCATTGATGACAATAATGGCAGTACAGTTTATATAAATTGCGAAGAACTGTTGTACCTATTTTATTTCGCCGATAAAAAGTTTTTTTTGTAATGCGATCTTTCAAATTTGGAAAAAAAATTCTGGTTTGTTATTTGCCATGTCAGTACCGCAGGAATGACTATTGAACTTGTGAGACTCTCGGGGTTGTAAGTAATTTAAACTTCTGTGAAAAAGCAGTTTTGTATGATTTATTCACATATGTTTGTAACGATAATATCTTTGTAGTCTTTGTTGAATGGGTTTTCCAAAGCAAACCATGTAAACTCCTGGAAGTCGTTCAAACTATAATTGCAATTGATAGTCCCGTTTGTTTTTTCTAACTTGCCGAGTGTGCTTTTTCCATACGTTCGTTTGATCAAGACAAACCATAATAATATAAGCTACTTATGGCTGTTTGAAATCAAAAATGAACATGCAAATAAGGTTTTATATCAAATGGCTTACAAATCATGTAAATGATAAAAGAAAAACAAAAATATCGTTATCAATAATTTGTCTAATTTTGGACTTTAGAATTACATGAAACAGAAAATATTTTCATCAACTTGTAAATTTGTACATGAATAAATGAGAACAAGATGTATATATTAAAGTACCACAAGAAAAATAACCAAGTGACGTATACATGTAAGTGTTACATTGAAAATGCAAGTCATAAAAATTTTATTTCATTAAACGAAAATATAAAATATTCCTCAATGAGACAGCAACTTCACGACAACATCGTGCGCCTCATTCCTAGTGATAAAAAGCAAATTTGAAGTTAAACATGTCTATTTTTTCGCTTGTGTGAGAGAAACTATACTGTGTTGAGGTCAAGAATTTACTGTGGACATTGAAAGGAATATGAATCAGTTATGTCTCATCAAACATTAGTAACAATAACAGATAACATATGATTTGCTCTAATGTAATTGTCCTTTAGTAAATTTTTATTTTGTTATATCTGATAGAGTCATTCAATATTGCAGCATTGTAGTTTGTAAACCATGAAAGGAAACAATTATTAAATCAATTTGGTTCTTTATGATAGTTTGTATGTTCAATTTGTTGATAAGGCTAAACATCAATAAATGTAATATTCTCATTATTTACTTATAAAAACAAATATGTCAGGGACAGAAAACACCATACATACATAGGGAACTTTATAAAAAATGGGCTCTAACACAAATTTTCCCAATATTATATCTTAAAGCTATCATGGGTCAAAATATTTTTTTACATTTTCCTTTACGATCTTAGATATATTTCATTGATGACAATAATGGCAGTACAGTTTATATAAATTGCGAAGAACTGTTGTACCTATTTTATTTCGATGATAAAAAGTTTTTTTTGTAATGCGATCTTTCAAATTTGGAAAAAAAATTCTGGTTTGTTATTTGCCATGTCAGTACCGCAGGAATGACTATTGAACTTGTGAGACTCTCGGGGTTGTAAGTAATTTAAACTTCTGTGAAAAAGCAGTTTTGTATGATTTATTCACATATGTTTGTAACGATAATATCTTTGTAGTCTTTGTTGAATGGGTTTTCCAAAGCAAACCATGTAAACTCCTGGAAGTCGTTCAAACTATAATTGCAATTGATAGTCCCGTTTGTTTTTTCTAACTTGCCGAGTGTGCTTTTTCCATACGTTCGTTTGATCAAGACAAACCATAATAATATAAGCTACTTATGGCTGTTTGAAATCAAAAATGAACATGCAAATAAGGTTTTATATCAAATGGCTTACAAATCATGTAAATGATAAAAGAAAAACAAAAATATCGTTATCAATAATTTGTCTAATTTTGGACTTTAGAATTACATGAAACAGAAAATATTTTCATCAACTTGTAAATTTGTACATGAATAAATGAGAACAAGATGTATATATTAAAGTACCACAAGAAAAATAACCAAGTGACGTATACATGTAAGTGTTACATTGAAAATGCAAGTCATAAAAATTTTATTTCATTAAACGAAAATATAAAATATTCCTCAATGAGACAGCAACTTCACGACAACATCGTGCGCCTCATTCCTAGTGATAAAAAGCAAATTTGAAGTTAAACATGTCTATTTTTTCGCTTGTGTGAGAGAAACTATACTGTGTTGAGGTCAAGAATTTACTGTGGACATTGAAAGGAATATGAATCAGTTATGTCTCATCAAACATTAGTAACAATGTTCAATCGTGGATCAATATTTCGTTTTATGCACATATTTTCAAAATTACTCTGTTAAGTCGGTGCATTTTCAAAATCCAATTGAAAGCTGTAATTCAGATTGAAAGATTCTTTATATTTTATATTTAAAATAGAGACGTATCATGACAATTTGCATTTTTCAATGAGAGTGCTTGATAACCATATCATTAAAGAATGTATTAAATTCTCAAATGTCGTAGCTGTTAAAAGTACTTTGACAAAATTTAAAGCCATATTAGAAAAATGGAGAAATCTACTAAATCCATTATTTAACAATCTACGTTCTATCAAGGAGCAAATTGATTATAAGAGAAATTGTCAATTTTAAACTTTTGAATCCGAAGAAATGTCAAAGGGTTATTAGAATTTATTGGAATTTATTGGAATAAACTGATCCAGAGAGAATACCAATTCAAAGAACAAAATGCCAGTAAAGAAATCAAAATGAAGTAAACGTTCTTTAAAGAGTTGGAAAAGTGAGAGGTTTAGCTAGCTATAAATCCAAATTCAATCCACCATTTTCTACATAAGAAAATGCTTCTACCAAGTCAGGAATATATAAAAAAGAAAATGTGGTATGATTGCCAATGAGACAACTATCCACAAAAGACCAAAATGACACAGACATTATCAACTATAGGTCACCGTACGGCCTTCAACAATGAGCAAAGCCCATACCGCATAGTCAGCAATAAAAAGGCCCCGATAAGACAATGTAAAACAATTCAAACGAGAAAACTAACGGCCTTATTTATGTAAAAAAAAAATGAACAAAAAACAAATATGTAACACATAAACAAACGACAACCACTGAATATACAGGCTCCTGACTTGGGACAGGCACATACATAAATAATGTGGCGGGGTTAAACATGTTAGCGGGATCCCAACCCTCCCTCTAACCTGGGACAGTGGTATAACAGTACAACATAAGGGCGAACTATAAAAATCAGTTGAAAAAGGCTTAACTCATCAGATGTCATTTGATTAGGGACTATCCTTTTTGAATTTTGCTCGGAGCTCAGTATTTTTGTGATTTTACTTTTTAAAGGGTTATAACAAGCATAACAATTGCTATGTTCCCACCATCTTGAGTTTAGTAATTATCTATTTCAAGTTCTGATTAAAGCTACTTGCACAATGTTTTGTCAATAGTCTTCGTGATCTTTTCATTAAATCAAATTAAGCAACATATTTGTATAAACCAGACACAGAAATTGTTATGTCATCTAAAAAGGTATAAGCTAAACAGTCCACAATGTTATTCCCAAGGTCATATTTTTCTAATCATGTGTAATTTTTAGTTCGTCATCAAGCACTTACATATACATATATAGATATAAAAAAAGATTTAGTATGAGTGCAATTGAGACAACTCTCCATCCAAGTCACAATGTACTAAAGTAAACCATTGCAGGTCAAAGTACGGTTTATAACACGACGCCTTGGCTCACACCGAACAGCAAGCTGTAAAGTGCCCGAAAACTACTAGTGTTAAACCATTCAAACGGGCAAACCAACAGTCTTATCTATATAAATTGTTTATTATAATGCTTTTTGTTAAGCAGGTTTCACTAAATCAAATGTATACAATGATTCCAAAGAATCCTTACTTATACAGCAATGTGTTACTACATCTGTAAGTTTGTTAAGTTAAATTGAAAACTTATCATAAAATTTTATATAAAGAATATGTTTTCAAAATTGTAACGAAGAATTTTATTGGCTTTCATCATTTATTTGCAAGGGTAGGATTCAGTACCGCCATTTTGAATCCTTGATATTCGTGATAATTTCAGTAACATGAAAACAGTAAACCGAAAAACCTAATGTTTGTCGATATCTATTTAATTTTGAAGAGTAAACAATGTCTCAAATGTCTGGTGTTGATCCCTAAATTGTATATATGGTGTCACGATGAATATATAAGCCAAGACCTAAGCCATTTTTGGAAACAATTACTAAAATTGACAGAACTAGATTGAGGATAAAAGAAATGAATTTTAAGTATCATAAATTTAAATTAAGGATTCAAAAACAAGTAAAACGTAAAATCACTCCGCGAAAATAGGTTGTAATTTAGGTTGGATTGGTCGGTCCAACATCTGTGCTTGATCAGGATTCGTAACAATCAGAGCTTCCTCTGCCTCTATATCAAATCCTACCACCACGCCCACGTGTTCTAGTAGATTTTGGTGGCATGACTGTATTGTTTCCAATAAATCTACGTATTTATCAGAATAGAAGGAATAGAACTGTATTGATATGGCAAACGATGTTGACGTTATTGCTGAGAACGTAGTAAGATCGCGGTATGAACGTAGTATAATCGTGGTAAGATCGTGCTATAATCGCAGTAGAAGCTTGGTAAGATCGTGTTGCAATCGGATAACTCGTGGTATGGTCGTAGTGAGAACGTGATGAGCGTAGAAAGATCTTGATAAGCGTAGTGAGGTCGCAGAATAAGCGCGGTAAGAACGTGGTATAATCGTAGCGGGATCGTGGTAGAAGCCTTATGAGAACGTAGTAGCATCGTGAAAGCAACGAAAATTTACATTTTCATGCCGCTCATACCGCGACCTCACCACGATCTGAATTTATTTTAGATCGCGGTGAGCGTGGTGCAATCGTGCAATGGTGCAATCGTGGTCTAGTGGGACTGGGGCTTTAATATTTCGAGTAATGCTGTCAAGTCTTACTTACGAGTTTTCGTGCGTACTCTTCATTTGCCAATTTCTCCATTTTTCTTTTGAATTCTTCATTTTTGCTTTGTCTATATCGATTCAAATTACAAACTGTAAAAGCTGGGAATTCTGTGTAGAATTCTTGCTTAAAAGACGTAACTATTGGAAACGAACTGTACAGTATAAAAATGTCAACAAGCTGTCTTATAACTAATGTTACGCAAACAAGAAAGGCAAGAATCCATAGAATTCGTTTGAATGCCGAATTTGTTGAAAATATATTAGCTATGCCATGAATGGTTGATCCCGAAGCGATATCTGTAAGTTCGTCTTTAAATTTTACGTCTGATGACTTTTCCTCTGTGGTCGGACTTAAAGACATGCTGTCCAATCCAAGGACACTGTAATAAGTAAATAAGTTATTCAAAATACACAGCAAAACAGTGGCGGATCCAGAAATTTTCATAAGTGGGGGCCCACCGACTGACCTAAGAGGGGGCCCGCTCCAGTCACGCTTTAGTGATTCCCTATATAAGCAACAATTTTTTTCCCAAAAAAAGGGGGCGGGCCCCCTTGCCCCCCCCCCCCCCTAAATCCGCCTCTGCAAAATCTGTTACATTATATCAGTTACTAGGGATCATTGCATAAAATATGTTTATACTACTGACGACCTTCTGAATGAATTTGGTCGACCAACACGAAAGATTTGGGGAACTATTAACAAAGTTTTTTTTACATACAATGTACTGCTAAATGATTTATTATTGTTGTTTCCAAATTAAAAAGTTAAGAAAGATTGCAAATGTTATACTTTTTAATTTGTTCCATACACAACTTATAGAAAATTATATTGGTGCTGGGCCAGAGACTTACTTTGTGATCTCAGTTTTAGAATAATCAAAGCGATAATGAAGACGAATACAAATAAAGAATAATTGTGTTACGTGTACATTTTAATTGATATACCCCTAATTTTGATAGTTTTACGTATTATGTCTGTTTGGTTTTTTCACACATTGTTGTCAATATAATGAAATTGTATACGACTATTATAAAAGTGAGCGGTTTCACTAGCTATAATACCAGGTTCAATCCCCCATTTTCTACATAAAAAAAGCCTGTACCAATTCATAAATATGAAAATTGTTATCCTTTTGTTTGATGCGTTTAAGTTTTCGATTTTTTGCCCATTTGATAAGGCAAAATAGAATCACAAAAATACTTTACTCCGAGGAAAATTTAAATTGGAAAGTTTCTAATCAAATGGCAAAATCAGACGCTTAAACACATCAAACTCAAACGAATGGACAACAACTGTCATATTACTGTCTTGGTACAAGCTTTTTCGTAATCTACGTACTAACAGATTATTCAAAAATAAAATTGGTAAAGAAAAATCTGTATTAAATAAATCATACAAGAAAATTACGAAATTGAATTTGCAAGATTTAGAAGTGGTTCTGCTCCTTGTAAAATTAAGACTGGCAGATATGAGGGTCTTTTACTTGAAAATACATTTTTGTTATGAAAATATTCTAATTTAAAATGAAATACATAGTTGAATGAATCGTCCAGAGTATGACGATTTGAGTTGTTATTTTTTGTTAAGTTATAGATATAATGCATTTATCTGATGATTGAAGATTTAAATTGTTATTCAAAATATGCACTTTTTTACTGCAATGACTTTCTATTGAAAAGAAGAAGTATTTTATACTGATAATTAAAAGGGTAGATATGTATATAATTTTATTAGCTGCGGAACCGTAGCTCTTAGGTCCTTATGCTATTTTTTGACTATTTGCGGACCATAGAGCTACGGATTTTTCCTATTTCAAAACGTTCGGAATTGCGACCCAGGTTCAGGTCGCACTTATTTCCCAAAAATTTATTGTTTATAATCAATGCAAAGCTTGTCAATATACATAGTTCCTTTCGTCAGATATTGTTCTAGGATATGACGTACCTATTTATGTTTAAATATTCATTTCCTTAACACTATTATCTAATTATTTCCATTTGTATACATTCTCCGCCTATTTTGTTCGGCCATATTGAATCTCGTGGTGACGTCACGAAAATCAAGAAAAGATAACTCTAATAGGAAAGCACGTGTTAGTTTATTTACGTTGTCTTTTATTTTATTTTCATGACCTTTTGAATGAAAGTACGTTTAATTAAAGTAAGATACTAACGGAATAAACAATTCTTTCAAGCAATTTAAATATTTAGTATGAATAAATCTTGTAAAGTCTTATAAACACTCGATTCTCGCTTAGAAATAAGTAAACAAACCAACACGTGTTTTTCTGTAAGAGTTGTCTGTTCTTGTTTTTCGTAGGCGTTCCTCACCTCCAACATAGGAGATCGGGGATATTTGAGTTATCTTTTCTTGATTTTCATGACGTCACCACGAGATTCAATATGGCCGAACAAAATAGCCGGAGAATAGGTACGTCATATCCTTGAAAAATATCTGACGAAACGAACTATATATATTGACAAGCTTTGCATTGATTATAAACAATAAATTTTTGGGAAATAAGTGCGACCTGAACCTGGGTCGCAATTCCGAACGTTTTGAAATAGGAAAAATCCGTAGCTCTATGGTCCGCAAATAGTCAAAAAATAGCATAAGGACCTAAGAGCTACGGTTCCGCAGCTATAATTTTATATAGTCTCTTATAATTTTTTTTGAGTAGTTCGTGTAAGTTTGTGATAATGTTTTATTTACCATTTATATTGGGTATGAAGAAGTCAGCCTTTAAAAGTATTGTCTTTTCTTGTCTTTAAACACATTTTATTTGAACATTTACATTTCAGTTAATTAAGAAATGTTATTTGATCTAAATGTCTGGATTAAATTCGGCTGTGGAATACAATAACGTTGAAACTCTGGGTCTAGATTTATTTGATTGAACTGTAACTAAATAAAAAGATAATTCTAAACTAAAATATATCAAGATTTACATTCATACTCACAGTTAAAACAATACTACAATTCCTACCATTCAATTATACCGTCGTGTCATCTAATGTCTAAAAACTATTAATCTACATTTTCCGTCTCATAAGTAAGAACTGATGCACCAAGAAGATTAGTCCATAAATGAAATGTCTAATAAGGGAAAATATAAAAGAAGATGTGGTAGGATTACTAATGAGACAACTTTCCACAAGAGACCAAATGACACACAAATTAACAGCTTTAGGTCAAATCATGCATTAATCATAAACACTGCACTGTCGATGAAACAAGTTCTTGATTAAAAACAATTAGATTTATGCAAAATGTGTTAAACTAAGTGTATTTCAAACGCCGTGGTTTAAACATTTTGATATCAATCGCTGCGATTTGTTTTTCTATTGAAGAAATTAAAAACGGCATGCAAGACCGTATACACTAGAGTGTGAAGTGAATCACAAGGTATAAACAGAAATTTCATTTTATTATATATAACAAAGAGATTAATTACTCTGACATTGAGTTGAATATTTTTCCTACACTTTAGGACATGTTTTATTTTTTTCATAAAGTGATCTTATTTTAGTAGGTTTCTTATATGAATTTGATTTTGAATGAATGAAATTATTCGACTGTAGAAAAATCATATTCAAAGCCGCTTTACACCACGTTTGTGGATGTCGCATTGGTAAAGATGATAAGGGAAAGTATCCTTTTTAAAACTTTCCTTTGGCAACAAATTTAAAGGTCTCCATGCTATCAATGTGGGCGATACATTTTATCATATAAATCCGTTTACTCGAAAGACCTCTTTATTTTTAAAGAGCAGTATATATACCTTTTATTTCTTGTATCTATACCAAACGTTGATATATTCTAAATATCATCTGTTGTCTTGCGATTAAAATTGTAAAATATGGTGTATTCTGTACCAATGGAGTGACTGTCAAAAGTCTGGGTATTCAGTATTCGCTTTCAAGTTTTACATCGTTTGTTTCCACACACCTCTTAAGAGCCCACTGACGATGAGCATGAGGATTAATTGGCTCTCACTATCAAGTCTTTATAGTGAGTAAGTGCTTTTATAGTCTAACCACAACAGCCAAGCAATTGATAATTTGTTTTAAAAGATTTACATAACTAATTCCGGCTCATAAGGATCAAATAAAACACTAAAAATACAGCCACATTTTCTTATTATTTTAACAGAACTTAATCCCTTTATTTAAGGTTTACAAGGGAATGACGATTTTTTGTATATAAAGAATGCATGTTACACTCATGTTCGGGGCAAACATTCTTGTTCTTTATACGACCAAGGATACTATCTTTTAAAATGTGTCCCTTAACTATTTCTACTATCAGTTTTATCTTTTATATTTGTGTGTGCAGAGGAACGATTTTTTTTCGCGTATTTCATTTTGTTTGATGACAAAACGTATAATAACAAAAATATCGTACTCCAAGGGAAAATCGAAACGGAAAACCCCTTAGCAAATGTCAAAATCAGAAGCTCAACCACATAAAACGAGTCTACAACCAATACAATCTCATATGAATAAAAGCTGCCAGTGATGTTTATTACAAGTCAACGAGACGTCAATCCAACGATACATCAACACAACTGACAAAAGACCTAGTACTTACACAAGAACTAAAAATGAAATAACAACCACCAGTAACAGTAAGAGTTTAAAAATTCCTGTCTTTGGATGAAAAAAGAGGGACAAAAGATACCAGAGGGAGAGTCAAACTCATAAATTGAAAATTAACAGACAACGCCATGGCTAAAAATAAAAAGACAAACAGACAAATAATAGTACAGAAGACATAACATAGAAAACTAAAGACTAAGAAACACGAACCCCACCCAAAAAACTGGGGTTGATTTCAGGTGCTCCGGAAGGGTGAGCAGATCCTGCTCCACATGTGGCACCCGTCGTGTTGCTTATGTCATTACAAATCCGGTAAATAGTCTAATTGGTAGGTCATATTCGTGAAAAGAGAAGACGCACGAACGCACACAGATTTCGGAGTAACACCATACATAGGTAAGACGAGTAAGAGAATACATAGACAGTCACTGGTACCCGGATGTTATTTTACAAATACGACAAATCTAGAGAAGACACAAAATATTCACCCAAATAAACTTCTTGTCAAATGGTGCTATTATACCTTTGGCATTTTCTTCGCATTTAAGACGATTTGTGCAACTAGTAAGAAGATAACCAGCGGAAATACAAATGTTAACTCAGAATAAAGACGTTTTACGTCACAACGCAAGTCTACAAAAGGACAAGTAACACTTCGACTAAAAAAATACAACAAAAAGACAAATACCAATCCGTAAAACTCTATTAATAAATTTGGCAAAAGTAATCGCCTTTTAAATAAGGTAGAGTGAGTTCAAATGCACCTGTAATTTGTATCAAAGCAATATGAGCAAATCATAAAACGTTTTTTTTAAGGTTTAAAGTTTAATGGGCACAACGGAAGAAAGCTGTTGATAAGTAACTTCAAGATTTAACCATGTTAACCATCAAAATACAATTGAAATGTTTGTTTAAATAATATCACTTACCTATTTGCTTCTCTAGATACAGAACAGTTTGTTTAAATGATATCACTCAACTGTTGCCTACTAACAGAACAGTGTGTGCACTGTGGTTTTTTCTTCTTCAAGTTTTGCCTTTTATAGAAATATACATCTCATTTCAATTAATGTCAGATGAATATCTTTGTGTAAATCAAATCATTTTTTTTTCGAGACAGCTTATGAATTCAAAAGAAAAATAGTCGCATATGTAACAAGCACCAAGAACATTTGTATCGAAATTGAGAAACTGATAAACACATTATCGGAGAAAATGAAATACTGGTGCCAGTATTATATCAGTTTCACTTGGATGTTTTTTCTTTTCTTTTCTTTTTTCAATATAAACGAACTCATCCACAGATTTTTACACATTGTTATCACGACAAAAGATTGTGTTCTTGATACTAATTTATTTGAAAGTAATATAATTGTCCTAGTGTAATACCTAATTGACTAAATGATGATATTCATTTGCTCATTAAAATTGATACAGTCGGATATCTGAAAACACAAATGTTCATTTAGCATTATATTATAAATTCTTTCTCATCTTAAATCACCAGATGTTATCATTGACAGAACTAAAACAAAAATTATCAACAAAAGCCAAATTAATTTCAAAATTTGCTGACATCGGTTTCTTGGACAAATCGTGTATGGTGTTATATGATTGCCGACGTGTCAAATGTATGAGATACATGATATTGTATGAACAATGATCAGAACCACGCCATATTGTTGGGAAAATTACAGCTAATCCATAGCCAACAACTAATTAATCTAAGACTAAACTTTAAAATATGCCCCCTCTTCTCATCTGACACTGTATGACGTTCAAAGCCTTCGATTGGATAGTTTCTATGGTGATACTAGGTGACCTTGAACTATATATAAATGATTGCCTCTAAGAGGTTATGTACATGTATCAATTGATATTTGCTGTATTGCAGGTAAATGCCCAACATCCAATATTTTTCTCCGATAATAATGGTGGTAGAAATTGCAGTATTGAGACTTGCAAGGGAGAGTATTGAGTTTCATAGTTTCTGCATTTTCATTGCTCTCTGCAAACTAGAGTCTAGATATATCAGCTATGAATTATAGTGGTCAGTAATCTAATGCAAATTTACGGATGAAGGTTCCAAGTTTTGTTTAGTATTTTTAAATATCAGTGTCAGCTAGAAAAAAAATGTCACTTATCAATTATTTACATATTAATTCGTTGTTAACTTCAGCCGAATATGAATGAAATACTTGTCACTGGACGTTAAAAAAAAACACCAAAAAACACAACAATTAACCAACCTGTCGTATGAATATACCATTTTTGTTTTTGTATTTCAATAACTGATGATATTTGATAAAAAATACTTTAAAAATTTGCACAAGGCAGGATCAAAATGAATATACTGCAACGAAAAATGCGGGAAATGACTGTGTAGAAATGTAAATAGGGGTATCAATATTTTTTTTATCATAGATATTGCAGTGAAAACATAACATGTTGACCATAATTGTCTTTTGAAATATATTATTCTAATGGCATATTGTTTTAGTACTGTCTAGTGTGTATATATTGTCAAAAGAAAAATGCATCAGTGAACGACGATGCAATAAGACAATAGTTAGGCAGCAACCATTTAACTGCAAGGGGTTGGAAGTGTAGAGGTCGGGGTTTTGGTTATATGTATTTTGTTTGTAAGAATTTTTTCGCCATCAAATTTAATTAGAATTTCGACGTCATCAAATAAATATTTTATTTCCAATACTTAACACTACAAGGTATGGGGAAGTATGGATTCAGATGATGTTTTTGTTGTCATCTGCTCGACCAAAATATATTTTTTAATCAAATTAGAGATCAGAATATTTGTTTAAGGAAAAAACCATACCCCCCACCCACTGTCATCCCTTTACCTATCGTTTGAAACATATTGAATCATTTTTTTATGAATTAAAATTGTCTTATGTTAATGAAACATTCGCTTATGGGCTCATTACATAATATTTTTTGAAAACTAGTCGTTCTATCAATCTGTCACGTATACAATCTGTCCACTGGATTATTTTACATGATATGAATAATCGACATTCGTCATCAACAACTTATAAATTATGAACTTTTTCAAGGCCATTTCTGCCATTGATCCATGACCAGGGACACTGCAGTTATCTCACAGTAAAAAGGTTGTAATCATTAAAAATGGCCACTGATGAGATGAAAAGTAAATTTGAAGGAAAATGGAAACTTTACAAGAATGATAATATTGATGCATTCTTTTCTGATGTTGGTAAGTAGCAATGTAAACATGGCGGCTATTTTTAGAAAGCGGAACTCAATGGGAATGTTTACAAACAACGAACAGCTGATGCCGACGGTTATAACTTGTTACAAGATTTAGGAAATTTTAGGAAAATTTATGATTAAGCGAAATCCGATTTTAATTCGTTAAATATTTTGTTTTATTTTTACATGAAATCCGCCTGTATTTCATGTAAATACTAAACGTAATCTTTACTATAAAGTTTTAAGTAAGAAAAATTGACAAATGAAGTGAAATGTTACATGTACATTTGTACACTATGATGAATGTGAAGGTCAGTTTGATATAGCACAGCAAGAGGCAGGGCATTGCTAATTTTCATACAATATATCTCTATTATAAAGATGTTTGCCCGTTAAAATATGCCAGTTCTTTATCGGGGGCGTTAAAAAGGGGGCGGATCTCACGAATAACGCGAAATAAAATTGCCATTTCACGATGAACGAACAATTAAAAATTAATTGCACGTTGATCTTTTTACCGATTTCACGACACACAGTGAAAAACGAACTTTTTCACGGTTTCTTGTGAATTAAATCTTTTTCGAAAACAGCCTTAAGCCTCGGTCACACCTTACCGGATAGCTCGAACGGACGCCTAACGGATAACTTTTTTTCAATCCGTTAGACGTCCGTCCATATCCGTTGCATGTCCGTTAAGCGTCCGTTTTATCCGTTGCATGTCCGTTAAGCGTCCGTTTTATCCGTCGACGTCCGTTCTGTCCGGAAGAAAATTTTGAGCATGTTCAAAACTTTGAACGGACGTCTAACGGATAAAATGTCCGTTGAACGTCCGTTAGACGTCCGTTAGGCGTCCGTTTTGTACGGTACTCGTCCGTTTCGTTTCCGTTTTGTATCCGTTACGTGTCCGTTATACATCCGTTGGAGGTCTGGCAGATAAATTCACCAACGGACTTCTAACGGACGTCTAACGGATAAAACGGATGAGAAACGGACTTCTAACGGACGTATAACGGACATAACGGATGATGAACGGATCTGAAACGGATAAAATTGATGGCAATTGAAAATTTCTCGTCAGAAATGCCAAAAATATTTCTTAAGGTTCATGAATTCTTATTATTCATAATCGATCTTAGAGTAAGGGCACATCTTCACAATCAATCAGCTGTTAAACTTATTCAGGTCAGACACTACCCTTTAAGCGGCATTTTGAAGAACAAACAAAAACCAGTTACACAGAACTTTGACAAATAGATTTGCTTTCATTATATTGCATGTTTTTTCAGTTTTGTTTGGTAGGATTTGCATGATTTTTTATGTGATAGTCGGTTAAAAAGTTCATCAGAGCTCATGTTTTGTCTGTTATTATGTATATATATGCCGACTCGAAATAAAATCAACTTACTTAATTACTTAACTAGAACATTTTCAATATTAATGCGATTGACATGTATTATTATTGTCGCCTTTAATTTTTTCGTATATCTTGTTTATCCGTTTTATCCGGTACGCTTTCGTTAGGTGTCCGTTTTATGCGGTACTCGTCCGTTGGATGTACGTTCGACATCCGTTCTGTCCGTTACGTCTCCGTTTCTCGTCCGTTGCATATCCGTTGCATGTCCGTTATGCATTCGTTAGGCGTCCGTTTTAGTTGGTCAGTACATCAACGGACGCCCAACGGATAACAATTTTGTCAACGGACAACTTTTATTTTCATCCGTTAGGCGTCCGTTCGTCTTATCCGGTAAGGTGTGACCGAGGCTTTATACATGTATATCAGCAAAAATCGTGGGATACACCAACTTGTGTATTTGCAGAAATCATTTTAAATGCACATACAATTAATTTTAAAATTTTGACAACTGCCATATGTATGTATGTATGTATGTATGTTTGTATGTATGTATGTATGTATGTATGTACTCGAGATTCCACCAATTTAGACGCACCCCTTAATTGACTGCAAGGGTACAGCGGATCCATGTACACTCCCTAAGGATTAATGGAGATGTGTCTTTTACAATATTATCCCACCACCAGAACAATCCCCACCCAACACCGCCCAAGGGAGCGTGAAGGACACCGGGAAGTCTGTTATTATGGTGGAGGAAGCCGAAGTACTCGGAGAGAACCACCGGGCCACTCGGTGGAAATAGACAAACCAGAGAGATATCAGAAGATTGATCTCCAGGTCAAAGTAGGGGACACCTTTGACCAACCGAGGCCCCCTAAGTACCCATTCTAGTTTAAACTCCGGTCTGGGTACCAGAGATGTGTGTGAGAGGGTGAAAATTACCCTTCTGATCTTGTGATGTACTGATATTTAAAGCACCCCGAGTGAAAATCGAACTCGGGACCTTCAGCACTGTAGCCATCGGTCTTAACCACTATACCACGAACTCACATGCATATCATACAGGATACAGCATGTACAAGGCAACCCTCGCAAAGGTTTTTTGTGTGATGAAGTTTTGTTCTTCTTTTATAATGCATTGGTCAATTTTGTTTTTGCATACCTGGTATACATACTTTCTCTTTGTGGACGTTCCTTACATAGATAAAGGAAGATGTTCCTTACATGTATGTATATACATTTCTGTTTTGATTTGCGGGTAGACCGGTCCCGCAATTAAGAACTGAAGTTCCATAAGGATATAAAAAGGAAGTGCATGATAATTGTAACACATTAAAGTAATAATCATTTTGAGCACAACTAGTTGTATTGCTAGTTTTGGTTCATTCTAGCACAATCCGAAAGCTTTTAATATTATTTGTTCTTTACAATATAGGTGTAAATTTCCTTGTGAGAAAAATGATTGCTGCTGGCTCCCCAACCCAAACAATAACTATCAACGACGATTCTGTCAAAATAGATGTGGATGCTGGGTTTAGAAAAAGAGAGGATGTAGTTAAATTAAATGTGGAGGAAGACAAGACAACAGAAAATGGAGAACCAGGAAAGGTCTGTCTGATACAGTAATGCTGGTTCCGTATATTGACTAAATAAAAACTAGTATCTAGAAATTTACAATTCGAGTTGGTAGCAAGTAATCTATCGAGGGCAATAGAGATTTGATTTTTTTCGAAATGAACTTTCTGTATCATGATCATTGGCAGCACTTACATAAGCTGCAGAACCGTAGCACTTACCTATAGATCCTTGTGATGTTGTTAACAGTTTTCAAACCAGTTGGCAAATAGTAAATAAAAAAAAAACGTCATAAGAGCTACGGTTCTGTAGCTACGTTGTCAGTTTATTTTCGATTTATGAGTTTGACTATCCTTCTGGTATCTTTCGTCCTTCTTTTGCATAAGAAATGTATGATTGTCTAGGATCTCTCTTATTATATTTTAAAATTTTAGAGCTGGTATTTGTTGTTTTTAAAATGTCATGTTAGCGTGTTTAACTCCCCCTTTTCAATCTGGTTCAGTGGAATAATAAAAGTACATTTACATAAAGTATTATTTAAATCAGCACCAAAATACCTAAACACTCAATCACAATTAAATGATTTGTTAATGATCAATAGTTGATTGCGTAATAAAGTGATCAAATACTCAGTATAAATGCAGTCACAAGTTGTGAAATTAACAGAGCATCATATACCTGTAAGCTAAACCATGTATCAATGTTGAAAGGACAACGTAACTTTATATGTATCACCCGGTCAAATGTGTATTACTGTAAAGTGCAAAACCATTAAAATTGAATGAATCTGAGGTAAAAGATAGAAAAGAGTATTCATTTTTGTTTGTATTTCCTGATTATAATTGATAAATATATTTAATTTGGACAGATCCAGCCATTTTGAAAAGAAGAGTTCAAACCACTAGAAAACCATATGAAACGTTCACATAATTAAAATAGAAAAAAAACATATAAAAATAAGGCGTTCTAACACCCAGTAAACCCCACTGGAAGGCAATTTTATTATAATTGTATAGAACATCTAATGTATATAAGAAAGAAGATGTGGTATGATTGCCAATGAGACAACTGTCCACAAGAGACCAAAATGACACAGACATTAACAACTATAGGTCATCATACAGCCTTCAACAATGAGCAAAGCCCATACCGCACCTTTTATTTGGAATTGAAGTTCAGGATACTCACTGCCGCCTATTCATTTCTGCTGTCTACAATGAATTTCCAATTCCTTCATGTTATTTATCGTCATTCTTGTGTACACTCGTCCTGAACATGCATGAAATATTTGCCACTGAACGTTAGGCAACCAACAACTAATCAATCAATATTGTGTATGTTGTATTTGTCAGATGATGGCGACTTATGAGGATGGCAAGATAAAATTCGTACAGACACCAAACGATCCTAAATCTACTGTTACGACGATGATCAGAGAGAGAGAAGGAGAAGAACTTGTTCTGGTAAGACTTGTCTCTAGTTTTAAATGTAAATACACAAACACGAGATGTAGCATACTTCATTGTGATCGAAACACAACGTATGACAGATCACACATAAAACATATGTACTGTCTCTTTTTAAAAAAATATCCTTGTAAGACGTATTTACAAAAGTTACACAAATGGCAATACGTTAAGAAATGACAAAAGACAAATTACTTTCATTTACTTTACTTCTTGCATATAAATATTCAATCTGCAAGTTAAAGTGATGTAAAAATTGTTAATCCAATTATCAATCATCCATATACACAAACCAGAAATGAGCAGTGCTTAGATGTTGTGCATTCTGAACGACTTCGTCACGACTAAATGGTTTAAAATGTGAAGCCTGGATTAAAGTACTTCATTGACGGTATGACTGGTCCGATGATCAACCAAAATCAATGTTCGGTTTGGACTTGGGTTCATTAGCTCGGGTAAAACTACTCTTTTCCATTAGATCAAAATGATAGCTACAAATGTAGTAACGAATTGGGAACGACACATATTTATTAGTTTAAGATTTCTCAGTATGGCTGTTTTTCATTCATATAAAAAACAAAATGAAACATATCAAGTTTATAATTAGAACCGCATCGATGGTATCGTGGACGCGTTATCAATGCAATACACACAGTGAGTGCGAGAGGTCATACCAACTACTTCAACATTGCTGTTTGCTGCTTCTCTGCCAAGGAGGCACTATTTAGAAGTATAAGCAAACATTGGTCATCTCGGTGTCAGAAAAGTGTGTCTGGGTAGGGAGACATGGCTTTCCTGTGGAATGTGACTTGTGTCGTAGCACAGTACTAGCATCGATCGAAACAATCCTGCTCATTTCGTTGGGCTAGTACACAGGCAAAATTTGCTCACGGGAATTTCACTTGAATCTTGCATGGAATCCAAATAAAAAAATGTCAAACTCAAATGATAAAGAGTGGCGTAAGATAACAATAGGACATTCAAATTCACAAGTTCTAAATAAACTTACAACGTCATGACCAACAGAAAAACAATACTACACAAAATACAACATATCAAACTGAACACTGAGAAACCCCACTGGGGTGAGCACAAGTGCTCCAGAAAGGGTAAGCAGATCCTGGCCCACACGTGAAACCTGTCATGTTGCTCTTGTTTTTAAAATTGTCTGTATTACAATGTATTTTTTGACAAGTTTTCACGAATATATTTCATAATATGTTTATATTAAAAGTCAAATATAATTCTTTAAGTATAATCTTTTTCCATCCGACAAAATGATTACTTGTTATCTGACTTGTACCATAAGACTTACTATTTCAGGTTATGATACGACATAAAAATCCCGAGATTGTAGCAAAGAGGTGGTTTAAAAGATTGTAGAACCTGATGTTTGAGTTATTTGATGGTTGTAGAAGCTGACTTCTTGGGTTTTTTTTAATTTACGCAATTTGTTACGAAAAATGGTGCTTGCGTTAATATTCTCCCAATCGTTATTTACAGATTAAACAGTTTTACAAACATGCATGTTGTTATATTCATATAATTACATTAGATGTATGTTTCATTATAATATTTTATTCTGATTGGCTAACTGCACATCACGTGTTATTCCGTAAGCAGTTGCATTGCTCAATACAACTTTTCACTCTTGATAACATGTGCTCCAACAATAAAGTGCACAGGTGAATTAAATAATAAAATATATAAAATTCGTGTTTTCATGATCATAGCTAAAAAATGTAATTATAAGTATTGAATGCTTCTTTTTGTAACTTTATAGGGTTGTAAAAGCGTTGACCGTGCGAGCGCTCCGCGCTTCATACAAAATCTACTTCGGTCAACGCTTTTACACCCCAATAAAGTTACAAAAAGAAGCATTCAATTCTTAAATAGTATTTCATATTTATTGTATAAATGACGACTTATTTTTTTGTATACGTCATATTAATGTTACTTACATTGTATGTATTATGTTTTTCTTTCTCACAAATGTATTAGCTAAAACGGATTTAATATATGTATAAGATGTGTATTTTTACATATATCATTGATTAATCCGTTGAATAAAACAATGTGTAAAGGAAGAGTATATTCCAGGATAATTTTGCCAGTTTGTTTAGCTTGCCAGTTTGTTTAGCTTTAGCTTTCCAGTTTGTTTAGCTTGTGTTAATTCTTAGTGAGTCAAATGAACTTTATCTAGTGACGACTTATGCGCAGATTTGAGATTAAAGTGTATTGTCGTAAATATGTAAAGTTAACAGTATCTTTGTAATTTTTCTATAAATTATTTTAGAACATCTGTCCTTTAATAATTTGAAGTCAAACCAGTCAGCCTACGTTGATCTACGTTGAAACGACAAAACGTAAGATAGCGTATTTACCGTCATAACTGTCTTAATCTGATATATTTCTGAGTGCTGCAATTTAACTTGTTACATGAGTACATGTACCACATAAATACAAACAACTTGTGTCCGTCCAAATTTTAAACACATAAATATATTATTCGGTTATCTTTCTTTGCACCATATTATGAGTAAGATAGTTTCATGACCGAGTTTGACACGAGCACATTTACATATTTTCTTTTAAACAAACTGTCAACTAAAAACCTTGACGTTGCTCAGAATTGTTTACAGTTGTGCAAGTTATTTTGTGACCAACACATTTTTTTGTTTGTGTGCACTGGTCATCTTTATTTAACAGCTATGCGACTGATACAAACATGACAAAGTTACAAAAACAAAATAAAGACTGAAATAAATTTTATGTACAGTTTATGCACTATTAAATATCTTCCTTTCAGGGGTGATCACAACCAATATTGCAATTGGCGATCCAAGAATGGACAACTTATATTAATTAACCAAATAAATCTCAAACCCCGTTAAGGGACTACAACATCTACATCACCGATGTAGCTTTCAGTTCAAATACTGTCCTTCCTTTTATGTGGACCGCATCGTTGATCTCATGGTAGCGTGTTCGCTTCGAGTGCAGGAGGTCGAGGGTTCGTACTTCAGCCGGGTAAAACAAAAAACTTTAAAAATTGTATTTCTAAGCACGCAGAATCAAGGAGTAAGATAAGATAAAAGATAAATTTATTGAATTAAAGTGTCACGTATTGATCTTACACAACAGTAAAATATTTTCAAGTACAATCATATAGAAACAAAGATCAACACTCAGTTTATAAAGACTATGAGACATTATAAGGAGTAAGGAGTCGGCTCGGAGTCAGAATAATGTGTCTCGGTTGGTAACTTGTCTTCTTTTGGACTGTTACCTTGTGAACTAGCACGTTAAAATCAGGTTTAGCGTTTTGGTCTAGTACAAAGCAGGGTTATATGGATAAAACTTTAACATAGTCTCATCCTGAATGTGCATATTAACTTGCAGCTGGACGTTACGCAGCAATCCAACATCATCATCCTTTTTGTGTCGACTGAAATTTTCCCACAAAATTTGATTTCATATATATGCCTGTTCAAAATCACTCGCTCCTTATCGACGAATGACAATGGAATTTACAAATTTAGTTCTCTGCCAAGCTGAAACCACTTTAATCAACACTGACAAGAGTCTACAATAACTGCAATAAACAAGACATATGTGAGCTTCTATTCATTGAGACTATCCTCATATATTTTCCAGAAAACGGGACTGAAGACAATAAGGACAGAGGCAGTCTGAGACCTCAATCAGGAGTACACAAGCTGGCCCTCCTTTTAAAAAATCTAGCGAAAATGTTATGTCAATGGTTGCTTGGAAAACTAGTGTTACATTCGTATTAGTCAATCGAATATCTTCAGGGGGAAATACAATAATGACATACTAGTAATAGATTTGTATGCTTCTTAGTGGATCATCCGGATCAAATATCAAGTGACTGACCGACAGATGAACGGACAGAAGTAAAACAATATGTCCCTATTCTTTGGAGAACCACCGAGCTTTTATGGCAAGATCTCCCACAAATCTACAACAATTAATCTCCTAACTTACGCAATAAGGGATTTATATTGCATATATGAGTGAGTTTATAAAGCTACAGTTATAAAGCTGCAGCCGTAGGCATGCGAACATTTTATTTTGATTCTGTGTTTCTGTGAAAACCAATCTACAACCAAGACACCAGCACCTATTGTAAAATGTTTTATATAGAAATATCAGGTAATATCTTAACTAAAAACATTGAAAGACATGATGCTGGTAGTTGTGACATAAAGAAATACAGGAACACAACAAATAAATAATTGTTTTGCACATCGCCAATATGTCTAAGCCAATTGTACATGGTTTCAACAATGTGAACTGCCTTATTTAAGAATTACTTTAACACTCCATAACACCAGCCCTTTCAAACTTGGTTAAGACGATTGAAATGTGAAGATTTAGACAGTTAGACGGGCGGACCGACGAACGCAAAGTGAGGCGAGACCGATCAAAATTGCTCACCTGAGCAATAATAATATTATGATTTGCTAACGAAAATTTTCAATTTTACCAGCGATTTTTAATTGTCCTTTCATAATATCTGTTTTTTACTTCTTTTATTTTCGGAGGTCGTGCCAGACTTAACTGTGTTCGCCACAAACAACTAAAATCAGAATGAGATGCATTTACGAAGTTAATATGTTTATTTACTTGGGACCCCAAGCACGTTCCTATATGGTACATATTTCGACTAAATTTATAGGTTGCAAGTGAGAAATAAATATAGGCACAGAAATACAAAGAAGTAGGTCCGGTAAGGACCGATTTTGGCCTCAAATTTCAGGTTCATCTGACGAAAGATTTTGACCACTTTTTAAACACTTAAGTGTCTATTGTATTTGAATTAATTAGTTTATGTGAAAGATTTTAACAGATTTAGTCATTAAAAACGATCCGATTCAAGCTCAAATATGAAAAATCTACCTAATATGCCGAAAAATGTCACTTTTCAGATGGTTTTTGGTAAAAATGAAAGTGGCCGCATCCGTGTTCATCCTCAACCTTTATATATGTTATGTATTATCATAAAATACAACTTACATTTCAATATTAAGGATGAACACGAATGCGGCCACTTTCGTTTTACACGAAAACCGTCTAAAATTTAACTAAAATGCTAGAATTATGAGGATTTCAGTAATTTAGCATGACTTAATGGTGCTAGTACCGGATATATGTGCATTGTATTGTCAAAAGCAGCCCATATTTATGTAGCAGAATCATTCTACTGTCCAATAAATAACTAAAGGTTTACATTTTAACAATTTTGTAAAACTGCTATATTTTGGGGCCAAAAAGGGGTCTTACTGAACCTACTCCTTTATAAACTAACCTTTCGCTTGAAACAGTATTTTTATCTTTCATTTATACGGATATTACAAAAAAAAAGAACTCACCTGGCGACTGTTTTCTTGACCGTGCCATGATGAGATTGTGAAAGTGAGTAAGGGATGTTTTGGAACTTAGATTATCATGAAATTGATTATAAAAACCGCAAATACAATGTAATATTTGTTTTTACTTTAACTGTTAAAAAAAAACTATTATATTTGGCATCAAACGAAGCTCCGCGTTTGACACCTTCCTTCGAAATAAGTTATAGAACTTTAATAAATCGTAGGTCAGTTGCCATAAGTATATTATCAAGTTTATTGAACAGATATATCATGTTAAGGAGGGGTATTTGCGAAAAATACCAGTCGAGAGAATGTTAAATTTCACAAGCCGTAAGGCGAGGGAAATTCATTCTCAAGACTGGTATTTTTCGCAAATACCCCTCAATAACATGATATATCTGTTTAATTACACCGAATGTTAATGTACTAAAACGTATTGATGATCGTGACGTTACAAGCGTCCAGTCGGATAGAGTATTTTTTGGCAAATACCACGGCAGAGAGGGTAAAAAAGGCATATCCTTTTAGCAAATACCCCGGCGGCGTTAAAAATGAACGATATTCATTTGATAACAGTAAATTGGTGAAAAATACACTGGCTATTAACCAATCAAAACCCCGGATTCTTACATAAGGTGTAATTATCTTTTAAACTGACTTTTTATATATATTTGAATGTTAAAAAAGATGTTATGGTCTGATACTTAAATAAGTTGAAAACATCCCATGCTTTGCAAATTTTAGGGGGGAGGGGAGCACGCCCTCTACGCCCCTGCCTAAATCCGCCCATTACATTAAGTCTTTGCAATCAGAATTGAAGCAAATGAGAAGACAGAATATGTACCAAAACAAAATGAAATGAACTTGTTTGAGTAAGTACAAAGTACTCGTTATTAGATAGAAGAAGATGTGGTATATGGGCCAATGACACGGTGGGTAAGGTTGTCCTGCGAGAAATCGTTATGTGCTGGTGATCATTGAAAAAATGTAAACAAAGACGAAAATGATGATTTTTGACGTTTTTTCTCATAAAAATGGAAGGAAACAGTTGAGATTTTTCAATTTTGTTTCTTATGGGTTCATAAGCAAACCATTAAAACATTGACCCTCTAAACTGTTTCAGTAAACGTAACACAAAAGTGTTCATTTTTAGAAAACCTAGAACTAGAAAAATAAAACAAAAATGCTCATGAAGTCTTCTTTCTATACTCAAATCCAAAAGACAAAATTATTTTGTGAAAAACCCGTGAAATTTAAGAAAATTTTGCATCCGCAGTTTATTTATGTCCTG
Source organism: Mytilus edulis (assembly GCF_963676685.1). Lineage (NCBI taxonomy): Eukaryota > Metazoa > Mollusca > Bivalvia > Mytilida > Mytilidae > Mytilus > Mytilus edulis. Next base: position 83,739,191 of record NC_092349.1, read on the forward strand.
ATACTGTGCTAGTGGGTCCTGTCATTGTGGTGGTGGGTCCTGTGGCTGTTTTATAAGCGTTTTCAAATAATAGTAACTTATATTACACAAATGAGCAACATCTTCCGTCTAATAGCAAATGAAAATGTATCTACTTGGAATAGTTTTATTCAAGATATTAAACGTCTTTGAATTGACGATTCTTTACATAATATGTTAACTTAAACAGTTTTAAAAGGTGCTTAAAGTAAAGCAACATTTATAAGAGGGGGTCTTTTATTGACATTAAGGTTTGACTGGTTTATCCTTTCCTCATTCATTGGTACAGTGGTGTTACAACACAACAATTTATCATATAAAACAATAACATTAAGACACAAATTATTGAACAACGCATACTCGCAGCTACTGTGAAAGCTAGTTCAAAACCGCATTTTCAACTAATACCGGAAGATAAACCAAGTTATCTTAGATAAAAATCTCAACCGTACCGATCATAAAGTTCATGTTTTAATGCTTGATAAAGCAGAACTTTTAAAGTGTGCAGTGAATCTTGTGCTCACAACAGTTATTTCATAAATATGTATAAATCAGATCTTAATAGATAAGATACCGAGAGGTATTTTACAGTTAATGATCATGAAGGGGTAGAGATTGCATGGAAGTTAAACTGGGATAAGAAAAAAAATATAGTATGTTCTTGCGAAAGACTTTAAAAGGTCTTTGCATTAAATTCTAAACAGCTTCTTATTGTCGTAAATTGTTAAATTATCAACAAAATCTCAATAACTTTGTTGGAACAAACAGAACAAAGGTGACCTATACATGTAGTTGTTAATTTCTGTGTCATTTTGGTCTCTTGTGGAGAGTTATCTCATTGGTAATCATAAGCACATCTTCTTTTTTATATTTAAATACAATTTTTATGGAGTTTGATTTACTTTTTAGCTTCAACCCTGGTGAGCAATGTTAATTGTCGGTATGCTGTTGTACCTATCGCACGTAAATTTTCATATTTCCATCTTTTTTTCTGATTTATTTTTAATTACCAAATTCATACGTGACAAAATGACAGGATTATTATCATAGTCACCGGTGTTACCCATAAAATTGAGAAAGGAAATGGTGAATATGTCAAAGCGACAACCACCCGACCATAGAACAAACAACAGCCGAAGGCAACCAATGGGTCTTCAATGTAGCGAGAATTCCCGTTGTATATATTGAATACAAGTTGAAAAAAAAACAATATACTTATGTGTGTGTCAATTTGTTTAGGTGAAACAAAACTACAAAAACATCGAAAACAAGAGAGATTTTTTTTTAAATGTCATGATTATCTGTCGATATCTAGAGCTATTCATAGTATTAACTTCAGATGACAGCTATGGACTTCACATACTGGTGACCATGCTGTCTTTCATAATTATATTCATATACATATATAAACTGAGACTACTATAACACAGAGATTGATCACTATCAATTTTTCGGATAATGTGAGTCTCCTTATAGCTATGTTATTTTAACCTAGTTTCGTATTTAAGCGTAGCATACGAAATATATCACTACCTTATCACTCAGACAACTATATCATGTATGACACTGAGACTACTATAACACATTGTGTTATAGTAGTCTCATATATGATTAAACAAACTAAAGAGGTTGAAACTGGTACTTTTGCATTTTTAATAGTTTGTTGTAACAAGAATATTTGTGCTGAATGGAAACTGTGTTGTTCAAAATCTCATATTGGTTATAAATGTTGTTGTACCAAGTTTCGTTATCTGATCTGAGTTTTCTGCAAGGTAGATAGGCATTTTATTGTTATTAAGGACGCCAAGTCAATACATGTAGCTAACACCGCCCCTCGCCACAGGTGAGCTTATAGCGAAACGGGTTGATAACCAGTTATTTCAAATCAGTTTTGTAAAATGTGTAGATTTGTATTTTTACAGCGGATGACAGTGAGGGCATTCCGGTGTATTGATATCGCCTAGATTTCCATTTCGTAACTTTCCTTTTGGGTTTTTAACCGATCTATGAACATGATGAATACAGAGATATCAACATTCCTCATCGCTTGTTATAAATCCATTTCTTTAATGAATACTCATCGAATACTTTTTAAATAAGATAACTATTAATAACATAAAATGTTTTGTTATATGTATATACATATAAAAAAAAAACAATAATATCTATGCACACGCATGGGGAAGAATATCTCAAAAACGTTTGCAATCTCGAGGAACGATAACTCTGCATGGATGATTAAACATATTTTGCGGGAAAATACGAATGCCTACTCAAATCCATTCTATTAGAAAAAATTATTATTATTTCAGTAGAGTGTCCTATATGCACTTGTACTGCACTATTATTTATATAGTAGAAGAGAATGATATACAAATACATGAACCTTATATATACATGTAGCTGTAATAAACAAGTATAAATATGATAAATAACAATAAACCAGAGTATACTGAGTTGTATCACTACAATATAATAGTCATTACGTTGAGGTTGAATTCCCTGTCAGTAATTTATTATCAACGCACAAATTTTTCCCAGAAAAAGAAATTATATCTGTAAACAAACCTTACTTTCAGGTATAGAGATGTGATTTTTTTTTCTGAGACAAGTCTTTATCATTATATCCATCGGACAGCTGTCATCCGATGTTCAGTACATCAGTACTTTGATTTTCAACTGTTATGGCTTTTGAAAGTTAAATGTAGATGTATAATTTGTTTTTTTTTGCATCTTATATACTTTTATAATTATCATTCAATTGGTAGTATGAAGCTACGAGATATTTTATTGTTTTTAAATTAAAAGCACATTTAACAAAACCGATTTTTGTATGTGCAAACAAGTATAAATTCAACTGAAAAAAAAGTACACGAAAAGATAAAATATTGATTTTAATTTGCATATCTGACCCTCCTTTCCCATCCAGCAACAGCTCTTTTTTTGAGGGGGGAGGGGGGGGGGGGGGGGAGTAAAATGGGCAATAATTTTATCGCATTCTTCTTCCAAGGCGTGTTTGAGTTGATTGTTTTTTCCTGAAAACACATAAATAAAAAAAACAAATGTTTGATATATCTGGCTTTAGTTTCGATTTAAAAAAATATATACAAAGGTTACATGTTAATGTTATAGTACTAAGAATTCACTGTATCAACAAATGAAATAAATGCTTGAGGTGAAATACCTCAGTAACGAGTCATTACTACAGAGAAGGTGTGTTTGGAATACAAAACTTAAAAGCCTCGTGATATTACCAATATTTAAATAAGTATTTCTAGTCAGGCATTTTTTTCCGTTCACTCGTTTTTCACTCAATTTCAATTTAAATTAAGGCATATTTTTTTCTCGAGATTTTTTTTATATTCATGAAATTGTTGTGCCGATATGGTACAAATAAGTAAAGTGTATGTGTAATAAACAGAATACCTTTAATATCTGTAAATATCTGTATATCTGATGAATCAGTAGACAGCAATATAATAATACATGTGGTTAATACAGTAAACGGAAGTAGAAGAGAATCCTCGTGACGTCAGTCGTCCAGAGGTATTGCTTGGCATACTGTAAGATATGGACTGGTTCTTCTATGTATACATAAGCGGCACCACATCCGTCCCCTTCATGTAGAATCAGTCACATATTTAAACTAAAAAAATAAACCTAAAAACAAGATAAATAAAGGCAACAGTAGTATACCGCTGTTCAAAACTCATAAATCCATGGACAAAAAACAAAATCGGGGTAACAAACCAAAACCGAGCGAAACGCATTAAATATAAGAGGAGAACAACGACACAACATCGAAACGCAACACACACAGAAACAGACCAATCATCAGACAAAACACCACGAGAATAACAAATGTAACATGAAAACCAAATACATGAATTTGGGATAGACAAGTACCGTGCCACGTCTTATCTCAATATCTCAAAAATAAGAGAAAACACAAACGACTCAACTCAAGATAAAATACAGCCAAGAATTTAACGCTAGTTCATAACTCGCTGATGTTGCGGGTAATAGTTAGAGATGCAAATTAAAACACTCTGTATGAAAATCAGTTTCTGTATAAAATATTGAGTTGATTAAGAAACTCAAAGTCATCCATATGAAAAGAAACGCATATACATATATCGGAACCTTCCTGGTACTGATAAAACTATTTACAGAATCCATCAAAATCTCTATTATTGAAAAATTGCTAACGAGGCCTAGGGCCCCAGCTAGCTGGCTCTTGTCTTAACTTTGGGATACCGTAGAATCGGAGGGCATTATCATTAGCCATCCAGTTTAAAATGTTCAACGGAATGTTTCTGCGCTGACTCACTGCCAAAGCAACATCTATCAAATTCCAGGGATGGTTCACCTCACAACATGACCTTGGCGAAAGAAACGGGGCATCGGACTCAAGGATTAACTGATGTGGTAAGATCCTTGAGATCGCATCACTGTTTGTGTTCGTGTCCTTTAGAAACTTGCCCGTGATTCCAAACACAACATTAGGAAGGCTTTGCCATTCTCTCAATTCCTCAATACTACCATCAAAGCAATGGCGATGATAGTGCAATTCAGCAAAACCACTGCGAATGATGGCCAATACACGGGCTGCAGCATCACCACTACCTCTATCACGACAGTGCAAGATGACAGGCAACTGTCTACGTTGTGCGATCTGCAGCATCTCCAACAAGGCCTTTTCCTGACAGTCCCGCATTCGCTGTTGACATTGCTGTGGAGTGTGACATCGCTTGCATCCGCACCTGGTTGTGAAGTCGAGGCCTATTTCGCCGACTGCTACGCACTTGTAGTTTCCCAACAGGTGGTCCAAGTCCTCAAGTTGCTTGTGACTGACTCCTCTGGCAGCAATATGGGGATGTATTCCGAATGATACATACACTGACTTTGCAGCTCCAACTTGTACTGACCAGCTGTCCCAATGTTCTGGGAATACATAGTTGGCAACTCCGTAGTAAAAGGTGTTGTTATGCTCAGCCGGAGATATTCGTGAGCTCATATGTAAAAATGTGTTAAAATGTAGTCTCTTGAGGATTAAATCTAAATGAAAATGACTGTCTACAAAGACAAATGGCTCTAGAAGTACTGGTACAGTGTCCACAATCCATGCACCCTCATAGGTAACAAATTTATCACAGGATAACAGAGACTGTTGTTGAGCAGGTCCTACTCTGCGTAATAGGCTAGTCATAATCTCCCAGTTGGTCAGACTGATGACATGGTTGGGAGGGTTAGCACTGATGTGCGACAGGCGGTCAGGACTATAGTTCTGTGCATAGAACACCAGTAGCTGTTGCTCTTGGTCACTGAAACCACTGGTGACTGTTTCATGTAATTGCCGGTCAAGTACATACTGTAACAAGCCTTCGAGATCTGTTAAGCCAAACCACGATTTAACAAGGTGAAGAGAGCCACTCACCAACTGGCACCACAAATGAAGGTGTTCTTCATCAAAGAAACAACCAATCCTATGTTCCTCTGTGTGTCTTCTGGCTAGAGAAGATGCCTGGATTTCCTGCTCACAGCAATCCCAACAGGCAGTAGCACCCGACCAAAACCATGGAAGGTGTCTCTTGAGAACATGACGGCGTGTCTTTTCCCTGGACACCATCCCACATATTGGACACTGTCGTAATCTGTTTTTCGAGACTGCTACCGCACCGCTTCTCTCCTCATCGATCTCACTATGGTATATACCAATACTAGTATCTACACCAACACTGCTGTGTGTCTCAACAGGGCCTAGGGCCCCAGAAGCTACACCAGCAGTCTGGTAATCTGGACCTACTTCTTCAGCTGGACCTACTTCTTCATCTGGACATACGTCTTCATCTGGCCCTACTTCATCTATAACCATTAGATCTGCCACGTCAAGATCGGTACAATCGGATTTACTTTCATGCCACTCGCTGTGTGGACTCAGTGACAACACATCTTGGTCTGAACGAGACCCCTCTTCCATCCTAGAATGAGAGGAAATCAAAACATAACATGATTAGAAATACAATAGCGAAAATTATGCACATTTATTACTAAGTACGAACACGCAAAAATAAATATATACATATATACATATGAAATTATCCCACACAATATCTATTACGTTTGGTATCGTAGTGGGCATCTGATTGGCCTACCATACCTTGATGTGTGCTCAGAAGACAGAGAGGCCGAGGGCCTCTTCTCGTCATCTGTGCTGCTGAGTTCGGCATCTACAATGTCCCCATTGAAACCGTTATCTGAACTTGAAATTTCCCCCAGGTCTAAATTTTGAGGTTCATCAATGCCATTACTAGTAGCATCTAAAGCGGTAACTGTATCACACTGGGGCCCCTGTTCCAGTTCTTGTGTCAACGGAGTATGGATATAGGACGGGTCACCTAATGACTGGGGTAAAACAACACTATCAAAAGTGGGCTGATTTGCATCGAACATGCCCTGAACATTAAAGTCAACACCATAGGGTATTGTATCATCAAGATCATCCCAGCTCTCATCCATTTCACTTTCAGCTTGGAATAAGGCATGCCTAAGTCTTTTGATCCAGGTCGGGATATCCCTGTCGTTGCAAAGTTTCAACTTGTCATGGTGCACTACTGAGTCTCCTTTTCTTCCTCGGATAGTGTACAATGGGGGTCTACTAGACACGACAAGAAACGGTCCACACCATGGTGATTTAAGCTTCCGGCTCTGCCCGACTTTTGTAGTTGAGTCTGCCTTGTACACCAAATCGCCTGGTTGATATTTATGTTCAACAACCCTAAGGTCATAATCCCTTTTTTGTCTTAGTTGCGAGGTGTGAAGACTGTGCCTTGCAAATTCGTGAATCTTTTGCATCCTACCGACTAAATGTTTTACCCAAAGGTTGGGGGTCATTCTGTTCTGACCGTACTGTGGCATGCCGAGGAGAAGATGAACAGGTTGAATAGTCTCTCTACCCAACATCATTTGATTCGGCGTAAATCCAGTTTGCCTATTCACCATTGAGTGCATTGCCATAGACAAGAAAGGCAAGTCTCTGTCCCAGTTACGACAATTTTTCTCAATAAAACATCTAATCATGGCCAATACAATGGTATTGTACCTCTCTACCTGGCCATTTGATGATGGATGATACGGGGTTGTTCTGGTTTTGGCAATTTCCAAGGCATCACATAGTGTTTTAAATAAGTCACTGTCAAAGTTTCGTCCTTGGTCAGTGTGGATTTCCAAGGGACACCCAAATGTCACCACGAAATGCACAATAAATTTCTCAGCAATCAACTTCGCAGTCTGTTCAGGTAACGCAGCCATCTCTACCCATTTTGTGAACTGATCCACCATCATCAAAACATAATTATTGCCGCTATTACTTGTATTAAAAGGTCCAAGAATATCAAGATGTACTCTCTCCATTGGATACCCAGCGTGGAACTGCCCAAGTGGTGCTCTAGGTTGCACATGCGCCTTTTTATTTTGACTACAGGTGGCGCAAATACTAACATAATCGTCACAATCTTTGCGCATGTTATACCACAGGAAAGCCTGCTTTAACTTATCGAGCGTTTTTTTCTGACCCAAGTGTCCTGATGTTTTGGTGTCATGACAATTTTTAAGCACCTCTCCTTTTAATTCCGATGGAACAACTAAACAAAGACCTTGGCGTGCTGGACAACCTATGAATTTATAGTATAGAACATGGTTAAACATGACAAAGCAAGGTCTACACAACCAAAGCGACCTAGTTGCCCTACTTTGCAAACGTAGTTCAGCCTGTGTTGGCTCGACGTCTTCCTCCATCCATTTTAATATTGGAGCCAACTCAGGGTCTTCTTGCTGAAATATCTTTAACTGTTCAGGTGGGTATTCAGGTGCCCAGTTGCTACATGGGTTGCCATCAGCATATGGTAGAGTATCGTCTAAATTTGGTGATGGATCTGAGTGACAATCCCCTGCCAGAGCCGTGGGCTCTTGGTCAGTGGATATGTCCTTGTCATTTTCAGCGACTACTGAAACAGTGCGTACTGAGGCTATCACTGACTTAGTAGCCAATGGAATCACGTCGTCTACGTCATTTCCGAATCTGCTCCACTGTTCGTGAGCTCGTAGGCAATATTTGCAACCATGACATGGCAGTTTTGTGGGATCAAGTCCTGCCCGATAGCAGTCACATTCAGGAACATCGTCTGGGATGCGACTTAGACCATCAGCGTTACAATGCTTCTTTCCTGGACGATGGATGATCTCCATGTCGAATGATGACAATTCTTCCAACCATCGCGCTAGTTGTCCTTCAATATGCTTGAAACGCATCAGCCATACCAAACTGTTATGATCAGTGCGTAAAATAAAACGTCTACCAAGTAAGTAGTGACGGAAATGCCGACAAAACTTAACAACGGCCAGTAACTCTTTCCTTGTTGTACAATAACGACGCTGAGGCTTCAAGAGAACATGGCTTGCAAAGCATATAACCCTTTCTTCACCATTTTGTAACTGTGATAAAACTGCACCTATGGTGGTGTCAGATGCATCGGTATCTAATATGAATTTATCATTGGCATTAGGATATGTCAAGCATGGTGCACTTATTAACGCCGTTTTTGACTGTTGGAACGCCTTTTCGTGACACTGTTGCCATTCAACTTCTCCTGTTTGGTGAGCAAGGTCGTATAGACATGCAGTCATTTCTGCATAGTTGTGCAGGTAATCCCGGTGGTAATTGACAAACCCTAGGTATGACATAAGTTCTTTCTTTGACTTGGGAGTTGGCCACTTTTTTACTGCCTCTATCTTAGAAGGAGAAACGGAGATGCCATTAGCACTCACCAGTTTTCCTAAAAACTCAACTTTGGGCTGAAACAGTTGGCATTTCTTTGGTTTCAGCTTCAGGGTATACTGTCTAAATCTTTCAAATGCAGCCCTCAAATTAATGAGACCATCCTCGAAGTTGCGACCGAGAACCACGACATCATCAAGATAAACTAACACCTGTGTCCAAGTAAGTCCTCTTAAAACGAGTTGCATGGCCCGCTGAAATGTTGCTGGAGCGTTACAAAGGCCCATTCCCATTCTGATGTGCTCGAACAACCCATATCTTGTAATGAATGCTGTTTTCTTTCGGTCTTCTGGCTCAAGCTCAATCTGATAATAGCCACTGGCAAGGTCCAATGTACAGAACGTGGTGGTGCCTTGGAGTGAGTCCAAGCAATCCTCAATAATAGGAATAGGGAAGCAATCTTTTATTGTTCTGTCATTTAAAGCTCTGTAGTCAATGCACCAGCGCACGGTTCCATCTTTCTTTCTTACCAGCACTGGAGCTGAGGCCCATTCAGAAGATGATGGCTCAATGACACCTGCTTGTAACATCTTGTCAAGGTGTTGCTGTTCGAGATCTTGGAATCCAAGAGGTGTTCTTCGCATCCGGTGTTTAACTGGAGCGTGGTCTTTTGTATCTATTTTATGCCGGACAGCTGTAAGGCAACCGAGATCTAGGTCGTGCTGTGCAAATACATCCTGGTATTCGATTAATAACTTCTTGAGTTTTAACTTATCTTCTTGACTAATCACATGCTTTATAGAACGTTCATACAGGTCTGTTAAATGGGATGGCAACGTAGACGATTCTTCTTGGTTTAAACCTGGTGCCATGGGCACCCTGGTTTGTGTTTCTACGATGCCACGACGGACATCTGGAGTTCGATTTTCACTTTCTTCCGAAGTCTCCTCCATTATACTGTCAATCTCTTCTAAATGACCTATCGGTGTACCCTTTTTAATACGTATGTAACGATTCCCATCATTTAAAATAGCTACAGGGCAAGATTTGCCTTTTCCGACAACATGCGAAACTAAAACTCCACTGGCAAGAGAGCATGGCTCCAAAATAAACTCTTGTTCAGATCCTCTGTGTGTATCAATGCTAAGGATCATTTTTGAATTTGGCGGGACTGTGATTGTACGCTTAATGCAGACTTGTTGAGAAGCACTATTATCAGATCCAGTAACGAATGATGCAGGTATAACTCTGTTGTTAACTGTAAGTGATGGAGTGCTGAGGTTTATGACTGCACCAAGCGTATCCAGGATATCTAGACCTAGAATGACATCATCTGTAAGTGGTGCCCTGCACACGTCCCATCTTATTTCTAACCCATCTATATTCAGGAGTGTGTTCCTAATGATCTTGCCAATGACCAGTTGCTCGCCCAAACCACGTAGCGTCACTGTTTCGGAACATTCTATATTCTCGGGTATTAATTTCTCGTTGACGAGTGTAATCATAGCTGCTGTATCAACAATCATACTTGCATTTTGTTGAAACACTGTTCCCCTTACTGCCAAACTTTTCCCAATCGTACGTCTTATAACAATATCAGACGAAGCCGTGGGCCTCGGTTCTGATTTGTCGGGTGGTATTTTCCCTTGGCCATGTGATTTAAGAGTCGAGTGTTGGCCTACCGGCTCGACCCGTTGGCATTTAACGACTCAGTTGTTGGATTAGAGCTAGGATAAGCTCTGTCGCCAGGTGAGGGAGACCGTTGTTTAAAGTAGCCTGGATTTCTAGAATTTGGACGTGGTGATGGTGAACGTTGACGCTGAGGACTAAATGACCTCTGTTGAGGACTATATGACCTTTGTTGAGGACTATATGAACTTTGATTAGGAGGTGGTGTAGGTGATCGATACGCATTGTACTTAGGTGGTGTATATCTCTCAGGAGACCTACCCCGTGTATGTTGATCAGAAGAAAGCATCACCTCTGTCAATTTGGTCACAAGTTGAGTCAAGTTCCTTACTTCCTTTTCCAATGGACTATTAACAGTACTAGCACTTTCTTTATCCTGTGATTTACCAGCGCTATCAGCAAATGAGACCTGTCTGTGAGCAAAATTTGGACTTCTAGATCCATAAATAGCCTTCTGATTTGCTATGGACGTTTTCATGATTTTCAACGCCTTATTGATGGACTCTGGGTTTCTTTCTATCACGTGACGGGCAGCCTCCTTGTCCTTGCAACCTCTGAGGAATGCCTCTGTGCCAATTTGATCAATGACAGAATTGTCACATTTATCATACCCATCCATTGCAATAAAATGGACCCGTTCAGCAAACTCCTCCAGTGTTTCACTGTCTTGCTGCCTCACATACTGCAACTGACGTCTTGCTGATACAGGTTCGTCCTTTTTGCTGAAACGCTGTTTCAGTGCTTTCCTTAAAGCCTTATAGTCATCATCGATGTTGACCTTTCTTGCATATTCTAAAGCCACATCAGCTAGACAGTCCAATAGTCGGCAAACTTTCTTCCTATTTTCCCATTGTCTCCTTCCTGCTGTTCTTTCAAACTGATAAATAAAGGCTTCCCACGTAAGAAAACCTCTTCCTGTAAAAACTTGCATTTTAGGAAGCTGGGGACTTCTACTCCTGTCTCTCGCCCCAGAGTTTTCCTGCCATCTAGAGTACTCCCTATCAAGAGAGAAGTCTGACGAAGAGCTGTGACTTCTTTCCTTTTGCTTTTTAGTGCGTGATCTTGATGACCTGCTAGTGTCAATTTGCATTGGTGACGGGCCTGTCGATGCGACTGTTGTCATCACAGGGGTCATAAACGCAGGCGGAGGTTGTTGTATCATTGATCCTATATGAGGGTACAGAGATGGTCTACTCTGTACTAAGGATGCTGCATATGATTCGCTACTTGTAGCTGGTGCAACGTGTAAAGGTGTACTAACATTGATACCCTGAGATACATATGGCGTACCAACATAGGACGGTGCAAAAGTAGCCGTTGCTGGAGTTGTGTAATGTTGGGGTTTATATTCAGTGGATGCTCCTTCTATGCCTTTGAATGGATGTTGTGTTACCATACCTGAGGTTGTCACGTGCAGAGCCGAGGGCCCTGGCACGCTTCCCTTGTCACTCATTAGTGGCAACGAACCTTGCATATGATAAATCTCCTGCTCACTACCAAATATTTCTGGCATACCTTTGCCCTGAGACTGTTGAAACAACACTGTGTTGTGCAGAGCCGAGGGCCCTAACACATTACCTTTGACACTCGATACTGGAGTTGTACCTGCCTTAGATTCAGGCTGTGTAGTGTGATCAAATGACATAATTGGTGAGAGACCAAATGCTGGAGGCTTATTTTGCAGTAATGGAGTACTGGCAATATACGGAATAGCTTCAGATTTCTGTTTAACAGGAGTATCCATAGAAGGGAGCTTGACTTCCTTATTCCTCTTGTCAATCAAAGTGCTGACACTTGATGCCATCTGCTGAAATGAACCTGGGTGTTCAAACGCGCTCTTAAATTGCACAGTACTTGCCTCATCATTAGCAGCAGCCATCTTGTCTAGCCGTCTTCCCAAGGCATTAAACTTATCCGATGTTAACTCTTCTAAACGTTTACCGTTAGCATCAATCTTCTCGTCAATTCTCTGTTCTGACCGTTGCACTTGTTGGGATATTGCCACTATGTTTTCTGAACTGATTTTTGTTGCTTCTTTTTGTTCGGCTTGAATATTTAACAAACCGTGAAAAATCTGTTCAATGCGATCCTCACTTTGTTTCACTCTGTTTTCAGTCTCAACAGCTCTTATTGCATTTGCTTTTCTATCCGCCTGAAACTCTTGGTATAGCTGTTCCAATGACATGTTGGTATTTTCAGCTTGTTCTGTTAAAGTATTATCAGCTATATGTTCTTTTGTGAATATGTCATCATGTATCAACTCCTCTGTTTCAATGTTTTCCTTCAGTTCATTATCATCCCCAATTCCTGACATGTTGTCTTTATTTCAAATTACAATATTCTTAAATATTTCAAATTACAATATTATGCAACTCAAAACAATATGACAATATGCACTGAGTAATTACTCAAGGCAAATAAATCTCAAAATCACAACTTTTATGTGTGACTCAAGACATAAACAATGCAGCTTTTTTTATAAAAGCTACTACTTTTACAATTTCAAAAATGCAGGCAACAAAATAGGGCAGAACTGGAACAGAGACTCAGCTGACACACTGTACTGTATTATACGGTGTATAATATGTTGCTCATAAATATTTATGAGTGAATGTACCTTTTTTAATATAAAATATCAGTCCAAGTTCAGTATAAAATATTATACGAAACCAATCTACTTCATCTACTGAAATGAAGACTGTTTCCGGTTTGCGTCTGCGCAATGGAGTTTTGCAGACAAATGACTTCCGTGAAGAAGGACCTAATGGCGATAACCGGAAGTTCCTAACCTTATCTGATGAAAAATATAAAATATGAAGATTTCATACGTGCTAAACTGTAAAAATTTGATGAAATTTAATCTACAATCAATCTGATGTAAATTTATGGTAATGCGCACGTAATGAATTTACAAAAAATGAAGTATTAAAAGTTTTCAAATCTGCAAAGGCGCCCTCGTGGAGTCCGCCTCACTTGCTAAAAATTTATTCGTTCTTTGTCGGACGACGCCAATGTTGTGCCGATATGGTACAAATAAGTAAAGTGTATGTGTAATAAACAGAATACCTTTAATATCTGTAAATATCTGTATATCTGATGAATCAGTAGACAGCAATATAATAATACATGTGGTTAATACAGTAAACGGAAGTAGAAGAGAATCCTCGTGACGTCAGTCGTCCAGAGGTATTGCTTGGCATACTGTAAGATATGGACTGGTTCTTCTATGTATACATAAGCGGCACCACATCATCTATACTATTAAACGAGAAGACCTCATTTTGTGTGTCGCTTCTCTTCTTTCCACAATAAATTAATCAATACGCCTCTGTGTCCTATAGGTACAGTGCATAGTCGCATTTGTTATTCATTTATATGACTATTCAGATTGAGTTATTTTGGGAGAAAAACGAGAAAAAAGGCATCCGGATATTGTCCCGTCATTGGACGAAATTTTAAGTCAGATTAGACTTCTGGTTTGCGTTTTTCTGTATACTTTGAACATACACATACTACGAATAAAGTGTATTTTAATTCTATCTGCTATCATTTTCAAGTTTTCTATCCACGGCGGTCACAGAGTTTTTTAAATGGAGAGGGTCTGTATACTTTATCAATGACCACCATGGATCGATTAGTAAACTTGGAATTGAAAGTAAATACACTTTATTTATATAGTAATGAATGTTCATAATATACAGATAAGCGCTAAAATTATTCACTGAACTTTTGATACCTTTTCTGAAATTCTCCATTCATTAAATCTTTTACACAATTCATTTATTACAATAACAAAAAAAGATGTGGTATGATTGCCATGTTGAGACAACTCTCCACAAGAGACCAAAATGACACAGAAATTAACAACTATAGCTCACCGTACGGCCTTCAACAACGAGCAAAGCCCATATTGCATACTCAGCTTCAAAGGGCCCCGAAATGACGATGTAAAACAATTCAAACGATTTCGCGGGTGACTGTGTTCTAGTATATTTAAATATAGAAAAGTAGGACACATCATTCACCCCCCCCCCCCCCCCCCTTAATTCTTTATCAAAAATCTTTGACAACAGACTTTCTTTTGGAATTATAAAATGCAAAACTTAAAAATCTTATTTCTATTAGTGTTATCTAGGTTATATTGTCTTTATTCTCTGACAAATTCAGACCTCCCTCTTACTACCCCCCCCCCCCAAAAAAAAACCCTTAAAAAACGTTAAAAAACGCAATACTATAATAGACTAGTCATCCTTTTAGTCAGCACTAACTTGTTTACAAAGAAATCTGATTGTAGCTGCTGAAGACAGATGATTCTAATGCACAGAAACAAGGCTGAGTTTCATTTGGTTGAATAAAAAGAAAAGTATCTACAGTATCATACAAGTTTGTCAGAGAAACAATATTCAGAATGTTTAGATTACACTGAGTTCATTATCCAAACTCATCTAAGAAGTGTTCAGGCTCACCTGAGTCTGATTGTTTGCTTTGAACAACTTCATTTGTTTTTGATTCGTACAAAACATGTTGAATCCCCAAGCATTTTAGCGCCCGGTCCAAGTCAGACGACGCTTGGATTTGTAAGTCTTGTATGTCTATATAAAAAAAAAGATGTGGTATGATTGCCAATGAGACAATTATCCACAAAAGACCAAAATGACACAGACATTAACAACTATAGGTCACCGTACGGCCTTCAACAATGAGCAAAGCCCATACCGCATAGTGAGCTATAAAAGGTCCCTATAAGACAATGTAAAACAATTCAAACGAGAAAACTAACGGCCTTATTTATGAGAAAAAAAAATGAACGAAAAACAAATATGTAACACATAAACAAACGACAACCACTGAATTACAGGCTCCTGACTTGGGACAGGCACATACATAAATAATGTGGCGGGGTTAATCATGTCAGCGGGATCCCAACCCTCCTCCTAACCTGGGACAGTGGTATAACAGTACAACATAAGAACGATCTATAAAAATCAGTTGAAAAAGGCTTAACTCATCAGATGGACAAAAATACAAGTGGACGTGTACTGTTTTGTTTATAATTTCAGTACATTAAAATGTTGATAACCGATAACAGCTGTTTAAATCATTTTAAATGAGAAAAACAGAAAACAGTCAATTCAAAAATTATGGGTTCTTTTTTTCATAATTGCAGTAAACAGATTCACAATAATGTCAATTTTAAGAAAACAGATAACAGCTAATTAGTCAATTACAGTTAAACATCAATGATCTTGAATATTTGCCACTTTTGACTAAAATATAAAGGCACAGAACCAGGATATAGGAGCATAGAACCAGGACCGCTTTTCTTATCACCAGCACAGCGTCAGGACGAACTTGTACGACTTTTGCAATAAAATATTGTTGTAATATACTTTGTATGGTACTTATGACGTATCAGAGAAAAATTAAGCAAGAAAACAGTCGTTTTATTGTCGTTCTGATACAATGTAAACAAAACCAACAGCACAGAATCAGGACACACCAGCACCCGTCAGGACCGAATCACCAGCACAGAACGTTCTCTCGCAGGACAACTTTACCCACTGTGAATGAGACAACTCACCATCCAAGTCATAATTTGTAAAAGTAAACTGTTATAGGTCAAAGTACGGCGGTCTTCAACGCAGAGCCTTGGCTCACACCAAACAGCAAGCTATTAAGAGCCCCAAATTACTAGTGTAAAACCACTCAAACGGGAAAACCAACGTTATACATGAATACAACCGCCCAACAAAGTACTCGTTTGTTCTCACGGTGTGATATTCACAAATTACTATTTAAATAAATATTTCCGTATTAACATTATATTTTGTAAAGTTAGTTAAATAAAAACACAAAGTTATAACAATTAAAAGTTACCATAGATCTGTAACTGACTTCCTTGTTCAACTATGTACTTTTTCTTGGTTTATTTATAGTTCTTCCTGTTAATTCACATAGCAACTGGACACGGCAAAAGTGAGTGTAAATTTAATTTTAAACTTGTTTGTAGTTTTATGTTATTAATCAAATTATAATATTTTATATAACTAATTTCATGTATGTCATGCATCTGTAGAACCCATAGGGAAGAACAATAATGCTGTTTGACTCGTGGTCCGAAAAATATACAACTGAATATTATGCAGGCGAGCGGGGGTATTCACTAAATAAAACGGAAGTAAAATATAAGTTACATGCATACATGTTAAAGGTATATCACGATATGGAATGGTTGATGTTCGGGATATGATTTTTTCGGCACGGGACGTTTGTGCCTTTTCATAGGACATTTGCGCTTTTTATTTTGGACACTTGCGCTTCAAATCATAGGACATTTGCGCTTTTTAAAAAAAGGACATTTCCACTTTTTACATAACACATTTCACTATTGCAATATTTGATATTTATGACTACACTCCCCTTTTGTCTGGGCTAGGGACCGGCAGGTTTGACCTTGAAGAGTTATTCATATTGTTCTTTATGATAAAAAGTAAAAAAAAAAATAGTTTCAAAGCACATTTCAAAGCGCATAGATACATGGTATAAAGTTTATACAATTAAAAGCTAAAGTAAACATTCTAAAGACTTAAAAACACGTCAAGTCATCACATGTCAGTTTAGCTTGATAGCTAAAGTCTAAGGAGTGAACAAGTTTAGCTATTGTTATCGGTTCAGACTGTTATTTCGCCCTCATTTCAAAGAAATAATCAAGTTTCTCTTTCTCAATTCTTTACTGGGGTGCTAATTAACGTGATGATTACTTCTCATTAAAATTACAGGTAGACGACTATAGGTAAAAAGCGCAAATGTCCGGTCAAATTAATACAGGTGAATTAAAATTAAAATCGGAAATGTCCATAGTATTTGAAGCGCAAATGTCCTATCGTTTTACAGGTAAAAAAGCGAAAACGTCATGTGCCCGATTTATTTTTATTTGAATGGGTTTGCGACTTTTTAACGCGAAGTGTATTTTTTTCGTACATGTAACCGGAAGGGTTTTTACGTTGTGTATTTTCTGTGTCAACTTTTACATATTTTACCCCCGACCGTGTAAAGAGTAGGTATCGGAATCCGGAGTCTCTGATCCTTCATATTTGATTTTGTATGACTTAACACTTGCAAGTTTTCATAGTTAATTAGCAAATTACATAATTCAACAAATAGCAACAATTTGTAAAGGTAAAAACATGAAACATGAATATTAAAAGCAAGTTAAAATTCACATAAAAGTGACATAGCTTAATCTGTCATTTTAACCTTTGTCTAGATGCATTATAATTCTAGACATAATAGCGACATTGTGTCTAGATGCAGTGAAATGCATTACATCTTTCGTGTAGACAACACCTTTTGTGTACATGTAATAGCTGACTTTTAGGCCTCAAGGAAAACTAAAGTCGCTTTGCTAGGGTTCAGAATATTTATTAATCAGTAACGTAAAACACCCTGTAATAACAATGATAAAGTTATACTAATTTTACATATCAAATAATAAATTAGTAATACACGTGATAAGTATAATATTCTTTCATTACATATAAAGGTATTATACAAAACATTACACTTTAAAAATACATTTAAGTTATGAACATAATGAGATCAAATATTATGTTTAATCATCAAATCATAGTATTAATGTCTTTACATATAATATTCAGTTGTTCAGATTAACAACATTGATAAATTAAACAAATATCAAAAGCATCTAAAATCAAGGGAAATAACTCTTTATCAAAACTATGTGCTTAACATACTCCATAGTTAATTCAACCTTTTAAACGAAATACATTATAATTCTAATAACATATTACTAATCCTTACCAACTTGTGGAGCAAGGTAGTTACTGTTGTGGCACAAACCAATTCAAACGTACATAGTCTGGTATATCACACAGTGATATTTATATAACAGCTTACAAGTTCTGTAAACCAAAATTACAATGTTAAATAACGGATTTTAATGAAACCGTATTTAAACATAGACCTAATTATAAAACATACAATATAAATAATGTCCTTGTGTATAAAATAAAACATAACTCGGACAATACTTTAAATATGTGCAGAAACGTATTTCGCTATCTAATACAACTTTGTTTATGTTTTCTATTTATAATCAATCAACAATGTTATTGTGTACAGACTAATTCACACAAATAATACACGGTGGTATTTAAAATCTACTCATAACAAAGTCTTATCGAATACACCTCAAAGTATCGATCGGAATGTGTGTACTTTCTAAAGTGATTTACATATAGCTCTAACGAATGACTACCAGTACTTTATATAATAAAATAAGTGTATAATATATGCATTTTATGTAGCGATAATACTTGTCGGGATCATAGAGAAAAATAACCATTCATACCAAAAATCATTCAATCTATGAAAATATATTAAAAATATTAATAAAGAAGTAGATAAAGAAAACTCACGTCAAAATGTCGAGTCTGTCAATATACTTTCAAACTATTTCAATGGCTACTGAACATGAACGTCTGTCCATTTTGACTCCATTAGTCCTTCTAACTCAAAACAAAGAAACTAAGAACTGAGCGGTAAAACTTTAAACTAACCAATCAAATCCAAGTAATCATGAATAATGTATGGAAACGTTTCAGTGTAATAAAAGTTTATATGAGACAATATGTTATGAAGTTTATTTAATATTAACATAATTATACATCTTTATTTTACAATAACAATATAACAAAATAAAGAGGCTACCACATTCTCCTCTGTGTTGAAAAAATGACTTCCACGTCATACGACTCCTCCTCCCTCTGACGAAGAAATGACGTTCTCGGCATTCTAACTGGTATTTTACTATGGTGTTTCTTTCACAATCTCAATGATGGTACGTGTGATGTTATTCTCCATTCCTCTAAACATTCCGTCTTTCAGTTGTCTTGTCAACCATTCTACTTTCTGTAGCCAAGATGATGTTTGTCCAATAGCTTGTTTGGTGATGTAATCTTTCAAATATGCGGGTGGTTTTCTAATTCTTGTTCTTGATGGTAATTCTCTTGGTGGTGTAGGTAATATTCTACGTCGTCTGAGCCTTGCTGGTTGTTGCTGTATGTTATCTTGAGCCGTTGTGTTATCTGTGTCTGCCTCGGTATCACCTGATGTGTCTGGGAGCGTACTGCCATCCTGCTCATCCTGTTTGTCAGAAGTATCACCTCTGTCAATCTGGTCAGTCGCTTATTGACCTGTTATCACATTAGCCCCAAGAGGTGGTTCACCAGTGTTTATCTGTACTGGAGGGATAACGTCTTGTCCAAAACCATTCTCTTGACTACCATCAACTAATAACTGATCGTCACCAGCCAAGTTGACGGTTCCTTGTTGCCCATCTACCACAGGTACAGCATCACTGTTAGTGTTGCTCTGTGCGTCTTCCTCTGGCAAATAAATTATATAGCCCTGCTCTGACTCCTCGTCCGATTCTGTGTCAGTTTCCTCTTTGGTACTGTCGGAGTTCGTCTTCTTGTCATCAAGGACTGTCTTTATAGGCGATTTCCTTGGTGCAGGGTTTCTCTTAGGCTCTGTAGCCTTTTCCAAACCGGGCAGATGTCCAATTGGTAGAAGGAGGTTTCTATGCAGTGTTCTTTTGCGTCCTTCTCCATTTTCCTTCTGGATCACATAAACAGGTATATCCATGTTAGGCTGTCTAACAATCCTGTACGTGTCCTCTTTCCATTTATCCGCTATCTTATGCTTCCCTTCGAAGGCAACTACTTTAACAAGTACACGATCTCCAGGTTGCAAAATGGCTCCACGGGCTCTTTTATCGTATCCTTCTTTCTGTCGACCTTGTGCTGTCTTTGCTGAACGAGATGCAAGTTCATATGCTTTCTTCAGACGCTCCTTCATTGCTTCGGCATACTTTGTAGATGGTTCCTTAGTACCAGTATCCTCAATCCCAAATGCTATGTCCACAGGCAAACGTGGATGTCTACCAAACATCAAGAAGTACGGCGAAAATCCAGTGGTTGTCTGTTTGGTACAGTTGTACGCATGTACGAGTCCAGCTACGTGGGACTTCCAATCTTTCTTCTGCGTAGTCTGTAGAGTTCCAAGCATGTTCAATAATGTACGGTTGAATCTCTCTGTAAGTCCGTTACCCATAGGATGGTAAGGTGTTGTTCGGGACTTTTCCATTCCTGTAATGTTGCAGAGTTCTTTGATGATCTTGCTCTCAAAGTTCGCTCCTTGATCCGAATGAATACGACTAGGCAATCCATAGTGTACAATGAAGTTGTTGAAAAACGCATCTGCTGTAGTTCGTGCGGTCTGATTCTTTGTAGGAACTGCTAAAGAATATCTGGTGAAGTGGTCTGTGATTACCAAAATGTTTTCATATCCACCTTTTTATCTTTCAAGTTTCAAGTAATCCATGCAAACCAGTTCTAAAGGTTGTGTTGTTTCTATGCTGATAAGTGGAGCTCTATCATTCGGAAGCTGTTTTCGACGAATACATCTTTCGCAGTTGGTAATCCAGTTCTCGATGTCTCTGTTCATACCATACCAGATGAAGCGATCACGTACCAATGATAAAGTCTTGTCTCTTCCCTGGTGGCCCATATCATCATGTAAAGATGTGAGAACTGTGGATATGTAGTTATCTGGGAGAGCTAGTTGTCTTGAAGTTTCACCATCAGATTCTATCTCTCTGTACAGCACTCCGTCTATAATCTTCATCTTCTCATAGTTGTTTAGGAACCAGTTGTTGAGTGGTGAATAGCTCAGCTGTTGTTTATCTGGTTTGCGATGTTCGTTTATCCAATATATCCAGTCTTTGATGAATCTGTCTCTGCGTTGTTCGGCTTTAACATCAACTAACTTCTGAGATGGTAATGATGGATCCATAGATGTATCTGGAATTATTGATAAGCTCTGGTGATGAGGTTGAGTATGTTGCAGGTTACAGATGGCCTTCACTGACTCTGGTTGAATGGTTTCAGTACATCCAGATAATCCTGGAAGTCTAGATAATCCATCGGCATCTGCATTAGCCTTTCCTGGTCTGTATACAATGTTGAAGTTGTAAGATGACAAAGCTGCTATCCATCTGTGTCCGGTAGCATCTAGTTTAGCTGACGTCAAGACATAGGTGAGTGGGTTGTTGTCCGTTACTACAGTGAAGGTATTTCCAAATAGGTAGTCATGGAACTTTTCTGTCACTGCCCACTTTAAAGCCAAGAACTCCAGTTTGTGGACAGGGTAATTCTTCTCGGATTTACTCAAATCTCTGCTGGCATAAGCAATGACTATCTTCTTCTCATTCTGTTCCTGGTACAACACAGCACCTAGTCCAAGCATCGATGCATCTGTATGAAGTTCAAAGGGCTTGGAGTACGATGGAAATCCAAGGATCGGGTGGCATGTGAGCTTTGACTTCAGTTGTTGAAATGCATCTTCTTGTGATTTTCCCCATATCCATGATGTATTAGCTGGTTGTAGTTTCGTCTTGCGCTTTCTTGTCTTCTTTGGTGGTGGCATAAGGTCAGTAAGCGGTCTGGCAATCTTCGAAAAGTCTTAAATGAACTTCCGGTAATATCCAATGAAACCCAGGAACTGTCTTACCTCGTCTGCAGATGTTGGAGGTGGCCAGTTGACAACTTTCTCTATCTTTGCTGGGTCGGGTTGTATACCATCTCTAGACACTATATGACCAATGTACTTTACCTTTTCCTGAAAAAATGCGCACTTCTTTGGTGAAAGCTTGAGTCCACTCTCTCGTAGTCTCTGTAGAACTCTTTGTAGTCTATCTAGATGTTCTTCGTATGTATCTGAGAAGATAATCAGGTCATCAAGGTAGATGAAACAGATGTTCAGGTGCAAGTCTCCAAGGATTTCTTCCATCAAACGTTGATAAGTGGCTGGACTGTTGACAAGTCCGAATGGCAATCTGTTGAATTCATAAAATCCAAGGGGTCCTACGGTGAACGCTGTCCGTTGTTTATGGGTTTCCTCTAGCTCTACCTGATGATATCCACTCTTCATGTCTAGTACTGTGTAAAAGTTGTTTCCTCCAAGTGCATCAAGTATTTCTTCGCTTCTTGGCAGTGCGTAGGCGTCTTTATAGGTGTTCTGGTTCAATTGACGATAATCTATGCACATGCGCAGCTTTCCGTCCTTCTTGCGGCATAAAACAACGTTCGACGACCATGGTGAGTGAGAGCGGCGGATAATCCCAGCGGCTAACAACTGTTGAAGATGGTCACGTAGTTCGTTGATCATGGCTGGAGGAATACGGCGATGTCTCTGCTTGAACGGTCTTTCATCCATGAGATCAATACGGTGATGAACTGCTGTACTATGGCCAATGTCTATGTCACTCTTGCTGAAAACATCTCTGAACTGTTGGATCAATTCTAAAATAACTAAGTTCTATTTCCAAAATTGAAAATCTAAAAGTCAGCTATTACATTTGGCGCCCACTACCGGTTTTGATGGCACAGATCACCCCTAGGAGCACTCTGATGATTTTACCTACGATGTCAATAGTTATCTCGTGTTTCCGGAAGTATGGTTTGTTGTGATCACATGAGATGTCCACCACGTGTTGTTTATCAACAAAAGAACTACATGTGCGTGTTACCGGATGTTTACATTATACACCGAAAGACAACAGTCCAGTTCATTATATATGTTCCGGAAATTACTTTAAATAGTAATCGAACTTTTAGATTTTCAATTTTGGAAATAGAACTTAGTTATTTTGTGATTGTGAATTTGAAATTTATTTGATTTTGATTTCGTTATTTAACATTGAAATTTTGGTTTACAGAACTTGTAAGCTGTTATAGAAATATCACTGTGTGATATACCAGACTATGTACGTCTGAATTGGTTTGTGCCACAACAGTAACTACCTTGCTCCACAAGTTGGTAAGGATAAGTAATATGTTATTAGAATTATAATGTATTTCGTTTAAAAGGTTGAATTAACTATGGAGTATGTTAATCACATAGTTTTGATAAAGAGTTATTTCCCTTGATTTTAGATGCTTTTGATATTTGTTTAATTTATCAATGTTGTTAATCTGAACAACTGAATATTATATGTAAAGACATTAATACTATGATTTGATGATTAAACATAATATTTGATCTCATTATGTTCATAACTTAAATGTATTTTTAAAGTGTAATGTTTTGTATAATACCTTTATATGTAATGAAAGAATATTATACTTATCACGTGTATTACTAATTTATTATTTGATATGTAAAATTAGGATAACATTATCATTGTTATTACAGGGTGTTTTACGTTACTGATTAATAAATATCCTGAACCCTAGCAAAGCGACTTTAGTTTTCCTTGAGGCCTAAAAGTCAGCTGTTACATACACGGTGAGCAAGGTCTGTACAATACTAGTTAGTCAGCAAAGTCTGTGCTAGACCTTTCGTGAAGACCGTTACTGAGGTCTGTGCAAGACCAGTAAGCTCTTAAATAAAAGTCAAAATGAAAGGTCGTTATATCAACCAAAGTGGCTTATGCAAACAAGCCAAAAGCTACAATGAGAGGTCGTTATATCAACCGAAGTGGCTTATGAAAACAAGCCAAAAGCTAAAATGAGAGGTCGTTATATCGACCAAGGTTGCTTATGTATACAAGCCAAAAGCTAACATGAGAGGTCGTTATATCAACCACAGTGGCTTATGAAAACATGCCCAGTACAATTGTTTATCTTAGCAATTATTTAACAAATTCTATTCAAATATAAACACTCTATAACCAAATTCAACAAAATCTGAGAATAAATTCAATGAATTATAGCACAATAATGTAACTAAATATGATTGAAATGTTAAACAACAATTTTTATCAATAATTCATATTAACAATAGTAATTAAATGTTTATTTTACAACAGTCCATTTTAAAGGGACATAATACTGTTTCAAAACAGGGTCGCCGTTACATTCCTCCCACCTTAAAAAAACTGAAGCCATGAAGTTTAAAAACAAGGCAGGTATGAATCTCCATTATATATACACCGTATTTCCATAAATATTGCACACGGAACACAGTCCAATTCATTCCATTCACCATTTGAACACTAGAAATGCTGGCCAGGTCATCTCCAATATCAGTTATCACACACGTGTACCATCTCATATCATAACCATCACTGAAAACAAGTGCTGAAAAATTGAACAACAAAATTAAACAAATAGTTAAACTGAATCGTCACCCAGTAAACTGTTGTGTCAAATGCTATTGAAACAATATAACTGTCTAAGATGCAGATATTCTGTATGTGTTTAAGAGATATTTACTATAGAATAAAACAATCATTCAAAAACAGCTCTTTATTATAAAAGGCCAAAAGCGATTACGAGAATCAAAGGCTCACATTTGCGTATGAAAACTCGTCAATCGGACTGAAACAATGATGTTGGCATCCACGCCTATATCTACATAAACATAATAATCTTGAAGCAAGTTAACATAAAATAAAATGACGTAAGCGACAGCCCTTTTCATGGGTCTAAAGGATACAGCAATGAGGAACTTTACAATGTGTTCCTGCCGATTCATACACATTCCTCTTGAGCTATGTATAATTACTGAATGTGTTAGATAAGACAAATATGATCAAAATATACCATTCTATCTAAACAATCTAAGTTTAGCTTTCTTTAAACCATTTGAATTTTTTCATCTATGCAATTATTTGCATTTACATTCTATAAATATCAATACAATACTTTATCTCTGTGCCAATCTATAATCAGTCTCTGTAAAGTTAAACTGAAATAATTACTCATCATTATTACGTACATAAACATGCCAATATCTTGAACAATTAAAATTATAATCAAATAAGCATAATAACATTTAAATTTGACAATTTTACGTAACACATTTAACTGTATCAACAGCATTAACGCCTACTAGCCAAAAGTGGCTTATGAAAACAAGCCAAAAGCTGAAATGAGAGGTCGTTATATCAACAAAAGTGGCTTATGAGAACAAGCCAAAAGCTAATACGAGAGGTCGTTATATCAACTAAGGTGGCTTATGTAAACAAGTCAAAAGCTAACATGAGAGGTCGTTATATCAACCAAAGTGGCTTATGAAAACAAGCCCAGTACAACAAACAACAAATGGAAGTGTTTAACGACCTTGACTGACTATACAGCCCTCGCACGGTCGGCTCGGTGACCGAAGGCGTTTGGTGAGCGTTTGAATAATTTTGTGCCATCGGTCAGGAACGAGTGATGGTCGCCATTTTGGAGGTCGCCATCTTGGTTTTGTGAGATCTTTTTGGTTTGTTTACTAATTTGGTGTATCCCAGAACAACAATTTATCTTAGCAATTATTTAATAAATTCTATTCAAATATAAACACTCTATAACTAAATTATAAGTTGCAAATTCAACAAAATCTGAGAATAAATTTAATGAATTATAGCACAATAATGTAACTAAATATGATTGAAATGTTAAACAAAAATTGTTATCAATAATTCATATTAACAGTAGTAATCAAATGTTTATTTTACAACAATCCATTTTAAAGGGACATAATACTGTTCCAAAACATAGGGTCGCCGTTACACGTGGCAGGGGGTGTGATGGTTTCGTTGTTCGTTGACGCGCAGCAAACGTTTGTTTTCTTTTGTTCAAAACCTATAATGATTTTGCATGCTTCTGAAATATCAGATTATGTTATACCCACAGCATGTTCAGAAGAAGAAAAAAACGTTCATGTTCAACAAGACGTTCCCTATTAATGTTTGGTTGATAACCTTTAAAGGGGATGAGAGGATATTGTTGTACACGTATTATTTTAAAATTTTTATTTTGCCTTTTGAAACTGTAAACATTTGTTTTCTTCATGTACATAGCTGCTAGAGATTGCTTTGCGTTTTTATTGTGTGTAGTGAATTTTAAAGAAAAGTAATTTCAGTCAGTCAGAACGTATCACTGGTCATGGGGATCAATATGCGTCATTGATGATTCCTGTTAAGTTAGCATACAAACTGCAACTGCTTGAATAAAGGTTAAAATGAAAATTAGCATATGTCTCATCAACTTCAACTTCGACCTTTCTATGCGTCTTCTGTCTCTTTGGCACTCATAAATGTACCAAATTTTCTTATGTGTATATTCTTTGAACTCGACTTCTTTGGTGTTTAACGTGGACTATTTGTTTTTCGATCATACTTTTCAATTTTGTTAGGAGAAAGAATATGCAGTGCCAAAGTAAATAGTCACGATCGCTTCTTCTGAATAATAATACAATCATTTGAACTTTTTCTACAGCTATCATGTATTATTAATTGAAGTAATTAGATGGTGTCATTTTTTTTTTAAATTTCTACGACCCGTCAAACACTTCTTCTGCCTTCTGATTTAGTTACCCATCTTTTCAGAATGGGGTGTCGCTTGTTTGTTGTATTCCTTTCCTTAAATTATTTCGCTTTTTTTTTTACTGGATAAGCTTTTTTTGCACGTTTGTTTTAGTAAATTTTAACCTGTCTTTTGCACCAAAATTGAAAATTTCTTTTTTCTTTTAACCTCACATTATATATGTGCCTGTCCCAAGTCATGAGCCTGTTATGCATGTGGTTTGTTGGTGAATATTTTATGCGTTTTTACTTTCGGTCATTGTTTTGTAAATATTTCATTCACTAGTTTATTTGTTTGAAATATCTAAGTCTAAAAAAAAATAAAATATCTAAGTCTAAAAAAAAAAAAAAAAAAAAAAAAACAACTGATGAGTACAGCAATGTTTTCCATCCGCATGGGTTGCATTAAACAAACACCAATAAGTGTTATTAAGGATGTACTTAGGTGAGGTTAGGCAAAAATTAATAAATTAAGAAGTTAAAATTGATACCATTATCTGGTAGAGCATCAATTAAGGATAAAAATAAGCAAAAAATATTGATAGGTCATGGACCTGCTTTTCGAGATATTTGAGATTTAAAATATTGGCGGGAAAAGGCTGACTCGGACTTTTACCTTATATTTGCATTGGTATTATAAGGTCTCAAAACAAAAGAACGAAAATTAAGAATCTTCTAAAATTTTGGTAATTGACCTTTCATGAGCTATTAAGTCTTATATGAAAAAATAAATGGGTGTTATGGGGCAAAATATTTTACATTGTATTGTATGGAAAAACACCAAGGAGTCCGAACATTTGACACAAATTCCAAAACCTCACCTAAGTACATCCTTAAGCCTGAGTAAGAGTATTTTCCAAGATGTTGAAGATTAAACGTATTCTACATTGTATTTACAGACAGCAAAATAAAGGCAACAGTAGTATACCGCTGTTCAAAACTCATAAATCCATGGACAAAAAACAAAATCGGGGTAACAAACTAAAACCGAGGGAAACGCATTAAATATAAGAGGAGAACAACGACATAACACCGAAACGTAACACACACAGAAACGGACCAAGCATCAGACAAAACACCACGAGAATAACAAATATAACATGAAAACCAAATACATGAATTTGGGATAGACAAGTACCGTGCCACGTCTTATCTCAATTTCTCAAAAATAAGAGAAAACATAAACGACTCAACGTTAAAATGCAACACACACAGAAACGAACAATAATATAACAATGGCCATCTTCCTGACTTGGTACAGGACACTTTTAAAGGGGAATAAAAGTGGTGGGTTGAACCTGGTTTTGTGGCATGCCAAACCTCGCACTTTAATGGCAAAGTTAAATATAACATTGAAATGACAACATAATATTACAGGACTACAATACAAATTAATAGAACATATTAGACAAAGAAAAACATGATTAATAGATAACAAAAAGCATCAGGTTTAAAATTCAATACGCCAAAAACGCGCCTTGTCCACACAAGACTTGCAAGTGACGCCCAGATATAAAAGATCGAAAGTGAAAAAAGTACAAAGTTGTACAACACTGAAGATCAAAAGTTGAAAAGGTTTCGCCAAATACGGCATTGTTTTTATGCCCGGGATAAGAACATTCTTATTATATAGAACAATTCATGCTATTGCAAACAGTAAATTTTATCAAATGAATATGAAAGAGATATACATAAAGAAACTGAAGTATTAACTAATTACAGAAAACTAAACCCGAATACATAACGCCCAGATATAAAAGATCGAAAGTGAAAAAGGTACAAAGTTGTACAGCACTGAAGATAAAAAGTTGAAAAGGTTTTGCCAAATACGGCATTGTTTTTGTGCCCGGGATGAGAACATCCTTATTATATAGAACAATTCATGCTATTGCAAACAGTAAATTTTAACAAATGAATATGAAAGAGATATACATAATGAAACTGAAGTATTAACTAATTACAGAAAACATAATGCTATTAAAGTTTAACACAGAATAGACACACCCGAATCAGTCCAGGCGTCAACGTAATTAAAAAAAATTTTACGATGGCGAAAAGGCACAAACGTTATGCCACATTTGAATTTATGAAATTTAGCAAACAATATGTTTATAGTTTTTAACGTAAGGATGTGGTGAAGTTAAAAAAAAATGCGGCCATCTATCATTTAGTTACAAAGACTCTGGAACGATCCTATTCTTAGATGGTTATATTATATAGCGTCAACACTATTTTGATATGTCCCCTATATGTTATCTATATTTATGGTAGGTTAACATAAAGAGTCCATTAGTTAAAAGAGTAAATATCTACTTATACTGCTACTACCAAAAATGCGTTGCCTCTGAATTTTTCGAGTCAAACCAATATTGACTGTTGAGCATGACATGCATGATGTAAACAAAATACATTTTTTTCAGGTCAGGTTTTCGAGAAGGATAAATATACCACCATGTCGACTACCATTTATGGAGTGTTACAGTTTTTGTTGATTTATAGTGTCGTTGTGGAAGGTTGTCCTCAGCTGTGTAAATGCTACAGAGCTAATGTAACATGTCACAATCACAGAGAGCTGCAATATATACCAAAACTACCACATGACACTAAAGTGCTAATATTTTCTGGAAATTATCTGCACGTCATTAATCAAAATACAATGTCAAATCTAACAATGTTAAAGTTAACTGTACTTGTCTTACGTGGCAACCGTGTTCAAACTATGTCAAAAGATGCTTTTTCGAAACTGCCTTTTTTGGAAAAAATAGATCTGAGCGGAAACAAAAACCTTACAATATACATTGTAGCTGACACATTAAGGGGAATACGCTCTGCCTATCTTCATACTGTTATACTAAATTGGTTTTATTGGCGCAAAGATCTGTCAACTATATATCAGGCCTTATCGGTACCGCAATTCAAAATAAAAACCCTTATATCTGAAGGCAATACATTAAAGGTATTGAATTTTACATCACTTAGTCGCCATCTTCCTGAATTAGAACATTTAAGTGTGAAGTTCAATAGTATACAGACATTTATCACTGATCATGCTCCTAAGCTGAAAACACTTTATTTAGATTACAACTACATCGAATTAAAAGCGAATATGTTCGGGACACCAAATGATTGTTTTTTTCCGAATCTTGAAATTTTACAAATCAAATCTAATTTCATCATATATTTCGAAAACCGTTTCTCATGCCTTGACAATCTTCATACGCTCAAAATAGGAAAGAATCCGGTAAAGCGTATCCTGAACAATACTTTTTATAACTTGACTTCATTGAGAAAATTGAGTATAGGTAATACTGGCGGACGTTTATATAAAATTGAGAGCTTGGCATTCAGAAGTAATACTATGCAAAGCTTAAACTTTTCAGCGAACTATTTTCCATTTACTTCCGTAAGTGCGGAACGTTTCCACTTCAATCCGGATGAAATGTTTAACCATTTACCACAATTAGAAGTTTTGGATTTAAGTGAGAACAAGTTTAATGTAACTAATGATGTATTGTTCAGAATGCTTATTCCTTTGAAAAATCTGCTAAATTTGACTATAAGACATTGTGCATTGACAACAATACCGAAGAATTTGATTTTCAGACTTCCGAAATTAAGATACCTTGATTTGTCACAAAACCATATTAAGACGTGGAAAGGTAACACAGCGTTCCAGAATGTATCATCCATCGAAGTACTGAGACTTGATATGAACTACATCACAGTATTCAAAGAATCGTTATTTCCACCGGACTTGAGAAGAAATCTGAAAAGTATATATCTAGCTAATAATCCTTTTTCATGCACTTGTAAACTTCTTTGGCTAAGGAAATGGATAGAAGAAAAGTCAGAAAAATTTAAGCAATACCCTGAGGATTATATATGTAGCACACCTATCGAGTTACATGGTTCATTGTTAAAAAGCTACTTTCCTTCAGACAGAGAATGTGAAAGTATTAACGAACTTCTTATAGCATTTACAGTGTTATCAACAATTGGTATTTTTGTTGTCATGCTTGTAAGTTTGGTATATAAAGGTCGATGGCACATACGTCATGCGATATACCTCTGTCATGTGCGACGAAAAGGTTACGAAGGCATGGATGATGTGTCAAATATCTTATATTCGGGATTTGTCGTTTATTGCGAAGAAGACCAAGAGTGGGTGAAGGACAAATTTGTCAAAATGGTCGAAATAAACGACCGTAAACTGTGTATTCATAATCGCGATTTTGACGGAGGAAAATTAATTATTGACAATATCGCCAACGGAATTGCCCGAAGTAAAAAAGTTATACTTATTCTGTCACGAGCAATGATAAAGAGTGATTGGTGTCTGTTTGAAATGCGACTTGCCCATAAAAAGTTTCTAAAGCGTGCAGACTCACTTTTGATTATAATGTTAGAGACCGTATCACCTGATGATATGCCGAAGTCTTTACATACACTTTTAATAATATCAACATATATACGATGGTCAGGTGGTTTGACAGAAGAGGAGGAGTTTTGGAAGAAAGTTCGGAGGGCAATAAAATGATATTGTCACTGATAAGTATTTCCACTAGTGTTTTAAGTGACCCTTAGATACAAACTGTTCTTAAAAAAACAATGGGTGAGATATGATGTGATATCGACAGCAATAACGCTTTTAAAATTCACCATCCTTTCCTGAACTCTTTGTAAGAGTTATCTCATTAAGCATGTGTTCATGTTATCACAAATCTTTCAACAAGCTTTTCAATTGTTCGCCACAACCTCATGATGCATTGAATTTTAAATCTTGTATGTGTTATTTTAAGTAATCCTATAAAGCGAAAGCGGTGTGTATATAACTCATATGGGCATTACAGTGTTTAAACTTTTCAAAAAAGAGTACGGTATAATTATGTCTGATGCATAGGGAAATTAGAAATGCTGAAAAGTTCATGGAGGAATAGTGTATTAAAATAAAATTGAGAATGGAAATGGAGAATGTGTCAAAGAGACAACAACCCGACCATAGAACAGACAACAGCAGAAGATCACCAATAGGTCTTGAATGCATCGAAAAATTCTCGCACTCGAAGGCGTCCTTCAGCTGGCCCATAAACAAATATCTATACTTGTACAGGGATAATGGACGCCATACTACACTCCGTATTTTACACAAGAAACTAAAATTAAAAATCATACAAGACTAACAAAGGCCAGAGTCCCTAACTTGGGACAGGCGCAAAAATGCGGCGGGGTTAAACATGTTTTTTGAGATCTCAACCCTCCCCTATACCTCTAGCCAATGTAGAAAAGTAAACGCATAACAATACGCACATTAAATTCAGTTCAAGAGAATACCGCGTCCGATGTCAGAAGAGGTACATGAAAAAAAAGAAAATAAACAAAATGACATTAATACATAAATAACAACAGACTACTAGCAATTACTGACATGCCAGCTCCAGACCTCAATTAAACTGATTGAAAGATTATGTCTTCAGCATATGAATATTAGGTACAATCCCTCCCGGTAGGGGTTTAGTATTATACCATCATAAAATATATAAGAAGAACATTACCCGTGTCATGACAACAACTGGTTTTAAATAAATGTGTTTAATTCCGATGCAAAGACCCAATAAGAGAATCAATATTAAAGCCAAAATTGCAATCTTTAATGACCTGACAACAGCATCCTAACTATAACCCTTCGTAATAAGTCTGTTTAAAGGTTTTGTTAGCTTTTGAGGAGAATATTGACATTTTTGTGTTTTGTAAAGAATATTACCATAAAAGATTGGATGTGAAATACCGGAACGTATAAGATGTCTGCATGTTGAGTTATATTTACGAAAGATGTCCTTGTACCGATGATAAAATTTAGTAAACGTTTTGACTAGTTTATCATATCGAAAACCCTGGTGTAATAATTTTTCAGTAATACATAAATTTATCTCGTTAAAATCTAAAATGTTGTTACATTCACAAGCGAATCGTACAAGTTGAGATATATAAACACCGTAAGATGGTGACAAAGGAACGTCACCATCTGCAAATGAGTAATTAAGGATTAGAAATAAAAAATCATCTCTTTTATCATAAATTTTTGTATAAAGCTTTCAGTTAATGATATAGATATCAAGATGGTTATATTGCGGTGTCACAAAAGATGTTCTGTCTTAAATAATAATGTAATGTTTTGTGTTATGATGATGTTGTAATATTCAGTAGCGTTATAGAGTAGTATGCGCTATTTATACTTTGGGATATATGCTCCCTTTACGCAGTCTTCTGTAGCTAGATATTTCCACAAATCTGGCCATCTGTTTTCTTTTTTGAATTATTTCCCTTATTGGCATGCCGGTGACTTTTACTGTCTGGTATAGGTTTTGTTAATGAATGAGCTAAGTATGGTGACTGACAATTGTTACATAACTGTTCTTTGGACTCTGAAAAGCGTTGAATAGTATATTGAAATTTGCAAAAGTCGATGGAAAAATGTTTTATGTTTGAGTAACATATGTATATATTTAACATCTTCCGAGATAAACAGAAGCTGCTGCTGAAATTCAGTATAAACATTATTATAACATATATGTATAACACATTAAAAATATTTAGTTTTCTAGCTTTGTAATATTTTACAGTAAGCATCATAGTAGTTGCTTGGCCACACGAGTTAATGCAAAATAGAGGCAACAGAAGTATACCGCTGTTTAAAACTCACATATGGAAGGAACAAAAATCGGGGTAACAGACTAAAACTGAGGGAAACGCATTAAATATAAGAGGATAACAACGACACAACATTAAAATGTAACACACACAAAAACGAACTAAGCATTAGACAAAATCCGATGAGAATAACAAATATATCATCAACACCAAATACATGAATTCGGGATAGAAAAGTACTGTGACACGTTTTATCGTAATGTGAACTCACACTCAAATATAAGAGAAAACAAACGGCACAACGTTAAAATGTAACACACACAGAAACGAACTATAATATAACAATGGCCATATTCCTTAATTTCAAAGCGTTATGAAATATACCTATAATCATTATTTTACAATCATATAATACAATAAGGCATTTCATGATGGTGCCTGTCGAATTATTTGATAAAAGGTCATTCGCCATTTTTGATAAAGTACAAAATCGTTTGAATTTCAGCTGTAATATTATGATTTCTATCGCTAATAGTCTAATGTTATCTCATATTTCATTTCATAAAACCTAAGGTAACATATCTTCATAAAAATCTGATCTGTTTCTTGTAAAAGTTTTCTTGACCAATGTATAAAGGTAAGACAAAAAGAAAAAAAAATCAACGTCATTGTAGTTAAACAGCTCTTAATATCAGACAACAATTTTAAAATTATCAATGAGTAAACTGGTGTTTTAATTCAAAAGTGTAAGTCGATGAGAATTACTTCTGTCTTTTTTTCTAAAGAGATTTTTAGTACTATCCGTCCGACCAGAAAGAAGATTCTTCAAAACTGCTTTTACAAATCATCTTTTGGCAATGTGTATGCTTATATAATGAGAGCTAACAAAATAACTTCACGTTGTTATACTCTCCTTCATTAAGATGTTTCTGAATATTTTAAGTGGAGACTACTTTTCGTCCGTAAAATAAAACGATCTGCTAAAATTGCTATTAAAATATGGAATGTAATTGTATGTTTCGATATGTTTTAAAACAAGTTACAGCTTTAGGCAATGTGCAATTTTAGATAATTAGATCTAACAAAATATCTTTACGTTTTTGTACTTTTCTTTAATAAGAGGATATTGAGGTTTCAAATTGCAGTTACAATTGAACCACTACAATTGTTATTACAAAAGGCCAAGAGGTCGCTTATAATGTATCACAAGACAGGCTCACGTGCTTTATTGTATATGAAGATCTAACGTATTTGATTAGATTGAGTCTTTGATGATAACGTATGAAGATAGTAGACGTTATTAAAAGAAAATTCATTTTATACTTACATTAAGACGTGCATTTGACTTCATTCATAATAGACAAACATTATAATTAACTGAGAAAATTTAATGTGTCTGTGTATTTGTGCTGAGTAAGACGGCTTTTAAATTGAATAACAGAAGAAGATGTTAGATTCTTACCTCAAGGTTTAGTGGATGTTATAAAAATTAGCAATGCTCTAACTTTTTAAAAAGTTTCTAAAAAACATACTCTTGAACATCTGCAATTAAACAAAATAATATTAAAATTATTCAACATAGCTTTGCAAAGTTCCCATATTTGGAATGGTGTCTTCTCAAAACAGGAAAAAGGACTTTGAATAAGAAATCCAATTTGATGGAGAAAAGCAAATAATGTTTAATATGCCATTGAAATGGATTCGTCATGAAAGAAAAATCACAGTTATATTTCAAGGTTTTAAATCTCAATATCCTATGATTTGTCTGTTTGTCTATTTATTTTTAGCCATTGCGTTGCCAGATTATTTTTGATCTATGAGTTTGACTGTCCCTCTTAAATGTGTCGTCCCTCTTTCAGTAGATCAGTTTTTCTAAAGAATTGCATCAAAGGGATGGTGCAGTGTTAACACATTTATACTGTTTGATTCATAACTCGTTTGTTCTAAGTTTTACATTTGCTAACACTATTTTATCCTCACATGCATCACAGATGACATGAAGCGGTGATTGCCAGGGCGTTTACAGATATACATTTCACACCGTGTTATCGTTTTGCCCTTTTTTGTAGATTTTTTTACAAAGAATTTAGAGGTAATGATGCAAATTGTTTTTGTCATTATAATTGTACACATGAATTTCAGTTTTTTGTCTTTTGTAGTGTTCAGTTAAACTGTTGACTAATTATGCTAGTTGCATCATTTATCGATGTTCAGTTTAATCATTCACATTAATCTAAGATGAAAGTTCTGGTTTTTTTTTTATTTTGGTTCTCAAACAGGATATATCTGTCTCCATTCCTATTTGTAGTATCCATATCTATAAGCAGGCTTTTGTTTGCGTAAAATATCTGTATTATTTGTTCCGTGCTTTTGGCATTTTGCACAAAATCAGAATGATCTTGAGTATATCTATTCTCTTTTTATGTATTTCCATCTCATTACTGTGGATTCATTAGTTTTCATGGGTACCAGTTTGTTTTCGTGGATTAAGGAAAATTAGTATTTTCGTGGATATTTGATTTCGTAGTTTTAGTTAGGTTTGCATATAGACCAATACTTCATGTTTAGTTTGTTGAACATTTATATTCTTGATTCACTTTTAACCACGAAATCAACCAGAATGAACCTCAAACGAATTATACTGAATCCACAGTAAGTAATATTACATTCTACTTTCAAGTTGTCAAAGTATCCACCGATGCCCCAATTTTCATCTTCTTCGAGCTTAATTTATCGGTAAAGGATGAACATATCGTGACATGTATCTCAAATAGCAGCTGTATTCAAACTTGAGTTGTGTAACTGTTTATCGTATACAGTAAAATCTTCCACAACGAAAAAGTAATGGAGATATACAAATCTCATCAAGAATAAATGGTGTGTGATGCGACAATAAACCACACCTCAAATATTTTATGACTTTGTGTCCAAGAATGATATCGTATACTCATCCTTGTAGATGCAAAAACTACATCTAGATAAGTAAGTATATTTGAGATTAATCGCCATTTCGATTGTCTTTATGCACAAAAATAGAGTAGAATTTTCCTAAGAACTAATTGTAATTGTAATTTTAATGTATACATTTTGAATACAAAATTTAATGAAAATGTCTATCAATTGTAGGCCACCATGCGGTGCCATTAATTATAATAAACATTGAGAAAGATTATTCAATTTATTCAGGTAAACATAGTTATCAAAGGTACCAGGATAACAATTTAATAAGCCAGACGCGCGTTTCATTTACATAAGACTCATCAGTTACGCTTAGATCAAAATAGTTATAAAGCCAAACAAGTACAAAGTTGAAAGCATTGAAGACCAGAATCTAAAAAGTGGGCAAAATACGGCTAAGGTAATCTATGCCTGGGATAAGAAAATCCTGAGTTTCCGAAAAATACATAGTTTTGTAAACAGGAAATTATATTAGTGACAGAAAACGCATGTAATTTCGAACATATGGTGATAGAGCTGATGTTGATTTATTTTCAAAATTGATCAAAATGGTCTACACTAATCAATTTTTATACTTTTAATTTTCTGCCTGTTACCAATTTTCGGTAAATCTTCATATCAGTTCATGCTTACACGATCGAGAATTATAAACAAACAATCTAGCCTGTAATTACTAATATTTATGTGATTTTGCCTCATTTGAATAGTAGTCTCACTGGCAACCATAACACATCAATGTATTGTAACAATAAAATCACTGATCAATGCTATACGTGCAATTGTAGCGATACGTTACTTCATGCAATTCCAGGAAAAAATCGCCGCTGATCAAATTTAAAAGATATTATACAAATTGAATCGTTGTGGAACTTTTTGTCATCTTGTAAGAAGTTTAGGGAAAAATAAAACAAAAACACCTCTGTAATACAATGTAATAAGGCGGAGTGAACTACCTTAGCGAAAAAAGTAATGTAGAAACCCGCCAAGATACAATGGTGTGTAATATGACAAGGAACCACCGAACTCAATATTTTTCTAATACATGGAAAAGACTTAGCAGTCAAAATACGGTCAGCAAATCTAGATATAAACAAAGGGGATCAACTGATATACAAAGTTTTTAATTTTTAAATTTAACTAAGGTAAAATGAGACAATATGTTCCATATAAGGACTAACTGAAGTGGATGCCCTCTGAAGATAACATCACAAGAAAGTCCTGTATAAGTTCGCATTAACCATTAGAATACATATGCAAGTAATTAAGATAACAATGGAGACAAATAAAGGCAACAGGAGTATACCGCTGGTCGAAATTCATCAATCGATTGAGAAAAAAAAACAAATCCGGATTACTTTGAGGTGAATTTCATATGAGATTCAGATGAATTCAAATTAATATATTGACATTAGATGTATGTTTCATCATAATATTTTATTCTGGTTGGCTTACTGCACATCACGTGTTATTCCTAAAACAATTGCATCACTCAATAAAACTTTTCATTCATGATAACACGTGGTCCAACAATAAAGTGCACAGGTGAATAAGATAAAACAATTATAAAATTCGTGTTTTCATGATCATAGCTAAAAATGTAATTATAAGTGCGCACATTTTTAGTATGAAGCGCTTCCGCGCTTCATACAAAATGTACTTCGGTCAACGCTTTTACACCCCAATGAAGTTACAAAAAGAAGCAATTAATTCTTAAATGAAGTTCATGTGAGCGAAATTTCCCTGTATTCATATGTTTTTTTTTACTTATCAGACCTTGAAATAATACAAATATTTGGTGGTTTTACCCGATGGTACTACCTTTACTAATCAACTGCAATAATTGAGCCTATAATGGCGTTAATTTTTCTTTTCGTTAATCGACGAATGTGTGACTTGTTGCGTCCTACAAACATGAATCTGATTCTGGACAACTGTTTTTGTTTTTATTATTCCAAAGGAGTGTGATACTACATCAACGGTTAGGAAACTAATTACTGTCGTTATGTTATGTTAATTCAACTGAATATTTGCTGAACAACGTTTCCGATCTGTCGTGATTATGCAATTGGCAGTTCCAATAATTACATGATAGACAGTATAGAATAATTCTCGGTAAATACTAAATGTGAAAGACTGGATAGTGACATATAATGAACATGTTCATTCTTCTTATGTTGCCGTTTGCTGATTGGTATAATTGGTATTTTATCTTTACATGTTTTTGTTTGACAAACTTTCATGTGATAGCATCAAACAATTATAGAACACTACTAGATTTAATGTGTCAAATAATGGTTCAATGACATAATAAAAAATAATGAGATATAATTGTGAATGGATTCCTGTTCAAAGATGATAAACGAACATGTACTAGGTCATCGTTAAGTTTTGTCGTTGAAACTTCTGTGATTTCTGTTTGTCGTTCATTGGTTTTGCGTCCGTTATTACTTTTTAATCTTCCCACTTTGTTTTACACTACAATATAATTAATCAGTAGAATATTTTCTAAATGAATTGTAAATAAATACTGTAATAGTGTAACTCATTGTTATGAAAGTCTGGATAGGGTGTTCTGTTGATTTCTATTAAACACGTAGTTAATGTGTTGTCATCGTTTTTGGTTTGTGGCCAGAATAGAGAATAATGCCAGCATTGTAATTGGATATTATCACATATTAATAATATGAAAATTTCAACACTTTGGCCTTGCTGTCAAATAACTTCAAGTATGATTAGAAATTCAACCAATCAAAATGCTAGTTTTGTGAGCACAAATGT
This sequence comes from Mytilus edulis, assembly GCF_963676685.1. Lineage (NCBI taxonomy): Eukaryota > Metazoa > Mollusca > Bivalvia > Mytilida > Mytilidae > Mytilus > Mytilus edulis. Next base: position 83,778,433 of record NC_092349.1, read on the forward strand.
TGTTTTCTGAGTTCTTAGTAAAGTTGTAAGAAACATATTTTCGTAGGGTGCATGGTATTATAAGTTCCGCTCTGTGATGTTCATTTCAAAAGTTGGGTTTTGCATGATATAAGCAAGGCAAAGTTAGTTTAGCGATCATCACATTTACAAATATTTATATTTTTCATAAACTCTCGAAATAAGCAAACTCGATGACGGATATTTAAAACGAGATTTGCACGTTTCAAATTTATCATGCATCCGTAATTGAAAAAATTTCTATAGATATATCGAAATCAAGCCACTGTTTTCAAATAAGCTCAAAGGAAAATGATAATCAAAACACGTTGATCATACTCATAGACCAAATTTACCGCTATTGCCCGAAAGAAACAAATACAAAATGTTTGTATTTTAATATTTGTACTCACATTCAAGACCGATCCCTCAAACGATTGTACATGTTCTTTCTCTAAGTCAAATGTCAATACCTGGTTGAAAAAGCTCACTTTAGAAATCATTTTAATAATACCATCTTCAACTGTATATTCCACTGTAGGAGTGGCAGCTCCTGCTAGTTTTCTGAACACAATATTTAAACCTACGAACAAAAGAAAATATTGATAAAACCATGTACACATCAGCAGATACATATAAAATTATTTGTAATCAATAAAAAAAAAAGACATGTAGATTTTTTTGCAAAATGATTAAGTAATGCAAATTGTTTTTTCGTTCTTTTCGTTTCATAGTGTGATTGAAAAACACCTAGTATACAGCCAACTTTTAACGATTAACATATAGTTGTATGATACACGTGGAGCAGGATATCTTTCTACTTCGGATTCACCTGAGATATCGCCCCGGATTTGGTATATTAGTTACACAGTGTTCAATTGTCCTAATACGAGATTTTATTGACCTGATAAATTTCTTATTAGGACAATTGAACACTGTGTAACGAATTCATCCTGATTTTGTTATTTAACATATATATATTATATTCAAATTCAATATTAGGACAATATCAACTAAATATATTTTAGAAATTGAATCTAAAACTGTGAAAAATTAAAAATATTAGGACTTATTTTAAAGAAACTCAATTTTTTTTTATTAGGTCAATGGTATAAGGGAGATGATCTAATTGACGTAATAAATAAGGGAAATCATTCCAATTGACGTTATACAAGAGGGACGAAAGATACCAAAGGGACAGTCAAACTCATAAATCTAAAACAAACTGACAACGCCATGGCTAAAAATGAAAAAGACAAACAGAAAAACAATAGTACACATGACACAACATAGAAAACTAAAGAATAAACAACACGAACCCCACCAAAAACTAGGGGTGATCTCAGGTGCTTTGGAAGGGTAAGCAGATCCTGCTCCACATGTGGCACCCGTCGTGTTGCTTAGGTAGCACTCCACAGTTAGAAAATAAAATTAAAAATGAGCCACAAAATGTTTTATCATCTCATATTCCTGGATTTCTAATACATTAACCTAACTGTTTGTGTTGTACATGTGCATATGTATGTAATCCGTATATTCCATAGATTTGATTTTCAAAAGTTAAAAGAGTGAAAATAAATTCCTTTTATGTGTATCCATGGCAACATTCTGCATTTATTTACCATAAAATATTGCAAAAAGGGGAGTGGACATGTCACATATCCCCCCAAAATTTGGATCAAACTAGAATTTCAATGCCTTTGAGTAATACCTTTTTAGAAACTGTTTTCATAAATCTTCCTAATGATCAAATAAAAAATGGGTGTCTTTCGCCTCATTTTTTCGTAAAATCCAATCACAAAGTTCGTGCGATAAAAAGTTGGAAAAAAACATTACAATAATTGCCGGACCAATGTATGGTAGGGACATGCAAATACGGCCTGTCATACAGAAAACAGCCTATATTACATACATTACATACTCTTGATGTTCATATAAAACCAATACAAAGGCTATTTTAATACTCAGCTATCCAAAAATGAATTTTATTGCACACTAGCTCTCATATTTGAAAAATCCACAGAGGCCAAAATGCGAAACTACACACCTAACTGTGGAATGCTACCTTAAGGTGAAATTTTTCCCCTCCTGCCTCAATTTTTATTATATTTTCTGTGTTTTACTAGCTGTTACGATGAAAATGGTACCTTAGTTTTTAGAATTGGTTCAGTAATAAACATTTTATGAAGGTTAGCAGTTGATGTTGAAACGCGACAAAAAGTGATTTAAAAATAAATGCTGGATCATAGTGAAAAACTTCAAGTCTGTCTAATTTTTGGGTAAATTTCTAAAACTTTTCCCATTATCTTAATTTAAAATCATAAAATTACCTTAAAAGAGGACAAATTGTACAATTTTTAGGTATTTGAAAGCACTTATAGGTCAATTTTGCTGTAAATAGCATACCTAACCATGGTTTAGAAGCTCTCAAGCAGGGTATAAATTTCTAGCAGTACTGGCACCATTAAATTTAATAATGCCAAATTATAATATAAAATCCTGCTTAAAATGTTTATTTGACTTATTCGCATTCAAAAATATAAAGCGATACATTCTGAGAATATCATATAAAGCACAATCTTTGGTTACAATGGCGAAGCTAATGGAGTACAAATTTAAGACCGCAACATGTCTAAGTGTCAAAATGTGTATATTTGGTTGCTAAGGACAGTAAACAATAAAATAAACATAAATTGCATTCCTAACAGATTTTTTACCTTCAGAACTAAAACAAGAACATAAAAGACTAAAGATTTGTGGTCAATTTTATCTTAAAAAGTGCATTTCTGTGCTTTCTGATGTGCCATAAGGTAGCACTCCACAGTTAGAAAATAAAATTAAAAATGAGCCACAAAATGTTTTATCATCTCCTATTCCTGGATTTCTAATACATTAACCTAACTGTTTGTGTTGTACATGTGCATATGTATGTAATTAGTATATTCCATAGATTTGATTTTCAAAAGTTAAAAGAGTGAAAATAAATTCCTTTTATGTGTATCCATGGCAACATTCTGCATTTATTTACCATAAAATATTGCAAAAAGGGGAGTGGACATGTCACATATCCCCCCAAAATTTGAATCAAACTAGAATTTCAATGCCTTTAAGTAATACCTTTTTAGAAACTGTTTTCATAAATCTTCCTAATGATCAAATAAAAAATGGGTGTCTTTCGCCTCATTTTTTCGTAAAATCCAATCACGAAGTTCGTGCGATAAAAAGTTGGAAAAAAACATTACAATAATTGCCGGACCAATGTATGGTAGGGACATGCAAATACGGCATGTCATACAAAAAACAGCCTATATTACATACATTACATACTCTTGATGTTCATATAAAACCAATACAAAGGCTATTTTAATACTCAGCTATCCAAAAATGAATTTTATTGCACACTAGCTCTCATATTTGAAAAATCCACAGGGGCCAAAATGCGAAACTGCACACCTAACTGTGGAGTGCTACCTTATGTGAATATAAATCCGGTAAATAGTCTAATTCGGTAGGTCACATTCATGAATGGGAAGGGGATTGTAGTTACGACGTAAGGAACATATCCGATATCATTTATGAAACGGTTATTCCATAACGGTCAACCAAATCGTGAGACGTCCATAGAATTTACGAAGGGATGATTTCAACTTCACCATTTGGAACTCTTGGTTTAATAGCTTCCTTGTGAGCAGTAACCCTCTATCAAGAAAATCATGATAGGAAATGCAAGCACGGGAATATCGTATCAATTGGGAGATATATACCCCGTATGCAGGTGCTGCTGGAATGTTGCTACTTAGAAATGGAAAGTTCACAATTGGAAACCTGAAATCATCTGTTTTGTCGTAAAGTTTTGTTTTCAACCGACCCTCATTGTCAATTTCTAGATGTAAGTCAAGATATGAAGCCGACTAAACTGTATCTGTAGTATCTTTTATCTCCAATTCGATGGGATAGATGCGTTCCACATAGTCACCAAATTTTAAATTGTTTTTGAATTGACGTTATACAAAATTGTACTGAAATTTGTTAGGACAATATCAGCCGATCAAATTACGAGAAATTCTTATTACTCAGTCTTGAGTTCACTATGTTGAGTTCTATAGCTGGACTTTTATCGTTTTTCGTTAGTTTTTTTGTTTGTGTCATGGAGCCGTTAGTTTGTATTCGAGTTTGAATGCCCCATTGGTATCTTCTCCCTCTATTATATAACCGTCATTGGCTGGCCATACCAGATTGTAATCAGACATGGGGTAATTGAAATATGTAATTGTAATTGACTGTAATTAATTACAATTTATCATGTAATTGAATGTAATGTGTAATTGAGCATTTTTTCAATTACATGTAATTGAATGTAATTAATTACATAGCCAAAATTGCCTGTAATTGACAATTACTTTTCAATTACAAGTCAATTACATTTGAAATTTTGGATCAAAAGATTAAATCTTGTGTTTTCTCAAAAAATTATTAAAAGCAATAATCTTAACAAATGTTGTAAGCTGACAAAGAAAAGCCTTCACAGTATACTTTCTGTATTAACACAACCATGGTAGATTCTTCATTTTGTATTGAATGATAAAAAAAATGTAGACACATGCCATAATTTTAAAAGAAACCACTAGGAAGTCACTGTCTTGACCTTAATTAGTAGATTTAGATAGATATTTTAAGACATTGATTTAACATAATTAACTTTATTCAAGGACTTAAACAACCAATAAATATAACCTCTGGCTATTTGTTTTATTACAAACTATATAATGACTGTTTTTATAACAGTTATGTTAAACAGATATAAGGCTAATTAGAGAGAGATAAATATACCCCTAGGGCCTATAGGTACATGTTTAAATTCTTGAAGGGATAATGCATATGACAAAATCTCACTTGCAAAATTTGTTCACTATATATATGAATGTTGAAAGAAAACATTTTATCAGATTTAAAAATGAGCTCCAAGAGTGTACTGGAACATTTTACTGTTCCTGATGACTTCCAAAATGGAAATACTTTCAAAGGAAAATGTATGCATTGTGGCACCCTCATTAGTGGAAGTTATAAAGTTACATCCAACTTTGTTACACATATGAAGGTAATACTATATAAGAATTTTAAAAATTAATAAATTCATAATGCTTCTTTTTCATTTCTAATCAGATTTCATTTATCTTATATCCTCTAATAGCTTACATTTAAATTTGGAAAATATTTTGTTTATTAAATTAATTAGTTGTGATTAAAACTAAAGTTTATTTTTGTTTTAAGAAGTCAGATTTCTAAATCACTTATTTAAGATAAATAATTTGAATAAGCTGGGATAAAAATGAAAATCATTTCAAAAAATAAAAAATAGTGCTCTTTTTTTGTATCATTTACAATCAAATAAATTTAAATAAATGTAAAATTTCAATAGGTAAATTAAAACAATTTAATATTTTCAAGATATTAAATAAGGCCTTTTGTAATTTTCAGAGAAAACACAGAGATTTGTACATTCTGCATTCTGAGAATAAAGAAATTCAACCAACATTGACACAATGCATGATGATCTTTTCAATTTCATGCCAGCCCCATCAGTGGAAAGAAAAAGAAACCCTTCAGGGATTTCTGTAAGTTCAGAAATGGATGATTACTTGTCAGATAATTGTATTGATATGTCAAAAGACCCTCTTTTGTATTGGCATAGTAACTGTCAACGTTTACCACGTCTAGCTAAGTTAGCAGTGCAATATTTAGCTATTCAAGCCACATCTGCACCAGTTGAACGCTTATTTAGCACTGCTGGAAAAACATTTAGGCCGGAAAGGTGCAGACTGGCTGATGGAACATTTGAAAAGCTGATGATGGTCAAATGTAATGGGAAAATGCTTAAATAAGTTATATGACACAATACAAAAATGTATATACTAGTTGAACACTGTCTAATTGTTATAACTATAGAGCAATGTATAATACTTATGTACATATCATAGAATAAATGCATGTTTTCAATGTTTTATCTTAAATTTCCTTTCAAATGTAATTGAAGTAATTAATTACATTTGCCAAGTAATTGGAATGTAATTAATTACATTGGTAAAAAAAGTCAAATGTAATGTGTAATTTAATTGAAGATTTTGTAATTGTAATTGAATGTAATTAATTACTTTCAAATGTAATTGACCCCATGTCTGATTGTAATATAAATATTTTAACCGTGTCTGTTAAAGGAAGTTCAAATATCGTTGACGGAATCAATTCCAATTTTTCAATATATAGAGAACAAAAATGTAGGATGCCAATCTTATGGCGCCTTACACATATTCCTAGGAAACCTACTGGAAAACCGTCAAGATAAAAAAAAGAGGGGCGAAAGATACCAGAGGGACAGTCAAACTCATCAATCGAAAAATAAACTAACAACGTTAACGCCATGGATAAAAATGAAAAAAGAGTGTTTGAGAGGCCATATAATTATCTATTATATAAAAATATTTAGCACCTCAAATCTAAATACACCATTTAGAAAAAATCTACTTCAACCTTACTGTTTGCAAAAGTATAAATTATTCTAAATAATAGGGATGAGCTGGTACCTAACAGAAAACCCTGGCCGTTTTTGGCACAACTTTTTTGAACTTTTGGTCCTCGTTGTTGTTCATCTTTGTACTTGTTTCGGCTTTCAAACATTTGTATCTGGGCGTCACTAGTAAGTCTTGTGTGGACAAAATGCACTTCTGGCGTATTAAAGTTGTAAACTTATTGCATTTTGTTAGTTATTATTCGTGTGTTTCTTTGTCAATTGTGTTGTCCTATTTATTTATATTGTAGTTCTGTAATGTTGTGTTGTCATCTTAATGTTATATTTCACATGGCCATAAAAGAGGGAGGTTTGGCATTCCACAAAACCAGGTTCAACCCACCATTTTTTCCTTTACACATGTCCTGTACCAAGTGAGGAATATGGCCATTGTTATATTATAGTTCGTTTCTGTGTGTGTTACATTTTAACGTTGTGTTTCCGTTGTGTCGTTTGTTTTCTCTTATTTTTGAGTGTGAATTCACATTACTCTAAGACGTATTACGGTACTTATCTATCCCAAATTCATGTATTGATGTTATAATTGTTATTCTCATAGGATTTTGTCTAATGCTTAATCGTTTCTGTGTGTGTTACATTTTAATGTTGTGTCGTTGTTCTCCTCTTATATTTTATGCGTTTCCCTCAGTTTTAGTCTGTTACCCCGATTTTGTTTTTAGTCCATGGATTTATGAATTTGGAACAGCGGTATACTACTGTTGCCTTTATTTAATAATAATCTTATAAATTACATGTATATTTATTTTGCTTCATTTTGGTTTATCGAAAGGACACAAACACCCCTTAATTAAAATTCAGGAAGGATCTATGAGTTTCAATGACTGGGAAGAGTAAATAAAGGACTTTAAGTAAACTATGCATACTGTAAACTGTTAATTCATGCTGAGTCATCATATTTAAGGCCTATCAGGATTGTATCAATCTTCATTAAATATTTATAAAACTTCATATTTGAGTTAATTTCTTTAAAATCTGTGAAATAAAGCCAATTTAGTTAAATTCTGAATGTTTCCCTCTTTCACCCTATATATTTAACTCTTACTAGGTGTTCTTCGGTATACCGCCTAGCTTGAAGCATTTTCGGATAATAGCTACAATTGTGTTTTAAATTCTGTCGAATTCTATAAACATGTTCTTGGATTAATTTACACTTCTCATAATTGCAAATTGGAACCACACTTTGTTTATTTGTAGAATCACAAAATTTGGCTATCATCTACCTCTGGGGATAAATAACACAATATAAAAAAAAATTGGGCTGGCTCGCCTGGTTCGGCAACTGGAGTGAAAACAGTAACAAAATCCTTTAGTATTTTTTTTTCTCCCATAGCATTTTTAAAAATACTACAGGATTTTGAGAAATTCTATAGGATAAAGAAAAATCCCATAGGATATTTTTTTATATCCCACATGATATTTAAATCCTACGGGATTTATAATCCCTTAGGAGAATAAATTTATCCCTTAGGATATATTTTCTATTTTAGGATCGAAAAAATCCAATAGAAAATAAATACCTTTCCTACAGGATATTTTTTATTCTATAGGATATTTGTCTATTAAAATAATCCCATGGGATTACAAATTTCCGACAGGATTAATAAATATCCTAAGGGATTTCGTTACAGAAAAAATATCATGTGGGATAAAAAAAAATATCCTAAGTGTTATTACTAAATCTTAAGGGAGATTAAAAATCCTATTGGAAATTAAAGCAAAGCATAAGAGAGAAAATAATCCTATCGGAGAAAGAAATCTCCTATAGCAGAAATATTTATCCTATGGGAGAAAGAAATATCCTATGGGCGAAAATTCTATTTGGAAACAAAGCCAAACATGCCAAAGAGAAGAGAATACTTGTATATGTTCTTGAAGTAAGTAAAGGTATTATTTTATTTGACCAAATATCCCCAGATTTCATTGTTCAACAAATGCTAATTTGACTACCAATGACACCAATTCACGATAATTGTGTTTTAAGCATAGATCTTGTTTTAAGTTACTGCTACTGGTCCTTTCTTATTTAAGGTAGTTTTAAATATTAGCAGTTCAACCTTTAGAAGTAGTAAATAAGCAGCCTGGTGAATCTCATTCAAAGTTTGTACGATCACGAAAAATAATTGAATTAAATTGGATTAAAAAATTACAGACAGTCTACCCTCTCGGTCTTAATGATAATATCATGGGAATTGGTAATATATCTAAAACCGATTCCGTTAACATTTTGGATATAGTTTCTAAAACTGTTCGTAAAAACTGTTCTCACGGTCGTAGGACAAATCGCAATCAAAGAAAATTTTGGACCAATCATACCAATATTTCGGACCTAATTTCTATTTCAAAAAACAACGGCAGACATTATCTGTTAACAAAACTCTGTTCATTACCGGTTAATTAGTTAAATAAAATTTTGGAGGATTGCAACACAATTTCATATAGCAAATGTATAGCAGTCCTAAGTATGAAATTGTTCAAATTATTATGGCATATTGTTATTCTAAAATATTTCCCAAAATTGATCGTTCTGAAGATCATAAAAAACATTTTATTAAAATAAAGTATGTCAATAAAGGTTTTGATTTTGTAAATATTGCCGGTATATTTAACGACCATTCTGTTGATATTTTATACTGAGCTACCTCTTATTTGTTATATTTACAAGAAATCTACCCGGAAATTTGTGTTTAATTATAGTCAACTGTGTAAAGATGTTAATATCAGTGAAAATACACCTACTTCATGTAATTGTAGTACTTCCGAATATATTTATGGACCCATTTCCCATGTTATAACAGGAGATCTTAACATCGTTCAAGACCGAGAGTTAAAATCATTCCTCAGTAAAGGACCTAAAAATCGTCTAATATATTATTAAATGGAATGAGTGTCGTAATATCATCCATGACTCACTCCATATATACTTACTGTATGAAATGGATAAAACGGGAAAAGGCTGACAAAAAATCTTTGGACTCTTTTTTTAATTCAGTAATGAAGATAGTTGATATACGTATTCAACATTTTAAAGAACATTTTACTATAAACAATAACCACAAAAAACCTATTTCTCGTATCAAACATAAACTAAAAGAATTAGCCAAGAAATTTGTTTTTGTCCCGGCCGATAAAGCTGCTAATAATATTATTATTGTTTGACGTAAATTTTACATTGAGGTTCTGAAAAAAGAAATCATCAATTCACCAACATTCCAACTGACTCCATTTTCAGAAAACGGCATCTGTAACAAACATAAACTTTTAGCTACCGCTTTACAAGCAGAGCCAAATACAATGAAAGTCCCAACTATGTATTTGCTTCCGAAACTACACAAAACACCTTACAAATATAGATTTATTTCGTCTTCAAGCCATTGTTCCACTACTAAATTGTCTATTCTTCTTACCAGCACACTTGGTACAATTAAAAACCTGATAATAAATTGTTCAAATAAGGCCTTCGAAAATAGTGGAATTAATTACTTTTGGAGTGTCAAGAACTCGTTGGAAGTACTTGATAAATTGCATGCTTATATTGGTGATTTTAAATCTGTTCAAAGTTTTGATTTTTCTACCCTATATACCACATTGCCTCACATTCTCATTAAGAAAAAATTCACACACCTAATTAAATGGCCATTTAAAAAGTCAGAATGTGAATATATATGTTCAAACTCTTGTAGGTCATTTTTTAGTAGCAATAAACAAAAAAAACTATGTCAATTGGACATGCTTTGATACTATATATGCCCTTGAATTTTTACTAGATAACATTTTTGTTCGCTTTGGGGATTCTGTATATCGTCAGATTGTCGGAATTCCAATGGGGACTAAATGTGCACCACTTATTGCGGACCTGTTTTTGTATTGCTATGAGTTACAATTTATGACAAAAATAAGCAAAGACCCATCGAAACAACATCTGATAAACAAATTTAATAATACTTTTAGATATTTGGATGATATTTTGGCTTTCAATAATGACGACTTCAGTATGTATATTAAAGAAATTTATCCTGTTGAACTTACTTTAAATAAAGCTAATACTAACAATGACCACTGCCCTTTCCTCGATCTTGATTTCTATATCACTAACGGAAAGCTGAATACTAAAATTTATGATAAAAGAGATGATTTTTCATTTCCTATCGTTAATTATCTATTTTTAGATGGTGACGTTCCCTTGTCACCATCTTACGGTGTTTATAGATCTCAGCTTGTACGATTCGCTCGTGTATGTAACAATGTTTTAGATTTTAACGAGAGAAATTTATGTATTACTGAAAAATTATTACACCAGGGTTTTCGATATCACAAACTAGTCAAAACATTTACTAAATTTTATCATCGGTATAAGGACATCATTCGTAAATATAGCTCAACATGCAGACTTCTTATACGTTCAGGTATTTCACATCCATTTTTTTTATGGAAATATTCTTTATAAAGAACAAAGGTGTCAGTATTCACCTCAAAAACTAACAAAACCTTTGAATAGACTTATTAAGAAGGGATATAGTTACGATACTGTTGTCAGGTCATTAAATATATTGCATATTTTGGCGTTAATATTGATTCACTTATAGGGTCTTTGCATCGGAACTAAACACATTAATTCAAAAACCAGTTGTTGGCATGACACGGGTTATGTTCTTCTCATATATGTTATGATGGTATGATACTAAACCCCTAACGGGAAGGATTGTGCCTGATGTTCATATGATGAAATTATAATCTTTCAGTCAGTTTAATTGAAGTCTGGAGCTGGCATGTCAGTTAACTGCTAGTAGTCTGTTGTTATTTATGTATTATTGTCATTTTGTTTATTTTCTTTGGTTACATCTTCTGACATCAGACTCGGACTTCTCTTGAACTGAATTTTAATGTGCGTATTGTTATGCGTTTACTTTTCTACATTGGCTAGAGGTATAGGGGGAGGGTTGAGATCTCACAAACATGTTTAACCCCGCCGCATTTTTGCGCCTGTCCCAAGTCAGGAGCCTCTGGCCTTTGTTAGTCTTGTATTATTTTAATTTTAGTTTCTTGTGTACAATTTGGAAATTAGTATGGCGTTCATTATCACTGAACTAGTATATATTTGTGTAGGGGCCAGTTGAAGGACGCCTCCGGGTGCGGGAATTTCTCGCTACATTGAAGACCTGTTGGTGACCTTCTGCTGTTGTTTTTTTTCTATGGTCGGGTTGTTGTCTCTTTGGCACATTCCCCATTTCCATTCTCAATTTTATCTTTTTCAAAAGGGAAAGACCTTACTGTATTTCTTCTGTTTATCATTATTATTCTTTTTCCACAAAACTTTGACGAAGTTAGCAATCTTAACCATGAGACGTGTCGCTTTCATGTTCACACTTTGCATCCGTGTCATGAATACCTATACGGCACTCACCCTGTGAGTCGAAAAGTTTTGTCGGTTCGGAGTAATCCCTCTGAATCCAAAACACCTTGTTATCGTTCCAACACCGTAACCGTAATAGGTAGAAAAAAAAACCGACGGGAGATATTTGTTTAGGACCAGACCCTGGTTCTTCGTTTTGTTCTATTTCAGGTTATGATACGACATAAAAATCGGGAGATTGTAGCAAAGAGGTGGTTCAAAAGATTGCAGGACATGGGATTTGAGTTACTTGATGGTCGTAGAAGGAGACGTTTAGATTTTTTTAATTTACTCAATTTGTTACGAAAAATGGTGCTTGCGTTAATATTTTCCCAATCGTTATTTACAGATTAAACAGTTTTACAAACATGCATGTTTTTTTTATATTTATGTTAATTCATATTTATCAAAAAAAAAACGATTTTTTTTTATGTACGTCATATTTATGTTTCTTACATTGTATGTAAAATGTTTTTCTTTCTCACAAATGTATTAGCCAAAACGGATTTAATATATATACAACAGACTATGACATAAAAGGAATTCTAAATCAGTTTCAGTGCAGTTAATGTTATGATATGTAAAGTTTTAAACTGAATTATAATTTATTTTTTATATCATTATTAGATATAAGAAGATGTGGTATATTTATAAGTTTATTTGTGACATGTATTGCGTGCGACACTAGCTACATTTGTACGTATATTCCTGTATTGTATATGAAATAAATAAAAGGATTTTGTCTATGCTTGTCTTTTAGTTTTTATAAAAAAAACATAGACGCTGATAACTTGAAGTAAGATGGGTGTTTTGAAATAAAATCATTTATTATTCCACTTTATAAAAACAATGTGTACAGGAAGAGTATCAATCTTATTAAAAACCGATCTCTCATCGCTCCCGTTTTCTGATATGTCGTGCCACGCGACATATCAGAAAACGGGAGCAATGAGGGATCAATTAGATTGGAAGAGTATATTCCAGGATAATTTTGCCTTTGTCAAATCTTGTAAGTTTGTTTAGCTTGTGTTAGTTCTTAGTGTGTCAAATTGTTTGGATGCGGGGCCGTAGTCCTAGACTATACGGTTTTTAAAACTCTCGAACCAATTTTTTAGAAGTCGTGGTGTTATTATATTGTTTTCGTCTTTGTCATTTATAATCACTTAATAATCTGTTTTCTTGTAGAGGGATGAATAATCTTGAATGCCTTACATTTACAGATGTAAAATATATATAAACTGTAAAACGCAAGTGAAGATGCAGAATCTATAGCATACACCAGTACATTGTTGTTGTCTTCATATGTGTCCTTAAGTTTTGTTTTGGACTTTATCTAGTGACGACTGATGCCAAGATTGCAAGATTTTAGTGCAATGTCGTAAAGTTAAAAATATCGTTGTAATTTTTCTATAGATTATTACAATCTGTCATTAATTTAAAGTCAAACCAGTTAGTAATAAATAATAATAATGAAAATTTATAAAGCGCCCTATATAAAAAATAAAAATTACTCTAAGGCGCTGTACATACACATGGTAATTAAAACATATCAATGACAATAACATAAAACATAAAAAATACATCGTGTCAGATTCAAATGCTGAAATAAAAAATGCCTACTATGAAATAAAAGGTCAATACGAAATACATGTTAAAACAAAGAATAAAAAAATAACAATATAGGATAAAAGCATGCAGAACAAGCAAAAACTCAATACAAAGAGTAAAAAATGCCCGTAAAAGAGAAAAGAATTCAATCTAATTAAAAGCAATACGATAAAAATGAGTTTTTAACTGTATTTTAAAACACTCTAGGGACTTGCATTGTCTTAAACTGTTCGGGAGATTGTTCCATAGAGATGCCGCTACCCAATCAAATTGTCTTTCACCGTACGTCTTCGTTCTCACTTTTGGAATGGTGAGTAGTTTTGTGGAACTTGAACGCAAAGATCGGTTTGGCACGTGTAGATTGACTAGTTCCCGGATGTAAGCAGGGCCAATGTCATTCAAAGCGCAGTACACATAAGTCAGTATTTTGTATTGTGGTCTATATTGGACGGGTAACCAATGTAAATCAGCAAGTATCGGTGTTATATGTTCATGTTTTCTTGTCCTGGTGATAAGACGAGCTGCTGTATTTTGTACTTTTTGTAATCTGTTCAATGTAGTCTTGTTGATACCGTTCAGCAGAATATTCCCATAATCAAGTTAGCCTAGTACGTTGAAAGACAAAACGTAAGATAGCGTATTTACATAACTGTCTTAATCTGATATAGTTCTGGGTGTTGCAATTTAACTTGTTACATGAGTACCATATAAATACAAACAACTTGTGTCCGTCCAAATTTTAAACACATAAATATATTATTCAGTTATCTTTCTTTGCACCATTTTATGAGTAAGATTACAATGTGTTCCGAGTTTGACACGAGCACATTTACATATTTTCTGTTAAACAAACTGTCAACTAAAAACCTTGACGTTGCTCAGAATTGTTTAACTTATTTTGTGACCAACACAATTTTTTGTTTAATAGTTTTGTGTGCATTTGTCATCTTTATTTAACAGCCATGCAACTTATACAAAGTTAAAAAAACAAAATAAAGAAATAAATTTTATGTACAGTTTATGCACTATTAAATATCTTCCTTTCAGTAGTGATCATAACCAATATTGGCGATCCAAGAATGGACAACTTATATTAATTAACCAAATAAATCTCAAACCCAGTTAAGGGACTACAACATCTACATCACCGATGTAGCTTTTAGTTCAAATACTGTCCTTCCTTTTATGTGGACCGCATCGTTGATCTCATGGTAGCGTGTTCGCCTCGAGTGTGGGAGGTCATGGGTTTGCACTCCAGGCGGCTAAAACCAATGACTTTACACATTATAATATTTGCTGACTTTCCGCTAAGCACGCGGCATGAAGGTGTTGGCTCGGAGGCGGAATCATGTGTCTGTGAGGTAACTTGTTTTCTTTGCAACTGTTACCTTGTGAACTAGTACGTTAAAATAAGGCTTAGCGTGTCGGTCTAGCACATGTACAAAGAAAGGTTTATATTGATAATACATTAACATATTCTCGTCCTGAATGTGCATATTAACTTGCCGCTGGACGTTAGGCAGCCATCCAACATCATCATCCTTTTTTTGTCGACTGAAATTTCCCACAAAAAAATATTTTGAAAGTTATATCACATATATGCTTGTTCAAAATCATGGCTCCTTATCGACGATTGTGTTGTATTTGTAGTTCCATGACTATAACATTTACAAATTTGATTCTCATCCATAATATTATCTATGTCTAGATTATACACGAAGCAGAATTAATTGTGTATGTTTTGGCCCTTATTTTGTTGCAATGAAAAGACACCAAACTTTGATTTGTTCATTGAATTCAGTAAGTGTGATCATTTTTTGATACGGATTATTTGTTATAAAAAAATATGTTATCATTTATTATATCTTTATTCAGTCTGACTGAAACCTCCCCGCCTGGCCATTGTTCCATCCCTAATATATTCAATTTTAAACTGGCGAAATATAATTTATTATCATGTTTTCCTTGAATTAAACGGAAAGAAAACAATATTCATACTTAAATATTTATCTGGACAAGTTACTATTATATATAGATATTTTCAAACAACTAAATAAAAGATGTAATATTATATCGGTTTTTTTACATTTGAATATCTCTTATTAATATTAGATCCTTATTCACTGGTATACAATAATTTCAAACTCTACGCCAACTTAAAGAATCATGTCCGTCTCATGTTTGAAACAAAGACTGGTTGAATATGTACCAAAGCAAAATGAAATGAAATGAACTTGTTTGGGCAAGTTCAAAGTTCTCGTTCATATATAGATAGAAGAATATGTGGTATGGGCCAATGAGACAACTCACCATCCAAGTCACAGTTTGTAAAAGTAAACTATCAAAGGTCATCAAAATACGGTGGTCTTCAACATAGAGCCTTGGATCACACCGAACAGCACGCTACAAAGAGCCTCTAAACATGACTAGTGTGAAACCATTCAAACGGGATAACCAACGTTATACATGAATAAAACCACCCAACAAAGTATAAGGCATGTTCGTTCTCACGGCGTGTTATTCACAAATAATTATAAAAATAACTGTTTCCCTATTAACATTGTATTTTGTTAACAATTAAAAACCATAGATCTTCCTTGTTCAACTATGTACTAGGGCGTTTTGTGGTTTATTTATAGCTCTTCCTGTTAATTCACATAGCAACTGGACTCAGCAAAAGTGAGTGTAAATTTGATTTTAAACTTGTTTGTCGTTTTATGTTATTAATCAAATTATATTTTATAAAACTAATTTTATGTATGTCGTAATTCTGTAGGACACACAGTGCTGTACAAATACTGTTGCATTCCTAATCCTCCCTCCCCTCCAAAAAAAAAAAAACCCTGGATACTATACAAACGAGCGAAAGGGGTGATAACTAAATAACGCGGAGGTAGATATAAATTACAAGAATGTGTCCAAAATACACGGATGCCCCACTCGCACTATCATTTTCCATGTTCAATGGACCGTAAAATTGGGTAACAAATCTAATTTGGCATTAAAATTAGAAAGATTATACAATAGAGAACATGTGTATTAAGTTTCAAGTTGATTGGACTTCAACTTCATCAAAAACTACCTTGACCCAAAACTTTAACCTGAAACTCACACTTTCATTTTCTATGTTCAATGGACCAATTCGGGGTCAAAAGTCTAATTTGGCTTTATAATTATAAAGATCATATCATAAGTAACATGTGTACTAGGTGTTAAGTTGGTTGGACTTCAGCTTCATCAAAAACTATCTTGACCAAAAACTTTAACCTGAAGAGGGACGAACGGACGGACGGACGCACAGACGGACGAACGAACGGACGGACGGACAGACCAGAAAACATAATGCTCCTCTACTATCGTAGGTGGGGCATAAACACAAACGTTTAGGTTCAACAAGACTATTTTCCGTATTGATGCATCTCTAATATATTTTAAAAGGTGAGAGGATATTGTTGTTCACGTATTATGTTTAGATTTTTATTTAACCTTTTGAAACTGAAAACATTTGTTTTCTTCGTGTTCATAGCTACATGTACTAGAGATCGTATTGCATTTTTTCCTATGTATTTTTTTAAATTATTTTTTATAAAGAAAATCAACCTCAGTCAGTCATAACGTTCTACTGGTCATGAGGATCAATATGCGAAAAGTCAAGTTAGCCTCCAAATTGTAAATGCTTGAGAAAAGGTTTTAAAAACGATTTAGCATATATGTATATATATATATATTTCTTTTCAACTTAACTTTGACCCTTCTATGTGTCTTCTGTCTCCTTGAGACTCGCATATGTACCCCATCGTCTTATTTAAATATTCCTTCAATTCTACTTCTTTGCTTTTTAACGTAAAGTATTCAATCATTGGAACTGTCTACAGATATGTATCATTAATTGAGTATATTTTTTTTTAAAGTTTCCACCCAAGCCAAACACTTCTTTCGCCATCGGATTTATCTGTCCATCTTATTAGAATGGAGTATCGCTTGTTTTTTGTATTCTTTTTCTTTGCTGTATATTATATTTTTTTTTCTTTCGGTTATTTTTTTGTAAATATATAATCCACTAGTTTTCAAGTTTGAAATGTTTTTTTTTATACCTTTTATAGCTTGTTATGTGGTATTGGGTTTGCTCATTAACGTTGAAGGCTGTAATGTGACCTGTAGTTACTAGCTTTCTACGTCAGTTTGTCTCTAGTGGCGAGTTCTTATATTGTCAGCCATTCCATATCTTTTTATTTTCATATTGACAAGAATACTCCCATTGGAAATTTGTTCACTTGATTTAATTTGGGAACCTACAATCAAAAAATGTATCGTTTAATCGATCTGCTTCGGTGAAATTTCATAGATCTTTTGGAATATCTATTTGAACAATGAGTCTCGTGTGGTTCCCTCTAGGATCAAACTTTTTTTCTTAAACTTTATGAACTTTTAAACCATACTTCAAGACAAAACATCCCCCTTCTAAAAAAAAGAAAAAAACCCAGCAAACACACGACAACAACAAAACATTCGAAAGAACAACCTGAAACAAGCATAAGAAAAACCAAACAACATAAAATAAAAAAAAAATAAAAAAATTCAGCAGGTTTAAACGAAAGTATGAGATGGCACCATATTCTTCATAAATTCATTTTTTTCCACGAAAAAATATCGTTAACACTTTTCGAATCTTTTAATAACAAAAGTATAAATATTATTTAAATATACTTGAAACGTCTGAAATTGGTTTCATTTAACTTGAGGTATAGAGTCTCAGAAACACTCACCTTACTTTTATTGAACAGGACAGTAACTACATTGAAACAAATGCCTGATGTAGGAAATTTCAAAACCAAACGCTCGTCTCTATATCAAATTGTGTTCGCGGCGAGTGCCTTGCAAGGAACAAGTTATTTTCTCCCTCAGACTTTTTCGGGATCAATGTTTCTTATTGATTTGTCTTTTGTTCCTTGATTGCCCTTCTGTATTCTGTTAGTGCTGCATTCCTTTTGTAATATATTAATTTTACTATTAACTTGATCATGAGTTTAAAAAAACCCAGCAGCCTCAGACTTAACTATGTGAATAACAGTTTTGCTTTATTATGCATATTGGTCTTTCGATGTTGTCCATAGAAACTTTAGTCTTACACTGATTCTAAACATTTTACTTTGAGACCAAACTATTGTCAAAAAATTATTAAAGCAGAACTTGCATTATCAGATTTAGAAAGGTCTGGGGGAACACCCAGAAAGCATGATTTTGCATCATCTGTTCTATAGCTTCTTGGGCCTTCAGCGGCTCCAAAACCCTTCTAAAAAAATGTTTGCCTCGCTCCGCTCGGCAAAACATATTTACCAAAACTTTTAAATAAGGCTAGTTGCAATAAAACTCTTATACTGAGTATGTATGCAATAAATGTATATGCAGTTGAAAATATATACGATTAATTTCTGCAGAAGATGATGATTAATTCTATTTAAATGGTACATGTATTATCTATAATAAACAAATAATTTAAAAATTGTATGTTTTCAAATACTACAAATATATATAGTTGTGAAAATGAATAATCAGTCTCTTGCTTTAATGAAAATGGAAAATCTTGCTTCAATAGTGCAGAAAAGAGATAATCTGTCCTCATACATTTAGTTTACAAAAATTAATAACCGATTCAAAACAAATGCTCCTGCATGCCGCCCCCGACCCCGGAATATCAAATGGTCGTCCCCTTAGAAAAAAATTGTTCCAAGATGTTGACTATTAAACGCATTCTATTTTCAGAAGCAAACAATATGTTTATAGTTGTTAACAGAAGGATGCTGTGAAGTTCAGAAAAATAAATCGTCCGATCTACCCATTTTATAGTTACAAATAATCATAACGATACTATTCTAAGATGGTTATTTTATGTAGCGTCAATACTATTCCAATATGGCCCCAATATATTATCTTTACGTATGGTAGGTTAGAGTTCAGAGTCCGATAGTTATTGTAACTTCTTCTGCTACTACTGAAAATGCTTTGTTTGTAAATTTTTCAAGTCGAAATAATATCGGCAGACTGTTAAACATAATGCAATCAAAATACATTTTTTTTTTCAGATACAGTTTTTGAGAAGGACAAATATACCGGTATGTCGACTACCATTTGTGGAATGGTACTGTTATTGTTGATTCATAGTGTCGTTGTGGAAGGTTGTCCCCAGCCGTGTAAATGCAACAGAGCTATTGTTACATGCCACAGAGAGCTGCAATATATACCAAAACTACCAGATGACACTAAAGTGCTAATATTTTCTGGAAATTATCTTCCCGTCATTAATCAAAATACAATGTCAAATCTAACAATGTTAAAGTTAACTGTACTTGTTTTACGTAACAACCGTGTTCAAACTATATCAAAAGATGCTCTTTCGAAACTGCCTTTCTTGGAAAAAATAGATCTGAGCGGAAACAAAAACCTTACAATATACCAAGTAGCTGACACACTAAGGGGAATACGGTCCACATATCTTCATACTGTTATACTCAATTCTTTTTACTGGGAGAAAGATCTGTCAACTATATATCAGGCCTTATCGGTACCGCAATTCAAAATAAAAACCTTGATATCTGAAGGCAATACATTCACAATATTGAATTTAACATCACTTAGTCGCCATCTTCCAGAATTAGAACATTTAAGTGTGAAGTTCAACAGTATACAGACATTTATCACTGATCATGCTCGTAAGCTGAAAACACTTTATTTAGATTACAACTACATCGAATTAAAAGCGAATATGTTCGGGACACCAAATGATTGTTTTTTTCCGAATCTTGAAATTTTACAAATCAAATCTAATTTCATCATATATTTTGAAAACCGTTTCACCTGCCTTGACAATCTACATACTCTCAAAATAGGTAGGAATCCTGTGAAGCGCATTCTCAGTAATACGTTTTATAACTTGACTTCATTGAGGACGTTGATGATCATTAATACTGGCGGACGCTTATATGAAATTGAGAGCTTGGCATTCAGAAGTGATACTATACAAACCTTAAACTTTTCAGCAAACCATTTTCCATTTACTTCTGTAATTGCAGAACGATTCAAATTCAATCCAGATGAAATTTTTAACCATTTACCACAATTAGAAGTTTTGGATTTAAGTGAGAACAAGTTTAATGTGACTAATGATGTGTTGTTCAGAATGCTTATTCCTTTGAAAAATCTGCTAAATTTGACTATAAGACATTGTGCATTGACAACAATACCGAAGAATTTGATTTTCAGACTTCCGAAATTAAGATATCTTGACTTGTCACAAAATCATATTAAGACGTGGAAAGGTAACATAGCGTTCCAGAATGTATCATCCATCGAAGTACTGAGACTTGATATGAACTACATCACAGTATTCAAAGAATCGTTATTTCCACCGGACTTGAGAAGAAATCTGAAAAGTATATATCTAGCTAATAATCCTTTTTCATGCACGTGTAAACTACTTTGGCTAAGGAAGTGGATAGAAGAAAAGTCAGAAAAATTTAAGCAATACCCTGAGGATTATATATGTAGCACACCTATCGAGTTACATGGTTCATTGTTAAAAAGCTACTTTCCTTCAGACAGAAAATGTGAAAGCATTAACGAACTTCTTATAGCATTTACAGTGTTATCAACAATTGGTATTTTTGTTGTCATGCTTGTAAGTTTGGTATATAAAGGTCGATGGCACATACGTCATGCAATATATCTCTGCCATGTGCGAAGAAAAGGTCACGAAGGCATGGATGATGTGTCAAATATCTTATATTCGGGATTTGTCGTTTATTGCGAAGAAGACCAAGAGTGGGTGAAGGAAAAGTTTGTCAAAATGGTCGAAATAAACGACCGTAAACTGTGTATTCATCATCGCGATTTTGACGGAGGAAAATTAATTATTGACAATATCGCAAACGGAATTGCCCGAAGTAGAAAAGTTATACTTATTCTGTCACGAGCAATGATACAGAGTGATTGGTGTCTGTTTGAAATGCGACTTGCCCATAAAAAGTTTTTAAAGCGTGCAGACTCACTTTTGATTATAATGTTAGAGACCGTATCACCTGATCATATGCCGAAGTCTTTACATACACTTTTAACAATATCAACATATATACGATGGTCAGGTGGTTTGACAGAAGAGGAGGAGTTTTGGAAGAAAGTTCGGAGGGCAATAAAATAATATTGTCACTGATAAGTATTTCCACCAGTGTTTAAGTGACCCTTAAATACAAACTGTTCTTATGAAAAAAATGGGTGAGATATGATGTGATATCGACAGCAATTACGTTTTTAAAATTCATCATCCTTTCCTGACTTTTTTGTAAGAGTTATCTCATTAAGCATGTGTTCATGTTATCACAAATCTTTCAACAAGCTTTTCAATTGTTAGCCACAACCTCATGATTCATTGAATTTTAAATCTTGTATGTGTTTTTTTTTAAGTAATCCTATAAAGCGGTGAGTATATAACACATATGGGCATTGCAGTGTTTAAACTTTTCAAAAAAGAGTACGGTATAATTATGTATGATGCATAGGGAAATTAGGATTGCTGAAAAGTTCATGGTGGAATAGTGTATAAAAATATAATTGAGAATGTAAATGGGGAATGTGTCAAAAAGACAACATTCCTACCATAGAACAGACAACAGCAGAAGGTCACCAATAGGTCTTCAATGCATCGAGAAACTCCCACACCCGGATGCGTCCTTAAGCTCGTCCCTAAACAAATATCTATACTAGTACAGGGATAATGGACGCCATACTTAACTCCGTATTTTACACAAGAAACTAAAAAAAAAAATCATACAAGACTAACAAAGGCCAGAATGTCCTGACTTGGGACAGCGCAAAAATGCGGCGGGGTTAAACATGTTTTTTTGAGATCTCAACACTCCCCTATACCTCTAGCCAATGCAGAAAAGAAAACGCACAACAATACGCACATTAAATTCAGATTAAGAGAATACCGAGTCCGATGTCAGAAGAGGTACATGAAAAAAAAAGAGAAAATAAACAAAATGACATTAATACATAAATAACAACAGACTACTCGCAGTTACTGACATGCAAGCTCCAGACCTCAATTAAACTGATTGAAAGATTATGTCTTCATCATATGAATATCAGGCACAATCCCTCCCGGTAGGGGTTTAGTATTATACCATCATGAAATATATGCGAAGAACATAACCCGTGTCATCACAACAACTGGTTTTAAATAAAAGTGTTTAATTCCGATGCAAACACCCAATAAGTGAATCAATATTAAATCCAAAAATGCAATCTTTAATGACCTGACAACAGCATCCTAAATATATCCCTTCTTAATAAGTCTGATTAAAATTTGTGTTAGCTTCTGAGGTGAATATTGACATTTTTGTGTTTTTGAAAGAATATTACCATAAAAGATTGGATGTGAAATACCATAACGTATAAGATGTCTGCATGTTGAGTTATATTTACGAATGATGTCCTTGTACTGATGATAAAATTTAGTTAATGTTTTGACTAGTTTTTGATATCGAAAACCCTGGTGTAATAATTTTTCAGTAATACATAAATTTATCTCGCTAAAATCTAACATGTTGTTGCATTCACCAGCGAATCGTACAAGTTGAGATATATAAACACCGTACTATGGTGACAAAGGAACGTCACCATTTAAAAATGGATAATTAACAATTAGAAATGAAAAATCATCTCTTTTATCATACATTTTTATATTAAGCTTTCCGTTAATAATATAGATATGAAGATGTTATTTTCTGTCTTAAATAATAATGTAATGTTTTGTGTTATGAAGAAGTAGTAATATTCAGTAGCTTTATAGAGTAGTATGTGCTATTTATACTTTGGGATATATTTCCCTGTTACGCAGTCTCCTGTAGCTAGATATTTCCACAAATACGGCCGTCTGTTTTTTTTTTTAATTATTTCCCTTATTGTCATGCCGGTGACTTTTACTGTCTGGTATGGGTTTTGTAAATGAATGAGCTAAGTATGTTGACTGACAATTGTTACATAACTGTTCATTGCACTCTGAAAAGCGTTGTAGATAGTATATTGAAATTTGTTGATGGAAAAATGTTTTATGTTGGAGTAACATATGCATATATTTAACATTTTCCGAGATAAATAGAGGCTGCTGTATACACATTATTATAACTAATATGTATAACACAATAAAAATATTTAGTTTTCTAGCTTTGTTATATTTTACATTAAGCCTCATAGTAGTTGCTTGGCAAAACTAGTTGATGCAAAATAGAGGCAACAGAAGTATACCGATGTTAAAAATTCGTAAATCGATGGTGGAAAAAATTTGGGTAACACACTAAATTTTAGGGAAACACATTAAATATAAGAGAAGAACAACGACACAACATTAAAATGTAACACACAGAAAACGAACTAAGCATTAGACAAAATCCGATGAGAATAACAAATATAACATCAACACCAAATACATGAATTTGGGATAGAAAAGTACCGTGACACGTCTTATAATAATGTGAATTCACACTCAAATATAAGAGAAAACAAACGTACGACACAACGTTAAAATGTAACTTACACAGAAACGAACTATAATATAATAATGGCCATATTCCTGAATCTCAAAGCATTATGAAGTATACCTATAATCATTATTTACAATCATATAATACAATAAGCCATTTCATGATGGTACCTGTCGAATTATTTGATAAAAAATCATTCGCCATTTTTGATAAAGTACAAAATCGTTTGAATCTCAGATGTAATTTCATGA
The DNA here is from genome assembly GCF_963676685.1 of Mytilus edulis. Lineage (NCBI taxonomy): Eukaryota > Metazoa > Mollusca > Bivalvia > Mytilida > Mytilidae > Mytilus > Mytilus edulis. The sequence goes on from NC_092349.1 coordinate 83,802,802, forward strand.
TTTCTATCGCTAATAGTCTAATGTCATCTCATATTTGATTTAATAAAACCTAAGGTAAAATATAAAAGTCTGATCTGTTTCTTGTAAAAGTGTTTAGAACTGTTGACCAATGTATAAAGGTAGGAAAAACAAAACCACCAAATTAACGTCATTGTAGTTAAACAGCTCTTAATGTTAGACAACAATTTAAAAATTATCAATGAGTAAACTGGTGTTTTAATTCAAAAGTGAAGGTCGATGAGAATTACTTCTGTCTTTTTTCCTAAAGTTTTTTTTTAGTAAAGACTACTATCCGTCCGACCAGCAAGAAGATTCTTCAAAATTGCTTTTACAAATCATCTTTTGGCAATGATTATGCTTATATAATGAGAGCTAACAAAATAACTTCACGTTGTTATACTCTCCTTCATTAAGATGTTTCTGAATATTTTAATTGGAGACTACTTTTTGTCCGTAAAATAAAACAATCCGCTAAAAATTGCCACTAAAATATGGAATGTAATTGTATGTTTCGATATTTTTTAAAACAAGTTACAGCTTTAGGCAATGTGATTAGATAATTAGATCAAACAAAATATCTTTACGTTCTTGTACTTTTCTTCAATAAGAGGATATTGAGGTTTGAAAATACAGTTACAATTGAACCACTACAATTGTTATTACAAAAGGCCAAGTGGTCGCTTATAATGTATCACAAGACAGGCTCACGTGCTTTATTGTATATGAAGATCTAACGTATTTGATTAGATTGAGTCTTTGATGATAACGTATGAAGATAGTAGACGTTATTAAAAGAAGATGCATTTTATATTAGAGTGGAACCTTTGCGGATTGGTATACGTCGGTGAAACGAAAGGAAGGCTAAACAAACGTATGTGCGGTCATAGATCAGACATTAACCTCAATGCTAACGACATTCTATACCAGTATTTCAATCAGCCCGATCATTCCATCGTTTCTATGACAGTTCGCATTATCGAAAAGATATACCATAGCTCTAACAATCCTAATCTTTCAACGACTCTCCGTAGACAAAAAGAAGACTACTGGATTAGACAATTGGGAACTGCAATACCGTATGGCTGCAATGACAAAATTGATGGTATAGGTATTATATCTAGTCCTTCGTGTAACTCGGTGAATGTGATGAATATTTTCAACTCGACTCCTCGACGTAGACGCAGTCATGGTCATCGTCATTATACATCACCTTCTCTGCATGATGTCTCTATTAATGACTTGCTGTCATTCATACAAAAGCCGTTAGATATTCATCACATTCGCACGAAACTTTATTCATTACCCCTTTCAAAACTTCATTCTCTGTTCAATTTATGTTTGGAATCCACTGTTACAAACCCTCATTCAAACCAATACAAACTTCAAGCTATAATTTCGGATATTGCAAGTCACAGACTTTTCAAGCCAGTTCGCATTGGAAAAGATGAAAAAGAGAAAAGATCTTTTCTAAATCTTTCCTTTGCCAACAAAGGTCTCGATGGCGTCAACCTAGGCAATATCCTTCATCATAAATTAGTTCAATCGAAAATACCTCCTTATTTCAAAGACCAGTCAGTACCAATAATTTCTTATACCTATACCAAACCTATTGCAACTGAAATTTTCAATTACAAACGCGTTTTGCAGAATCTCGATATTGACGACTTCAAGTTTAAACCTCCTGATTGCACTTGTGCTAGTTCCCAATTCATATATAATCCTGCTGGCCACGTTATTACCGGTGACCTTAACATTGTTAATAACACTTCTCTACGAAATGTGTTATTGAAAGGTCCGAAATATCGTGAGCCTATTTCCATCAATTGGAAATACAACTTTAAATTTTGATGGACTCGAGGATTATGCCAGGCAATGGGCTAAACGTGAAAAGGAAGACGTATACACTCTATCCGAATGGATTAAGGCAGTGCGGTCGTTAATACAAATTAGAATCAAGAAACTGAATGGGTCCATCAATGCCCATGCTACGTCAATCTTTAAAGACCCAAATGTTGCTAGACACTTATCCGACCTCCATGATAAATATGTTGTTGTTCGCGCAGACAAAGCCCCAAATACCATCGTTTTTGTCTGTAAAAGTCACAACATTAAGTGCTTGATAAACGAATTAGGTATAGACAATTCACTTGGAAACTCAACATATATCCTCACGACACTTACCAAAGAGGAAATCCTGAATAATCATAGGTCTGTTCTTTGTTCCTTTGGTATTTCAACCAAAGATGAAGAACTGGATCTTCCATCACTGTATTGGATACCTAAACTACATAAGTGTCCTTACAAACAACGGTATATTGCTGGGTCTTCCAAGTGCTCCACGTTACCTCTTTCTTAATTATTAACATCTATTTTATCAGCAATCAAAGACGGGCTTCAAAGTTATTGTGAAACTGCCTATTCTAGAGGTGGCGTGAATCAGATGTGGATACTTAAAAATTCCAAAGATCTTTTAGAGTACATACAATCTAACTCTCTTTCATCTTGTAACAGTATTAAAACATTTGACCTTTTTACTCTTTACACAAGTATTCCACATTCCAAACTAAAAGACAAATTGAAAGAGTTGGTATTAATTTACTTCATAAAAAAGAATGGCCAACGTAGAAACAAGTATCTTGTCTTATGGAGGGATAAATCATACTTTGTAAAGAATCACTCTGATTCAAACAAAAAATTCTCTGAAACCGATATTATCAAGATGCTTGACTTCTTGATTGACAACATATTTGTAACGTTCGGAGGACGTGTTTTTCAACAGACTGTCGGAATCCCAATGGGAACAAACTGTGCCCCTCTACTTGCCGACTTGTTTCTTTATTATTATGAGGCTGACTTCATGCAGGAACTTCTTAGGAAGAAAGATAAGAAATTAGCAATATCCTTTAACTCTACTTTCCGCTATATAGATGACGTTCTTTCACTAAACAATTTAAAATTTGGTGACTATGTGGAACGCATCTATCCCATCGAATTGGAGATAAAGGATACTACAGATACAGTTAAGTCGGCTTCATATCTTGACTGACATCTAGAAATTGACAATGAGGGTCGGTTGAAAACAAAACTTTACGACAAAAGAGATGATTTCAGCTTTCCAATTGTGAACTTTCCATTTCTAAGTAGCAACATTCCAGCAGCACCTGCATACGGGGTATATATCTACCAATGGATACGATATTCCCGTGCTTGAATTTCCTATCATGATTTTCTTGATAGAGGGTTACTGCTCACAAGGAAGCTATTAAACCAAGAGTTCCAAATGGTGAAGTTGAAATCATCCCTTCGTAAATTTTACGGACGCCATCACGAGTTGGTTGACCGTTATGGAATAACCGTTTCACAAATGATAACGGATATGTTCCTTACGTCGTAACTACAATCCCCTTCCCTTTCATTAATGTGACCTACCGAATTAGACTATTTTCCGGATTTGTAATCACATAAGCAACACGACGGGTGCCACATGTGGAGCAGGATCTGCTTACCCTTCCGGAGCACCTGAGATCACCCCTAGTTTTTGGTGGGGTTCGTGTTGTTTATTCTTTAGTTTTCTATGTTGTGTCATGTGTACTATTGTTTTTCTGTTTGTCTTTTTCATTTTTAGCCATGGCTTTGTCAGTTTGTTTTAGATTTATGAGTTTGACTGTCCCTTTGGTATATTTCGTCCCTCTTTTATACTTACATTAAGACGTGCATTTGACTTCATTCTTAATAGACAAACATTATAATTAACTGATAGAATTTAATGTGTATTTGTGCTGAGTAAGACGGCCTTTTAAATTGAATAACAGAAGAAGATGTTAGATTCTTACCTCAAGGTTTTATGGATGTTATGAAAATTAACAATGCTCTAACTTTTTAAAAAGTTTCTAAAAAACATACTCTTGAACATCATTTAATTAAACAAAATAATATCAAAATTATACAACATAGCTTTGCAAAGTTCCCATATTTTTAATGGTTTCTTCTCAAAACAAGAAAAAGGACTTCGAATTAGAAGTTCAATTGATGGAGAAAAGCAAATAATGTTTAAGATGCCATAGAAATGTATTCGTCATGAAAGAAAGAAAACAGGTTATATTTCAAGGTTTTAAATCTCAATATCCTATTATTTTTCTGTTTGTCTATTTATTTTTAGCCATTGCGTTGCCAGATTATTTTTGATCTATGAGTTTGACTGTCCCTATTATATTTTTCGTCCCTCTTTCAGTAGATCAGTTTTTCTAAAGAATTGCATCAAAGGGATGGTGCAGTGTTAACACATTTATGCTGTTTGATTCATACCTTGTTTTTTCTAGGTTTTACATTTGCTTAAATACTATTTTATCCTCACATGCATCACAGATGACATGAAGCGGTGATTGCCAGGGCGTTTACAGATATACATTTCACACCGTGTTATCGTTTTGCCCCTTTTTTGTAGATTTTTTTCCAAAAAATTTAGAGGTAATGATGCAAATTGTTTTCGTCATTATAATTGTACACATGAATTTCAGTTTTTTGTCTATTGTAGTGTTCAGATAAACTGTTGTCTAATTATGCTAGTTGCATCATTTATCGATGTTCAGTTTAATCATTCACATTAATCTAAGATGAAAGTTTTTTTTTATTTTGGTTCTCAAACAGGATATATCTGTCTCCATTCCTATTTGTAGTATCCATATCTATAAGCAGGCTTTTGTTTGCGTAAAATATCTGTATTATTTGATCCGTGCTTTTGGCATTTTGCACAAAAGCAGAATGATCTTGAGTATATCTATTCTCTTTTTATGTATTTCTTCCTTGTTTTACTTTCTCATTACCGTGGATTCATTAGTTTTCATGGGTACCAGTTTGTTTTCGTGGATTAAGGAAAATTAGTATTTTCGTGGATATTTGATTTCGTTGTTTTAGTAAGGTTTGCATATAGACCAATACTAAATTTTTAGTTTGTTGAACATTTAGATTCTTGATTCACTTTTAACCACGAAATCAACAACAACGAACCTCAAACGAATTATACTGAATCCACAGTAAGTAATATTACATTCTACTTTCAAGTTGTCAAAGTATCCACCGATGCCCCAATTTTCATCTTCTTCGAGCTTAATTTATCGGTAAAGGATGAACATATCCTGACATGTATCTCAAATAGCAGCTGTATTCAAATGGAAGTTAGGTAACTGTTTATCTTATACAGTAAAATCTTCCACAACGAAAAAGTAATGAAGATACACAAATCTCTTCCAGATACAATGGTGTGTCATGTGACAATAAACCACACTTCACATCTTTCATGACTTTGTGTCCATGAATGATATCGTATACTCATCTTTGTAGATGCAAAAACTACATCTAGATAAGTAAGTATATTATAGATTAATCGCCATTTCGATTGTCTTTATGCACAAAAATAGAGTAGAATTTTCCTAAGAACTAATTGTAATTGTAATTTTAATGTATGCATTTTGGATACAAAATTTAATGAAAATGTCTATCAATTGTAGTCCACCATGCGGTGCCATTAATTATAATAAACATTGAGAAAGATTATTCAATTTATTCAGGTAAACATAGTTATCAAAGGTACCAGGATAACAATTTAATAAGCCAGACGCGCGTTTCATTTACATAAGACTCATCAGTTACGCTTAGATCAAAATAGTTATAAAGCCAAACAAGTAGAAAGTTGAAAGCATTGAAGACCAGAATTTCAAAAAAGTGGGGAAAATACGGCTAAGGTAATCTATGCCTGGGATAAGAAAATCCTGAGTTTCCGAAAAATACATAGTTTTGTAAACAGGAAATTATATTAGTGACGGAAAACGCATGTAATTTCGAACAGATGTTGATAGAGCTGATGTTGATTTATTTTCCAAATTGATCAAATGGTCTTCACTAATCAATTTTTATACTTTTAATTTTCTGCCTGTTACCAATTTTCGGTAAATCTTCATATCAGTTCATGCTTACACGATCGAGAATTATAAACAAACAATCTAGCCTATAATTACTAATATTTATGTGATTTTGCCTCATTTGAATAGTAGCCTCACTGGCAACCATAACACATCAATTTATTGCAACAATAAAATCAATGCTATACGTGCAATTGTAGCGATACGTTACTTCATGCAATTACAGGAAGAAATCGCCGTTGATCAAATTTAAAAGATATTATACAAATTGAATCGTTATGGAACTCTTTGTCATCTTGTAAGAAGTTTAGGGAAAAATAAAACAAAAACACCTCTGTAATACAATGTAATAAGGCGGAGTGAACTCCTTTAGCGAAAAAAGTAATGCAGAAACCCGCCAAGATACAATGGTGTGTAATATGACAAGGAACCACCGAACTCAATATTTTTCTAATACATGGAAAAGACTTAGCAGTCAAAATACGGTCAGCAAATCTAGATATGAACAAGGTGATCAACTGATATACAAAGTTTTTAATTTTTAAATTTAACTAAGGTAAAATGAGACAATATGTTCCATATAAGGACTAACTGAAGTGGATGCCCTCTGAAGATAACATCACAAGAAAGTCCTGTATAAGTTCGCATTAACCATTAGAATACATATGCAAGTAATTAAGATAACAATGGAGACAAATAAAGGCAACAGGATTATACCGCTGGTCGAAATTCATCAATCGATTGAGAAAAAAACAAATCCGGATTACTTTGAGGTGAATTTCATATGAGATTCAGATGAATTTAAATTAATATAATTACATTAGATGTATGTATCATCATAGTATTTTATTCTGATTGGCTAACTGCACATCACGTGTTATTCCTAAAACAATTGCACCACTCAATAAAACTTCATTCATGATAACAAGTGGTTCCACAATAAAGTGCACAGGTGAATTAAATAAAACAATTATAAAATTCGTGTTTGCATGATCATAGCTAAAAATGTAATTATAAGTGCGCACATTTTTAGTATGAAACGCTTCCGCGCTTCATACAAAATGTACTTCGGTCAACGCTTTTACACCCCAATGAAGTTACAAAAAGGAGCATTCAATTCTTAAAGGAAGTTCATGTGAGCGAAATTTCCCTGTGTATTAATATGTTTTTTTTTACTTATCAAACCTTGAAATAGTACAAATATTTGGTGGTTTTACCCGATGGTACTACCTTTACTAATCAACTGCAATAATTGAGCCTATAATGACGTTAATTTTTCTTTTCGTTAATCGACGAATGTGTGACTTGTTGCGTCCTACAAACATGAATTTGATTCTGGACAACTGTTTTTGCTTTTTTATTATTCCAAAGGAGTGTGATACTACATCAACGGTTAGGAAACTAATTACTGTCGTTATGTTATGTTAATTCAACTGAATATTTGCTGAACAACGTTTCCGATCTGTCGTGATTATGCAATTGGCAGTTCCAATAATTACATGATAGACAGTATAGAATAAATCTCGGTAAATACTAAATGTGAAAGACTGGATAGTGACATATAATGAACATGTTTGTTTTACTAATGTTACCCTTTGTTGTTTGGTATAATTGGTATTTTATCTTTACATGTTTTTGTTTGACAAACTTGCATGTAATAACATCAAACAATTATAGAACACTACTAGATTTAATGTGTCAAATAATGGTTCAATGACATAATAAAAAATAATGAGATATAATTGTGAATGGATTCCTGTTCAAAGATGATAAACGAACCTGTACTAGGTCATCGTAAAGTTTCTGTCGTTACAACTTCTGTGGTTTCTGTTTGTCGTTCATTGGTTTTGCGTCCGTTATTACTTTTTAATCTTCCCACTTTGTTTTACACTACAATATAATTAATCAGTAGAATATTTTCTAAATGAATTGTAAATGAATACTGTAATAGTGTAACTCATTGTTATGAAAGTCTGGATAGGGTGTTCTGTTGATTTCTCTTAAACACGTAGTTAATGTGTTGTCATCGTTTTTGGTTTGTGGCCAGAATAGAAAATAATAATAGCATTGTAATTGGATATTATCACATAATAATAATATGAAAATTTCAACACTTAGGCCTTGCTGTCAAATAACTTCAAGTATGATTAAAAATTCAATCAATCAAAATGCTAGTTTTGTGAGCACAAATGTTGTTTTCTGAGTTCTTAGTAAAGTTGTAAGAAACATGTTTTCGTAGGGTGCATGGTATTATAAGTTCCGCTCTGTGATGTTCATTTCAAAAGTTGGGTTTTGTATGATATAAGCAAGACAAAGTTAGTTTAGCGATCATCACATTTACAAATATTTATATTTTTCATAAACTCTCGAAATAAGCAAACTCGATGACGGATATTTAAAACGAGATTTGCACGTTTCAAATTTATCATGCATCCGTAATTGAAGAATTTTCTATAGATATATCGAAATCAAGTCATTGTTTTCAAATAAGCTCAAAGGAAATGATAATCAAAACACGTTGATCATACTCATAGACCAAATTTACCGCTATTGCTCGAAAGAAACAAATACAAAATGTTTGTATTTTAATATTTGTACTCACATTCAAGACCGATCCTTCAAACGATTGTACATGTTCTTTCTCTAAGTCAAATGTCAATACTTGGTTGAAAAAGCTCACTTTAAAAATCATTTTAATAATACCATCTTCAACTGTATATTCCACTGTAGGAGTGGCAGCTCCTGCTAGTTTTCTGAACACAATATTTAAACCTACGAACAAAAGAAAATATTTATTAAAACCATGTACACATCAGTAGATACATATAAGATTATTTGTAATCAATAAAAAAAAAGACATGTAGATTTTTTGCAAAATGATTAAGTAATGCAAATTGTTTTTTCGTTCTTTTCTTTTCATAGTGTGATGAAAAACACCTAGTATACAGCCAACTTCTAACGATTAACATATAGTTGTATGATACACGTGGAGCAGGATATATTTCTACTTCGGTTTCACCTGAGATATCGCTCCGGATTTGGTATATTACTTACACAGTGTTCAATTGTCCTAATACGAGATTTTATTGACCTGACAAATTTCTTATTAGGACAATTGAACACTGTGTAACGAATTTATCCTGATTTTGTTATTTAACATATTATTATATTCAAATTCAATATTAGGACAATATCAACTAGATATATTTTAGAAATTGAATCTAAAACTGTGAAAATTAAAAATATTAGGACTTATAAAGCAACTCAATTTCTTTTATTAGGTCAATGGTATAAGGGAGATGATCTAATTGACGTAATAAATAAGGGAAATCATTCCAATTGACGTTATACAAAATTGTACTGAAATTTATTAGGACAATATCAGCCGATCAAATTACGAAAAATTCTTATTACTCAGTCTTGAGTTCACTATGTTGAGTTCTGTAGCTGGACTTTTATCGTTTTTCGTTAGTTTTTTGTTTGTGTCATGGAGCCGTTAGTTTGTATTCGAGTTTGAATGCCCCATTGGTTTCTTCTCCCTCTATTATATAACCGTCGTTGGCTGGCCCTACCAGCTTGTAATATAAATATTTTAACCGTATCTGTTAAAGGAAGTTCAAATATCGTTGACGGAATCAATTCCAAGTTTTCAATATATAGAGAACAAAAATGTAGGATGCCAATTTATGGCTCCTTACGCATATTCCTAGGAAACCTACTGGAAAACCGTCAAGATCAAAAAAGAGGGGCGAAAGATACCAGAGGGACAGTCAAACTCATAAATCGAAAATAAACTAACAACGTTAACGCCATGGATAAAAATGAAAAAAGAGTGTTTGAGAGGCCATATAATTATCTATTATAAAAAAAAATCTACTTCAACCTTACTGTTTGCAAAAGTATAAATTATTCTAAATAATAGGGATGTTCTAGTACCTAACAGAAAACCCTGGCATTTTTTGGCACAACTTTTTTGAACTTTTGGTCCTCGATGTTTTTCAACTTTGTACTTGTTTCGGCTTTCAAACTTTTGCATCTGGGCGTCACTAGTAAGTCTTGTGTGGACATAATGTACTTTTGGCGTATTAAAGTTGTAAACTTATTGCCTTTTGTTAGCTATTATTCGTGTGTTTCTTTGTCAATTGTTTTGTTCTATTTATTTATATTATAGTCCTGTAATGTTGTGTTGTCATTTTAATGTTATATTTCACATGGCCATAAAAGAGGGAGGTTTGGCATTCCACAAAACCAGGTTCAACCCACAATTTTTTCCTTTACAAATGTCCTGTACCAAGTGAGGAATATGGCCATTGTTATATTATAGTTTGTTTCTGTGTGTGTTACATTTTAACGTTCTGTTTCCGTTGTGTCGTTTGTTTTCTCTTATTTTTTAGTGTGAATTCACATTACTCTAAGACGTGTTACGGTACTTATCTATCCCAAATTCATGTATTGATGTTATAATTGTTATTAGGTCTTTCCACTTTTCTGTGGAAAGACCTATTGTTTTTCTTCTGATTATTTTTTTTCTTCCGCCAAATTTTGTTCTTGCGATAAACATTTGTTTCGCAATATGTCGCTTAGATATTTGGTATATGAAATCGAACAGTTTATGCGCTTTTGAAATTTACCCTGCGTAACCGAATACTTTTCTTTGTAGTAGTTATCTCCCCAAACACTGTTTTCCATGTGTCCACAACTCCTTCGCAACCGTAAAAGATTACGACAAATTTATTTTATAAAATTGCTCGTTATATCCTTCGCATGATTTGTCCAATTTGGATCGAAGCAATATAAACGCTCCATATGAGAGTTATTTCCCTTTTTGTATTTGAAATTTTGAAATGTATTTTAAACTGGAACACCATAAGTGATAGAGACCTAGGATCTTTTGATTTGAGGTCCTTGGTCCAAAAAAATGAAAATTAAGTCAAGGTCAAAGGTCAAGGTCATATTCTAATTTTTGAATTTGTCTTATTTTCACTCATTTTCATTAACCTTATAAGATATCGACAAATTATTTTGTATAAATTGTTAGTTGCGACATGCGGTAACTAAATAATTTTAGTTGAAAGGGTGCGTAAACAATGAATGGGAGTTTTAGCCCCTATCATATCTTAAATTATGTTTAAAGTGATATAACTTATTAACCATACATATTAGAGACTAGGGTCTTTTGATTTGAAATCCTCAGTTTGTGACCTTGAAATTGAGGTCAAGGTCATAGGTTAATTTGACGTTCTAGATTTTGACCTTTGCTTTAAATTCATATCTATACATCATAAAGCCATATGAACTGACATTTTAGACTGATTTTTTATATTTTAATATCAAAATAGATATTAACTGGTGGAAAGACCATAGGATTTTGTTTAATGCTTAGTTGTTTCTGTGTGTGTGTTACATTTTAATGTTGTGTCGTTGTTCTTCTCTTATATTTAATGCGTTTCCCTCAGTTTTAGTCTGTTACCCCGATTTTGTTTTTAGTCCATGGATTTATAAGTTTTGAACAGCGGTATACTACTGTTGCCTTTATTTAATAAAAATCTTATAAATTACATGTATATCTATTATGCCGTGGTGACAAAAAAGCAGATTTAGGTGTGTCGGCTTCATTTTGGGTTATCGAAAGGACACAAACACCCCTTAATTAATACTGAGGAAGGATCTATGAGTTTCAATGACTGGGAAGAGTATGCATACTGTAAACTGTTAATTTATGCTGAGTCATCATATTTAAGGCTCAGGATTCTATCAATCTTCATTAAATATTTATAAAACTTCATATTTCACATGTTTCAGTTAATTTCTTTAAAATCTGTGAAATAAAGCCAATTTGGTTAAATTCTGAATGTTCCCCTTTTTCACCCTATATATTAAACTCTTACTAGGTGTATTGTGTTCTTCGGTATACCGCCAAGCTTGAAGCATTTTCGGATATTAGCTACAATTGTGTTTTCAATTCTGTCGAATTCTATAAACATGTTCGTTGATTAATTTTCACTTCTCATAAGTTCAAATTGGAACCACACTTTGTTTATTTGTAGAATCACCTAATTTGGCAATCATCTAACTCTGGGGATAAATAACACAATATAAAAAAAAATTGGTCTGTCTCGCCTGGTTCGGCAACTGGAGTGAAAACAGTGAAAAAATCCTTTAGGATATTTTTTTCTCCCATAGCATTTTTAAAAATACTACAGGATTTTGAGAAATCCTATAGGATAAAGTCATAATCCCATAGGATATTTTTTTATATCCCACATGATATTTAAATCCTACGGGATTTATAATCCCTTAGGAGAATAAATTTATCCCTTAAGATATATTTTCTATTTTAGGATCGAAAAAATCCAATAGGAAAATTAAATACATTTCCTACAGGATATTTTTTATTCTATATGATATTTGTCTATTAAAATAATCCCATGGGATTACAAATTTCCGATAGGATTGATAAATATCCTAAGGGATTTCATTACAGAAAAAATATCATGTTGGATAAAAAAAAATATCCTAAGTGTTATAACTAAATCCTAAGGGAGATTAAAAATCCTATTGGAGATTAAAGCAAATCATAAGAGAGAAAATAATCCTATCGGAGAAGGAAATCTCCTATGGGAGAAATATTTATCCTATGGGAGAAAGAAATATCCTATGGGAGAAAAGTCTATTTGGAAACAAAACCAAAGAGAAGAGAATACTTGTATATGTTCTTGTAGTAAGTAAAAGTATTATTTTATTTGACCAAATATCCCCAGATTTCATTGTTCAACAAATGCTAATTTTACTACCGATGACACAAATTCACGATAATTGTGTTTTAAGCACAGATCTTGTTTTAAGTTCCTGCTACTGGTCCTTTCTTTTTCAAAAGGGAAAGACCTTACTGTATTTCTTCTGTTTATCATTATTATTCTTTTTTCACAAAACTTTAACGAAGTTAGCAACCTTAACCATAAGACATGTCGCTTTCATGTTCACACTTTGCATCCGTGTCACGAATACCTATACGGCACTCACCCTGTGAGTCGAAAAGTTTTGTCGGTTCGGAGTAATCCCTCTGAAACCAAAACACCTTGTTATCGTTCCAACACCGTAACCGTAATAGGTAGAAAAAAAAACCGAAGGGTGAAATTTGTTCAGGACCAGACCCTGGTTCTTCGTTTTGTTCTATTTCAGGTTATGATACGACATAAAAATCGGGAGATTGTAGCAAAGAGGTAGTTCAAAAGATTGCAGGACATGGGATTTGAGTTACTTGATGGTCGTAGAAGGAGACGTTTAGATTTTTTAATTTACTCAATTTGTTACGAAAAATGGTGCTTGCGTTAATATTTTCCCAATCTTTATTTACAGATTCAACAGTTTTCAAAACATGCATGTTTTTTATATTTATATTTATTCATATTTATCATATAAAATAACGATTTTTTTTGGTGTACGTCATATTTATGTTTCTTACATTGTATGTCAAATGTTTTTCTTTCTCACAAATGTATTAGCCAAAACGGATTTAATATATACACAACAGACTCAGTATGACATAAAAGGAATTCTAAATCAGTTTCAGTGCAGTTAATGTTATGATATGTAAAGTTTTAAACTGAATTATAATTTATTTTTTATATCATTATTAGATATAAGAAGATGTGGTATATTTATAAGTTTATTTGTTACATGTATTCCGTGCGACACTAGCTACATTTGTACGTATATTCCTGTATTGTATATGAAATAAATAAAAGGATTTTGTCTATGCTTGTCTTTTAGTTTTCATAAAAAAAACCATAGACACTGATAACTTGAAGTAAGATGGGTGTTTTGAAATAAAATCATTTATTATTCCACTTTATAAAAACAATGTGTACAGGAAGAGTATCAATCTTATTAAAAACCGATCTCTAATCGCTCCCGTTTTCTGATATGTCGTGCCACGCGACATATCAGAAAACGGGAGCAATGAGGGATCAATTAGATTGGAAGAATATATTCCAGGATAATTTTGCCTTTGTCAAATCTTGTAAGTTTGTTTAGCTTGTGTTAGTTCTTAGAGTGTCAACTTGTTTGGATGCGGGGCCGTAGTCCTAGACTATACGGTTTTTAAAACTCTCGAACCAATTTTGTAGAAGTCGTGGTGTTATTATATTGTTTTCGTCTTTGTCATTTATAATCACTAAATAATCTGTTTTCTTGTAGAGGGATGAATAATCTTGAATGCCTTACATTTACAGATGTAAAATATATATAAACTGTAAAACGCAAGTGAAGATGCAGATTCTACAGCATACACCAGTACATTGTTGTTGTCTTCATATGTGTCCTTAAGTTTTGTTTTGGACTTTATCTAGTGACGACTGATGCCAAGATTGCAAGATTTTAGTGCAATGTCGTAAAGTTAAAAATATCGTTGTAATTTTTCTATAGATTATTACAATCTGTCATTAATTTAAAGTCAAACCAGTTAGCCTAGTACGTTGAAAGACAAAACGTAAGATAGCGTATTTACATAACTGTCTTAATCTGATATAGTTCTGGGTGTTGCAATTTAACTTGTTACATGAGTACCATATAAATACAAACAACTTGTGTCCGTCCAAATTTTAAACACATAAATATATTATTCAGTTATCTTTCTTTGCACCATTTTATGAGTAAGATTACAATGTGTTCCGAGTTTGACACGAGCACATTTACATATTTTCTGTTAAACAAACTGTCAACTAAAAACCTTGACGTTGCTCAGAATTGTTTAACTTATTTTGTGACCAACACAATTTTTTGTTTAATAGTTTTGTGTGCATTTGTCATCTTTATTTAACAGCCATGCAACTTATACAAAGTTACAAAAACAAAATAAAGAAATAAATTTTATGTACAGTTTATGCACTATTAAATATCTTCCTTTCAGTAGTGATCATAACCAATATTGGCGATCCAAGAATGGACAACTTATATTAATTAACCAAATAAATCTCAAACCCAGTTAAGGGACTACAACATCTACATCACCGATGTAGCTTTTAATTCAAATACTGTCCTTCCTTTTATGTGGACCGCATCGTTGATCTCATGGTAGCGTGTTCGCCTCGAGTGTGGAAGGTCATGGGTTCGCACTCCAGGCGGTTAAAACCATTGACTTTACACATTATAATATTTGCTGACTCTCCGCTAAGCACGCGGCATGAAGGTGTTGGCTCGGAGGCGGAATCATGTGTCTGTGAGGTAACTTGTCTTTTTTGCAACTGTTACCTTGTGAACTAGCACGTTAAAATAAGGCTTAGCGTGTCGGTCTAGCACATGTACAAAGAAGGGTTTATATTGATAATACATTAACATATTCTCGTCCTGAATGTGCATATTAACTTGCCGCTGGACGTTAGGCAGCCATCCAACATCATCATCCTTTTTTTGTCGACTGAAATTTCCCACAAAAAAATGTTTTGAAAGTTATATCACATATATGCTTGTTCAAAATCATGGCTCCTTATCGACGATTGTGTTGTATTTGTAGTTCCATGACTATAACATTTACAAATTTGATTCTCATCCATAATATTATCTATGTCTAGATTATACACGAAGCAGAATTAATTGTGTATGTGTTGGCCCTTATTTTGTTGCAATGAAAAGACACCAAACTTTGATTTGTTCATTGAATTCAGTAAGTGTGATCATTTTTTGATACGGATTATTTGTTATAAAAAAATATGTTCCATCCCTAATATATTCAATTTTAAACTGGCGAAATAGAATTTATTATCATGTTTTCCTTAAATTAAACGGAAAGAAAACAATATTCATACTTAAATATGTATCTGGACAAGTTACTATTATATATAGATATTTTCAAACAACTAAATAAAAGATGTAATATTATATCGGTTTTTTTACATTTGAATATCTCTTATTAATATTAGATCCTTATTCACTGGTATACAATAATTTCAAACTCTACGCCAACTTAAAGAATCATGTCCGTCTCATGTTTGAAACAAAGACTGCTTGAATATGTACCAAAGCAAAATGAAATGAAATGAACTTGTTTGGGCAAGTACAAAGTTCTCGTTCATATATAGATAGAAGAATATGTGGTATGGGCCAATGAGACAACTCACCATCCAAGTCACAGTTTGTAAAAGTAAACTATCAAAGGTCATCAAAATACGGTGGTCTTCAACATAGAGCCTTGGATCACACCGAACAGCACGCTACAAAGAGCCTCTAAACATTACTAGTGTGAAACCATTCAAACGGGATAACCAACGTTATACATGAATAAAACCGCCCAACAAAGTATAAGGCATGTTCGTTCTCACGGCGTGATATTCACAAATAATTATAAAAATAACTGTTTCCCTATTAACATTGTATTTTGTTAACATTTAAAAACCATAGATCTTCCTTGTTCAACTATGTACTAGGGCGTTTTGTGGTTTATTTATAGCTCTTCCTGTTAATTCACATAGCAACTGGACTCAGCAAAAGTGAGTGTAAATTTGATTTTAAACTTGTTTGTCGTTTTATGTTATTAATCAAATTATATTTTATAAAACTAATTTTATGTATGTCGTAATTCTGTAGGACACACAGTGCTGTACAAATACTGTTGTATTCCTAATCCCCCCTCCCCTCCAAAAAAAAAAACCTGGATACTATACAAACGAGCGAAAGGGGTGATAACTAAATAACGCGGAGGTAAATATAAATTACATGCATGCATGCGAAAAGTATTTCACGGTATGGAAGGGTTGATGGTCGGGATATGATTTTATTTTATTGAAGGAGGTTTGATCGATGCTTTTTAACGCAAAGTGTATTGTTACGTGGCAGGGGATGTGTCGGTTTCATTATTCGTTCACGCGCACCAAACAATTTGTTTTCTTATGTTCAAAACCTATAGTGATATGTGGGGCTTCTGAAATATCAGATTATATTATACCCACAGCATGTCTAGAAGAACAAGAATGTGTCCAAAATACACGGATGCCCCACTCGCACTATCATTTTCCATGTTCAATGGACCGTAAAATTGGGTAACAAATCTAATTTGGCAATAAAATTAGAAAGATTATACAATAGAGAACATGTGTATTAAGTTTCAAGTTGATTGGACTTCAACTTCATCAAAAACTACCTTGACCCAAAACTTTAACCTGAAACTCACACTTTCATTTTCTATGTTCAATGGACCGTGAATTCGGGGTCAAAAGTCTAATTTGGCTTTATAATTATAAGGATCATATCATAAGTAAAATGTGTACTAGGTGTTAAGTTGGTTGGACTTCAGCTTCATCAAAAACTATCTTGACCAAAAACTTTAACCTGAAGAGGGACGAACGGACGGACGGACGCACAGACGGACGAACGAACGGACGGACGGACAGACCAGAAAACATAATGCTCCTCTACTATCGTAGGTGGGGCATAAACACAAACGTTTAGGTTCAACAAGACTATTTTCCGTATTGATGCATCTCTAATATATTTTAAAAGGTGAGAGGATATTGTTGTTCACGTATTATGTTTAGATTTTTATTTAACCTTTTGAAACTGAAAACATTTGTTTTCTTCGTGTTCATAGCTACATGTACTAGAGATCGTATTGCATTTTTTCCTATGTATTTTTTTAAATTATTTTTTATAAAGAAAATCAACCTCAGTCAGTCATAACGTTCTACTGGTCATGAGTATCAATATGCGAATAGTCAAGTTAGCCTCCAAATTGTAAATGCTTGAGAAAAGGTTTTAAAAACGATCTAGCATATATTTATATATATATATATTTCTTTTCAACTTAACTTTGACCCTTCTATGTGTCTTCTGTCTCCTTGAGACTCACATATGTACCCCATCGTCTTATTTAAATATTCCTTCAATTCTACTTCTTGGCTTTTTAACGTAAAGTATTCAATCATTGGAACTGTCTACAGATATGTATCATTAATTGAGTATATTTTTTTTTAAAGTTTCCACCCAAGCCAAACACTTCTTTCGCCATCGGATTTATCTGTCCATCTTATTAGAATGGAGTATCGCCTGTTTTTTGTATTCTTTTTCTTTGCTGTATCTTATAATTTTTTTTCTTTCGGTTATTTTTTTGTAAATATATAATCCACTAGTTTTTAAGTTTGAAATGTTTTTTTAGACCTTTCATAGCTTGTTATGTGGTATTGGGTTTGCTCATTAACGTTGAAGGCTGTAATGTGACCTGTAGTTACTAGCTTTCTACGTCAGTTTGTCTCTAGTGGCGAGTTCTTATATTGTCAGCAATTCCATATCTTTTTATTTTCATATTGACAAGAACACTCCCATTGGAAATTTGTTCACTTGATTTAATTTGGGAACCTACAATCAAAAAATGTATCGCTTAATCGATCTGCTTCGGTGAAATTTCATAGATCTTTTGGAATATCTATTTGAACAATGAGTCTCGTGTGGTTCCCTCTAGGATCAAACTTTTTTTCTTAAACTTTATGAACTTTTAAACCATACTTCAAGACAAAACATCCCCCTTCTAAAAAAAAAGAAAAAAAACAGCAAACACACGACAACAACAAAACATTCAAAAGAACAACCTGAAACAAGCATAAGAAAAACCAAACAACATAAAATAAAAAAAAATAAAAAAAATCAGCAGGTTTAAACGAAAGTATGAGATGGCACCATATTCTTCATAAATTCATTTTTTTCCACGAAAAAATATCGTTAACACTTCCCGAATCTTTTAATAACAAAAGTATAAATATTATTTAAATATACTTGAAACGTCTGAAATTGGTTTCATTTAACTTGAGGTATAGAGTCTCAGAAACACTCACCTTACTTTTATTGAACAGGACAGTAACTACATTGAAACAAATGCCTGATGTAGGAAATTTCAAAACCAAACGCTCGTCTCGATATCAAATTGTGTTCGCGGCGAGTGCCTTTCAAGAAACAAGTTATTTTCTCCCTCAGACTTTTTCGGGATCAATGTTTCTTATTGATTTGTCTTTTGTTCCTTGATTGCCCTTCTGTATTCTGTTAGTGCTGCATTCATTTTGTAATATATTAATTTTACTATTAACTTGATCATGAGTTTAAAAAAAACCAGCAGCCTCAGACTTAACTATGTGAATAACAGTTTTGCTTTATTATGCATATTGGTCGTTCGATGTTGTCCATAGAAACTTTAGTCTTACACTGATTCAAAACATTTTACTTTGAGACCAAACTATTGTCAAAAAATTATTAAAGCAGAACTTGCATTATCAGATTTAGAAAGGTCTGGGGGAACACCCAGAAAGCATGATTTTGCATCATTTGTTCTATAGCTTCTTGGGCCTTCAGCGGCTCCAAAACCCTTCTAAAACAATGTTTGCCTCGCTCCGCTCGGCAAAACATATTTACCAAAACTTTTAAATAAGGCTAGTTGCAATAAAACTCTTATACTGAGTATGTATGCAATAAATGTATATGCAGTTGAAAATATATACGATTAATTTCTGCAGAAGATGATGATTAATTCTATTTAAATGGTACATAATGGCTTGACTATATAATACATGTATTATCTATAATAAACAAATAATTTAAAAATTGTATGTTTTCAAATACTACAAATATATATAGTTGTGAAAATGAATAATCAGTCTCTTGCTTTAATGAAAATGGAAAATCTTGCTTCAATAGTGCAGAAAAGAGATAATCTGTCCTCATAGTTTACAAAAATTAATAACCGATTCAAAACAAATGCTCCTGCATGCCGCCCCCGACCCGGAATATCATATGGTCGTCCCCTTAGAAAAAATTTGTTCCAAGATGTTGACGATTAAACGCATTCTATTTTCAGAAGCAAACAATATGTTTATAGTTGTTAACAGAAGGATGCTGTGAAGTTCAGAAAAATAAATCGTCCGATCTACCCATTTTATAGTTACAAATAATCATAACGATACTATTCTAAGATGGTTATTTTATGTAGCGTCAATACTATTCCAATATGGCCCCAATATATTATCTTTACGTATGGTAGGTTAGAGTTCAGAGTCCGATAGTTATTGTAACTTCTTCTGCTACTACTGAAAATGCTTTGTTTGTAAATTTTTCAAGTCGAAATAATATCGGCAGACTGTTAAACATAATGCAATCAAAATACATTTTTTTTTCAGATACAGTTTTTGAGAAGGACAAATATACCGGTATGTCGACTACCATTTGTGGAATGGTACTGTTATTGTTGATTCATAGTGTCGTTGTGGAAGGTTGTCCCCAGCCGTGTAAATGCAACAGAGCTATTGTTACATGCCACAGAGAGCTGCAATATATACCAAAACTACCAGATGACACTAAAGTGCTAATATTTTCTGGAAATTATCTTCCCGTAATTAATCAAAATACAATGTCAAATCTAACAATGTTAAAGTTAACTGTACTTGTTTTACGTAACAACCGTGTTCAAACTATATCAAAAGATGCTCTTTCGAAACTGCCTTTCTTGGAAAAAATAGATCTGAGCGGAAACAAAAACCTTACAATATACCAAGTAGCTGACACACTAAGGGGAATACGGTCCACATATCTTCATACTGTTATACTCAATTCTTTTTACTGGGACAAAGATCTGTCAACTATATATCAGGCCTTATCGGTACCGCAATTCAAAATAAAAACCTTGATATCTGAAGGCAATACATTCACAATATTGAATTTAACATCACTTAGTCGCCATCTTCCAGAATTAGAACATTTAAGTGTGAAGTTCAACAGTATACAGACATTTATCACTGATCATGCTCGTAAGCTGAAAACACTTTATTTAGATTACAACTACATCGAATTAAAAGCGAATATGTTCGGGACACCAAATGATTGTTTTTTTCCGAATCTTGAAATTTTACAAATCAAATCTAATTTCATCATATATTTTGAAAACCGTTTCACCTGCCTTGACAATCTACATACTCTCAAAATAGGTAGGAATCCTGTGAAGCGCATTCTCAGTAATACGTTTTATAACTTGACTTCATTGAGGACGTTGATGATCATTAATACTGGCGGACGCTTATATGAAATTGAGAGCTTGGCATTCAGAAGTGATACTATACAAACCTTAAACTTTTCAGCAAACAATTTTCCATTTACTTCTGTAATTGCAGAACGATTCAAATTCAATCCAGATGAAATTTTTAACCATTTACCACAATTAGAAGTTTTGGATTTAAGTGAGAACAAGTTTAATGTGACTAATGATGTGTTGTTCAGAATGCTTATTCCTTTGAAAAATCTGCTAAATTTGACTATAAGACATTGTGCATTGACAACAATACCGAAGAATTTGATTTTCAGACTTCCGAAATTAAGATACCTTGACTTGTCACAAAATCATATTAAGACGTGGAAAGGTAACACTGCGTTCAGTAATGTATCATCCATCGAAGTACTAAGACTTGATATGAACTACATCACAGTATTCAAAGAATCGTTGTTTCCATCGTACTTAAGAAGAAATTTGAAAAGTATATATCTAGCTAATAATCCTTTTTCATGCACTTGTAAACTACTTTGGCTACGGAAGTGGATAGAAGAAAAATCAAAAAGATTTAAGCAATACCCTGAGGATTATATATGTAGCACACCTATCGAGTTACATGGTTCATTGTTAAAAAGCTACTTTCCTTCAGACAGAAAATGTGAAAGTATAAACGAACTTCTTATAGCATTTACAGTGTTATCAACAATTGGTATTTTTGTTGTCATGCTTGCAAGTTTGGTATATAAAGGTCGATGGCACATACGTCATGCAATTTACCTATGTCATGTGCGACGAAAAGGTTACGAAGGCATGGATGATGTGTCAAATATCTTATATTCGGGATTTGTCGTTTATTGCGAAGAAGACCAAGAGTGGGTGAAGGACAAATTTGTCAAAATGGTTGAAATAAACGACCGTAAACTGTGTATTCATCATCGCGATTTTGACGGAGGAAAATTAATTATTGACAATATCGCAAACGGAATTGCCCGAAGTAAAAAAGTTATACTTATTCTGTCACGAGCAATGATACAGAGTGATTGGTGTCTGTTTGAAATGCGACTTGCACATACAAAGTTTCTAAAGCGTGCAGACTCACTTTTGATTATAATGTTAGAGACCGTATCACCTGATGATATGCCGAAGTCTTTACATACACTTTTAACAATATCAACATATATACGATGGTCAGGTGGTTTGACAGAAGAGGAGGAGTTTTGGAAGAAAGTTCGGAGGGCAATAAAATGATATTGTCACTGATAAGTATTTCCACTAGTGTTTTAAGTGACCCTTAGATACATAGAGATTAATACATGGTCTTTTCCATATCAGCCTGGGTATCATCCCGAGACCCCCATATCAGCCCGAGACGGAGTCGAGGTGCTGATATGGGTCGAGGGATGATACCCAGGCTGATATGGAAAAGGCCATGTATTAATCGCTTTATCATATACTTCCGACAATAGTTTTATGTAAGCCAAATAAACAAATGCAATAACTAAAACAGTCAAACATTTTATAAAGAAAATTAAAATTATGAATCAAATATACTATAGTTGTCCAACAACAGCATCATTAACTCGTTATATATTTATGGTAACATTTCCTATAGAGGCATTTTGAAACATCGAAAATTTGGAAGAGTTTTACGATCATTACTACTCCATGTTTGTTGTACTATAAAATGATTCATAATTGTCAATGGCATTTGTTAGCAAGTATTAAACTATCCCCACAAAAGTTCCCGTAAATTTTGACGTTGTCATAAAAAACATCTGACGTCACAATGGAAAAGTAAACAACCGATGACGGAAACACCGGAAGTAACTTGCACGAGAGGCACTGATATGGTTTTTTTGCACGAGATGCACCTGATATGGGTTATCAGCCCGGGTGGGAAGATATGGCTTGTGCCCTTCCGCCCATTACACATATGCAAAAGCTATCATATTAATGCTAAGTATATGATAAAAACTGTTCTTAAAAAAACAATGGGTGAGATATGATGTGATATCGACAGCAATAACGCTTTTAAAATTCACCATCCTTTCCTGACCTCTTTGTAAGAGTTATCTCATTAAGCATGTGTTCATGTTATCACCAATCGTTAAACAAGCTTTTCAATTGTTCGCCACAACCTCATGATGCATTTAAATCTTGTATGTGTTATTTTAAGTAAGCATATAAAGCGAAAGCGGTGTGTATATAACTCATATGGGCATTACAGTGTTTAAACTTTTCAAAAAAGAGTACGGTATAGTTATGTATGATGCATAGGGAAATTAGGAATGCTGAAAAGTTCATGGAGGAATAGTGTATAAAAATAAAATTGAGAATGGAAATGGGGAATGTGTCAAAGAGACAACAACCCGACCATAGAACAGACAACAGCAGAAGATCACCAATAGGGCTTCAATGCATCGAGAAATTCTCGCACTCGAAGGCGTCCTTCATCTGGCCCATAAACAAATATCTATACTTGTACAGGGATAATGGACGCCATACTACACTCCGTATTTTACACAAGAAACTTAAATTAAAAATCATACAAGACTAACAAAGGCCAGAGTCCCTAACTTGGGACAGGCGCAAAAATGCGGCGGGGTTACCTCTAGCCAATGTAGAAAAGTAAACGCATAACAATACGCACATTAAATTCAGATCAATAGAATACCTTGTCCTATTGTCAGAAGAGGTACATGAAAAAAAAGAAAATAAACAAAATGACATCTATACATAATTAATAACAGACTACTAGCAATTACTGACATGCCAGCTCCAAACCTCAATTAAACTGATTGAATGATTATGTCTTCAGCATATGAATATTAGGTACAATCCCTCCCGCGGTTTATTATTATACCATCATAAAATATATAAGAAGAACATTACCCGTGTCATGACAACAACTGGTTTTAAATAAATGTGTTTAATTCCGATGCAAAGACCCAATAAGTGAATCAATATTAAAGCCAAAATTGCAATCTTTAATGACCTGACAACAGCATCCTAACTATAACTCTTCTTAATAAGTCTGTTTAAAGGTTTTGTTAGCTTTTGAGGAGAATATTGACATTTTTGTGTTTTGTAAAGAATTACCATAAAAGATTGGATGTGAAATACCAATGGAACGTATAAGATGTCTGCATGTTGAGTTATATTTACGAAAGATGTCCTTGTACCGAGGATAAAATTTAGTAAACGTTTTGACTAGTTTATTACATCGAAAACCCTGGTGTAATAATTTTTCAGTAATACATAAATTTATCTCGCTAAAATCTTAAATGTTGTTACATTCACGAGCGAATCGTACAAGTTGAGATATATAAACACCGTAAGATGGTGACAAAGGAACGTCACCATCTGCAAATGAGTAATTATAAGGATTAGAAATGAAAAATCATCTCTTTTATCATAAATTTTTGTATCAAGCTTTCCGTTAATGATATAGATATCAAGATGGTTATATTGCGGTGTCACAAAAGATGTTCTGTCTTAAATAATAATGTAATGTTTTGTGTTATGATGATGTTGTAATATTCAGTAGCGTTATAGAGTAGTATGTGCTATTTATACTTTGGGATATATGCTCCCTTTACGCAGTCTTCTGTAGCTAGAAATTTCCACAAATCTGGCCGTCTGTTTTTTTTTTTGAATTATTTCCCTTATTGTCATACCGGTGACTTTTACTGTCTGGTATAGGTTTTGTTAATGAATGAGCTAAGTATGGGACTGACAATTGTTACATAACTGTTCTTTGGACTCTGAAAAGTGTTGAATAGTATATTGAAATTTGCAAAAGTCGATGGAAAAATGTTTTATGTTTGAGTAACATATGTATATATTTAACATCTTCCGAGATAAATAGAAGCTGCTGCTGAAATTCAGTATAAAAAATTATTATAACATATATGTATAACACAATAAAAATATTTAGTTTTCTAGCTTTGTAATATTTTACAGTAAGCATCATAGTAGTTGCTTGGCAACACGAGTTAATGCAATAAAGGCAACAGTAGTATACCGCTGTTCAAACTCATAAATCCATGGACAAAAAACAAAATCGGGGTAACAAATTAGAACTGAGGGAAACGCACCAAACATAAGAGGTGAACAACGACACAACACTACAATGTAACACACACAGAAACGGACCAAGCATCAGACAAAATCCCACGAGAATAACAAATATAACATTAAAACCAAATACATGAATATGGGATAGACAACCCTGACACGTCTTATCGCAATGTGAATTTACACTAAAAAATAAGAGAAAACAAACGACGCAACGTTAAAATGTAACACTCACAGAAACGAACTATAATATAATAATGGCCATATTCCTGACTTGGTACAGGACATTTTTGAAGGAAACAAATAGAGGCAACAGAAGTATACCGCTGTTCAAAACTCGCATATGGAAAGAAAACAAATCGTGGTAACAGACTAAAACTGAGGGAAACGCATTAAATATAAGAGGATAACAACGACACACCATTAAAATGTAACACACACAAAAACGAACTAAGCATTAGACAAAATCCGATGAGAATAACAAATATATCATCAACACCAAATACATGAATTTGGGATAGAAAAGTACTGTGACACGTCTTATCGTAATGTGAATTCACACTCAAATATAAGAGAAAACAAACGGCACAACGGTAAAATGTAACACACACAGAAACGAACTATAATATAACAAAGGCCATATTCCTGAATTTCAAAGCGTTATGAAATATACCTATAATCATTATTTTACAATCATATAATACAATAAGGCATTTCATGATGGTGCCTGTCGAATTATTTGATAAAAAGTCAATCGCCATTTTTGATAAAGGTAAGACAAAAAGAAAAAAAAAATCAACGTCATTGTAGTTAAACAGCTCTTAATATCAGACAACAATTTTAAAATTATCAATGAGTAAACTGGTGTTTTAATTCAAAAGTGTAAGTCGATGAGAATTACTTCTGTCTTTTTTTCTAAAGAGATTTTTAGTACTATCCGTCCGACCAGAAAGAAGATTCTTCAAAATTGCTTTTACAAATCATCTTTTGGCAATGTGTATGCTTATATAATGAGAGCTTAAAATACAAAATAACTTTACGTTGTTATACTCTCCTTCATTAAGATGTTTCTGAATATTTTAAGTGGAGACTACTTTTCGTCAGTAAAATAAAACGATCTGCTAAAATTTCCACTAAAATATGGAATGTAATTGTATGTTTCGATATGTTTTAAAACAAGTTACAGCTTTAGGCAATGTGCAATTTTAGATAATTAGATCTAACAAAATATCTTTACGTTCTTGTACTTTTCTTCAATAAGAGGATATTGAGGTTTCAAATTGCAGTTACAATTGAACCACTACAATTGTTATTACAAAAGGCCAAGAGGTCGCTTATAATGATTTATGAGTTTTGAACAGCGGTATACTACTGTTGCCTTTATTTATTGTAAATGAAGATCTAACGTATTTGATTAGATTGAGTCTTTGATGATAACGTATGAAGATAGTAGACGTTATTAAAAGAAAATTCATTTTATACTTACATTAAGACGTGCATTTGACTTCATTCATAATAGACAAACATTATAATTAACTGAGAAAATTTAATGGGTCTGTGTATTTGTGCTGAGTAAGACGGCTTTTAAATTGAATAACAGAAGAAGATGTTAGATTCTTACCTCAAGGTTTTGTGGATGTTATAAAAATTAACAATGCTCTAACTTTTTAAAAAGTTTCTTAAAAAACATACTCTTGAACATCTTCAATTAAACAAAATAAAATCAAAATTATACAACATAGCTTTGCAAAGCTCCCATATTTTGAATGGTGTCTTCTCAAAACAGGAAAAAGGACTTCGAATAAGA
This sequence comes from Mytilus edulis, assembly GCF_963676685.1. Lineage (NCBI taxonomy): Eukaryota > Metazoa > Mollusca > Bivalvia > Mytilida > Mytilidae > Mytilus > Mytilus edulis. The sequence goes on from NC_092349.1 coordinate 83,829,620, forward strand.
AATTCAAATTGATGGAGAAAAGCAAATAATGTTTAATATGCCATTGAAATGGATTCGTCATGAAAGAAAAATCACAGTTATATTTCACGGTTTTAAATCTCAATATCCTATTATTTTTCTTTTTGTCTATTTATTTTTAGCCATTGCGTTGCCAGATTATTTTTGATCTATGAGTTTGACTGTCCCTCTTATATTTTTCGTCCCTCTTTCAGTAGATTAGTTTTTCTAAAGAATTACATGAAAGGGATGGTGCAGTGTTAACACATTTATACTGTTTGATTCATAACTCGTTTGTTCTAGGTTTTACATTTGCTAACACTATTTAATCCTCACATGCATCACAGATGACATGAAGCGGTGATTGCCAGGGCGTTTACAGATATACACTTCACACCGTGTTATCGTTTTGCCCTTTTTTGTAGATTTTTGTACAAAGAATTTACAGGTAATGATACAAATTGTTTTTGTCATTATAATTGTACACATGAATTTCAGTTTTTTGTCTTTCTGTCTCCATTCCTATTTGTAGTATCCATATCTATACGCAGGCTTTTGTTTGCGTAAAATATCTGTATTATTTGTTCCGTGCTTTTGGCATTTTACACAAAAGCAGAATTATCTTGAGTATATCTATTCTCTTTTTATGTATTTCTTCCTTGTTATACTTTCTCATTACTGTGGATTCATTAGTTTTCATGGGTACCAGTTTGTTTTCTTGGATTAAGGAAAATTTGTATTTTCGTGGATATTTGATTTCGTAGTTTTAGTAAGGTTTGCATATAGACCAATACTACATGTTTAGTTTGTTGAACATTTAGATTCTTCATTCACTTTTAACCACGAAATCAACAACAACGAACCTCAAACGAATTATACTGAATCCACAGTAAGTAATATTACATTCTACTTTCAAGTTGTCAAAGTATCCACCGATGCCCCAATTTTCATCTTCTTCGAGCTTAATTTATCGGTAAAGGATGAACATATCGTGACATGTATCTCAAATAGCAGCTGTATTCAAACTTGAGTTGTGTAACTGTTTATCGTATACAGTAAAATCTTCCACAACGAAAAAGCAATGGAGATATACAAATCTCATCAAGACACAATGGTGTGTGATGCGACAATAAACCACACCTCACATATTTTATGACTTTGTGTCCGAAAATGATATTGTATAATAATTTTTCTGGATGCAAAAACTACATCTAGATAAGTAAGTGTATATGCAATTTCAAATGTCTACATTCAAAAATAGAGTAGAATTTTTTTTAAGTTCTATCTGTAATGTATGCCCTCTGAATACAAAATCACATGAAAGTGTCTATCAATTAGGAAAGATTCAGGTATAAATTGGTGACAGACCAGGTTCATGTATATTTTTTTCAAAATGGGATAATGTAATATAAAATATTACAAAAAGATTAGTAAAGAATATCAGGGAATTAGCACACTACACTCATTTCAAAATAATTTAAACACAACTAAATTTACCGATGCAAATTGAAAAAACTCATTTAATTTCGAATTTTTTTTAATAAATTTATTTTCAAAACTGATCAAATGATCTACACTAATCAATTTTTACTTTTAATTTTCTGCTTGTTACCAATCTTCTGTTAACCTTTTTATCAGTTCATGCTAACACGGTCGAGAATTATACACACACAATCTTACCTACAGTTACTAACATTTATGTGATTTTGTCTCAGTTAAATAGTTGTCTCTTTGGCAATCATAACACATCAGTTTATTATAACAATAATATCACTAATCAATGATGTACGTGCAATTGTAGCGATACGTGACAATTCAAGGAAGAAATCGCCGTTGATCAAATTGATAAGCTATTATACAAATTGAATCGTCGTGTAACTGTTTGTTATCTTGTATGAAGTATAGGGAAAAACAAAACACAAGCACCTCCTTAAGGTTCATGTGGACCCTTTGACTAAAATAGCTGCATTTTCACATCAAAAAGTTTTAAAGCATAGCATGCCCTAGATAAATATATTTCAAATGCATTGTATGATTTAGAAAATTCATAACTTAACTGGATTGTACAGTGCACTTTTTTCATCCCTGCAGAAAAAGATAAAATTAACAAACAGTTGACTTTCGCTTGTTATGGTCCACTCAGGTACACAGTTTTAATTGTCGGGTTACCGTATCTATTGTCCATGTCAACCAATACAGCTCACTTCAATTATTACCTGTGGGGAAGTTTTCAAACCTCTTTTCCAACTTAGTTTATTTTGACACATTCTGGAGAAATGAAAAAAAAATGCACTGCAAAATCATGTGAAGTTTTATTTTTCTAAAACATAAATATATTTGAATTTAATTAATTTAGGGCATGCTATGCCTTAAAACTTTTCCAGATGCACAGATTTGTCTGTACTCAGAGTCAATTTTGACGTGAAAATACTGCCATTTTAGCTAAAGGGTCCACTTGAACCTTAATACAATGTAATTAGGAGGAGAGAACTCCTTCGACGAGAACAGTAATGCAGAAACCTGCCGTGGTACAATGGTGTGTAATATGACAAGGAAACACCGGACTCAATCCACGATATTGTTTCTTACAGGAAAAGACAAAGCAGTCACAATACGATCATCCGACCTAGATATGTATTTATATTCAAGATGAATAACTGATATCCAAACCCAATGCAAATCTTACTACGACAAAATGAGGCAATATGTTCCATATAAGGGCTAACTAAAGTGGATGCCCTCTGAAGACAACATCAGTAAGTAAGTAAGTAACTATCATGTAAACGTTCGCATGTGGTGCCATTTTACTTTAATTTCCTTATTGTTATCGATCATCTGTAAATGAACATATCAGTATATAACAGCCAGTCGAGAATTATATACCAACAATGTAAATATTCATCAATACTACTTTCAAGTCAGGACGATTCGTGATTTCATGAAATTCAAGGAAGTAATTTTTCATTATCAAATGAATATGGATTTGCATCCAATAATGAAACACAGAAACATTAATGCAAATGTTATTCTCATTGTTGAATTCTATTATCTCTTGTATGCTGGAAAACAAAAAACCTCTTTTTAAAACATGATGAAATACGACAGCACGAAGTAGCACGACAAGTACAGAACATGTGTAAATCAGCCTAAATTAATAAGTTATAGCAGATATGTTTGAAATGTCGAAAGTACCACCGTCTCCTTTTCCCCGGATAAGACTTACCAAATTAGAGTTATAACCGTGTTTGTTCTTACAAGAGCAACACGACAGGTGCCCTATGTGGAGCAGGATCTGCTTACAATTCAGGGGCACTTGAGATACCAACCAGTTTTGGTGGGGTTTGTGTTACTTAGTCTTTAGTTTTATATATTATGTTCTGTGTACTGTTGTTTGTGTGTTTGTCCTTTTACTTTTAAAATATTTTTTAGCTTTTGTTTTTGTTGTTCTTTTTGACCACTGCATTGTTTGTTTTTTTCCCACTTATAAGTTTGAATGTCGGTTTGGTATTTATTGCCTCTCTTCTACATTAAACTAAGGGATATTCTTGTCATATCAAATGTGACGTCATTTTTTCATTTTTTGGTGGTCTGTTTTACAAATTCAAATGTGACGTCATTTTTTTGTTATTTTTTTACAATTTCTAATATGACGTCACTTGGCGTTGCGGTTTTAACTTATTCGCAAGTGTTGCATTTTGTCGGGTTGTGTAATGTATTTCGGTTGTTTCCTGTAATTAGTTAATACTTCAGTTTATCATGTACATCTTTTGTATAGTCATTTTATAAAATTTACTGTTTGCAAAAGTATAAATTATTCTAAATAATAGCCATGTTCTGGTACCTAACAGAAAACCCTGGCCGTTTTTGGCACAACTTTTGGTCCTCGATGCTGTTCAACTTTGTACTTGTTTCGGCTTTCAAACTTTTGTATCTGGGCGTCACTAGTAAGTCTTGTGTGAACAAAATGCACTTCTGGCGTATTAAAATTTTGAACTTGTTGCCTTTTGTTAGCTATTATTCGTGTGTTTCTTTGTCAATTGTGTTCTCCTATTTATTTATATTGTAGTCCTGCAATGTTGTGTTGTCATTTTAATGTTATATTTCACATGGTCATAAAGAGGGAGGTTCGGCATGCCACCAAACCAGGTTCAACCCACCATTTTTTCCTTTAAAAATGTCCTGTATCAAGTCAGGAATATGGTTCGTTTCTGCGTGTGTTAAATTTGAACGTTGTGTTTCCGTTGTGTCGTTTGTTTTCTCTTATTTTTTTTAGTGTAAATTCACATTACTATAAGACGTGTCACGGTACTTATCTATCTCAAATTCATGTATTTGGTATGATGTTATATTTGTTATTCTCATAGGATTTTGTCTAATGCTTAGTCCGTTTCTCTGTGTGTGTGTGTGTGTGTGTGTTACATTTTAATGTTGTATCGTTGTTCTCTTATATTTAATGCGTTTCCCTCAGTTTTAGTTTTTTAACCTCTTGATTTTGTTTTTTGTCCATGGATTTATGAGTTTTGAACAGCGGTATACTACTGTTGTCTTTATTTTGTACTTTAACCTTTAGTCGTTGTCTAGAACATAAAATAAGGAAGTTGATAGCTACCTGAACAGAGGATGTTAGTATATCGTTTGTTTTGGCCATTTAAGCGTTTTGTTTTGATGTTCCTGAATTATTCATCCTTTACCCTTTAGACTCGCGACGATTATATAGCTTGACATATTCGCATATCTTATAAATTCATAATTCAAAAATAAATGGACAACAACATGGCAAAATGAAAAATAAAATAAAAGATCGATTTCGGTATACAAATGTTGTGATCCCGAGTATAACTCAAGATCGATATATACCTTGGATGGTCGTTTCTGCAGTCAGGAACGGCCGATTGCTCTTCTGGTGATATTAGACGTCTGCATATAGCCATTAGTTTCAACCGGAAGAGGATGCTTTCTGGGTAGTTCTTCGGACATCTCTTGCTGGTCTGTCTGATGACCTAAAACTAACCCTACGGATACTACACTCCCCCCAGTTTTATTAATAAGGCCCCCTCTACTGATGGGGGCCCTGTGATTTTCGCCCAAAATTAACAAAATACAGAAATCATACCCAATTTAGAGAAAATATGCATCAATTTAAAAGTATATACCCTATCCCCTAATAATTTTTAAAAGAATAAAACCTATCCCCCCAAACGGACCCTTTGTATCCATGGGTCTACTGATTAACTTAAAGCTAGTACAATGGGTTCCCAACCAATTGGGAACCCAGACAACTGTGAATTGTTCTTGTCTGGATCGTATACCAACTCTTCCCTGTCTTTATACAAACTAGAACCGGGCCATTTAGTGGCTGCATGTCCACTATATAGTTGGACCCAGGAAGTTGTGCTGATCCATTCTCCATCGTGAAGAGTTTGGTTTCATTTTTCCTCACTTGCACTGTCTTTATACCTTTGTTTAGGTAGGGAATTCCAGGGTCCCACTGTCTTCTGTTGGGACCCGATCTAACTGTGCTCACACAAAAGACTGACGTCCCACTGTCTACTGGTGGCGGCTGCTGCTGATTGAAATACCTAGTGCCTACATTATCTGTTTTGAAAAGTAACCCCAATCCCAAATCGGGGCTTTCTGGATTAATGTATACATATTCCTGGTTGACAGGAGATTTGAAAGATATAACTTTTTCATTGTTGAGCGGACTGTTGCTTTCTGTTGCCGCTTTTCTGTCAGTTTCTCCTGTTGAGAAAGGGTCCTCAAAAGTGAGGGATGTATGACTGTTTTCAGTATTGTCAGTCATTCCTCCGTCAACAACAGGAGTAGGAAACACTGTGACTATCTTCTCATCACTGACCCCTTCTACCAAAGTGGTATGTGCCTCACCGTCTGAGGTGGAGTTCCAACTTTCTTGGGCCTCCTCATCACTTGCCAAAGTTGTCTCTGTTGTGGCAGCAACCTTTTGAATGCTACTGTGATTCTCAACTGCAAAAATAGCTCCTATGGGTTCCCTCATAATATTGGCTACTGAACCCTCCTGGTCGCCTGTGAGCAATGCTGCAGTAAATAAGTTGCCTTGGGGCACCTCACATTTCTCTTCTAATGGTATGGCTGGGGTATCCACCATCAAGGAATACCCCTGATTGGCCCTTATTTTCCAACAACCACTGTCGGAGTCCTTTATTAAAGTGAACCTCCTGTCCACATCAACCTTGATCAGTTTATGAATATCAGGTAAGGAGTACCCGTCAAAGCCTGGGTCCCCTTTAAGGATTTCCTCAACCAACAAATACCCCCCTGGGAGAAGGCTGTGGTCCAACTCCGGTGCACCATGCCCCAATATGTTCCAGAGACATTTTAATAGGTAGCAGTCCAATCTGCCTGAAGGAACTGCCTCTTTGTCCGAATTAAAGCACTGCTCTGACTCCATCTCTGCTCTAACCTTCACCAATACTCTAGGTTCTCTGTTCCCCTCTCTGTCCCTGGCACCTACCTCTGGGCCCACTATATCTACCTCCGCTACTATGCCTTGGGGTACAGACTCAACTACTGAGAGGCCAAACTTCATTTGCGGGGACTCACTCCGGCCTCCTGAGTAGTCCCGTTTAAGTTTAATGGTCCTGTTGCTGTTCTGCTTGACTGAATTGTGGAGGTAACAGTTCTATTCCTCTCCTGTAAATCCAGACAGTCCTTCGTAATATGTCCAGGCTTAAAACAATGGTAGCACACTCCCTCCCATGGAGGCCCTCTATCAGTGGAGGGACCCCCTGAGACGGACTTATCTCTATAGTTTGGGCATTCCATTTTGGAATGGCCCCTCTCCCCACAGTGGTGGCAACTTTCTGTCCCTGTCTGTCTGCCAGGTAAGCAGCTTCCTGCAATGGGGCTTGTGAGGAGTTGCTTGAATTGGTCCATCATGTCGTCTAATTTTTCATGGACTTGACTAAGTTTGTTTTCAAACTTCTTATCAGACTTTTCTAACTCCACTTTCCATGTACTGACTGGGGCCCTCTCAAGGGGTATGGTATCCCTTACATGGGGCCCCTGATACTCACGGAAGGCCTCATTGTGGTCTCCATACTGCCCATCAGTTACCTGTCTAACCTCACGCCTATTTGGCTTACCATATATTGCCTGTGTGTTATGTTGGAATAGCCGTATTTTATCTATGGCCTCCTCAATACTTTGGGGCTGAAGGTTAGAGATTTGCACTCCCAACTGTTTGTTTTCAATGCCCTGGCACAGTCGCATTACGGCTTGCTCGTACATGTAATCGTCAGGGAGGTTTCTAAATACCCTGGTGGCCAAGGACAAGACCCGATCAGCCCAGTCCTCGAGAGACTCCTCAGGGGCTTGCCGGGCATTGTTAAACTGGACCTGGGCAGTCTCAGGGAGCGCCTTGAAACCAAACCGCTTGTGAAGCTTCTCCACAAGCTCCCTATAACTCACTTCCCTGTCTCTTTCTGTTATGAGGGCATAATATTCACTGGCTTTTCCCTCAAGACACCAGCAAAGTTGGTCCTTGCATTCCTGTGGACCCCATTCACAAACTTCCGCATACCTTGCAAATTTTATGAAAAAGGCCTGCCAGTTGCCCTTCCCGTCATACTTAATATTTTTTGGGGCATTGGCAACTTTAGAGATGCCACCTAAAGTTCCTCGTGCCCCACCTCTGTTGTCAGGTCCCCTTGTGTTTTCTTTAGGCCTATCCTCATTATATGGTACTGGGTAGGCCTGTTGTCCATAGCCCACCCCTGCGGTGACCCCTTGTGGGAGCACCGCTGTATACCCTTGATTATACTGGTTCTTGGGTTGCCTATCCCCATTGTCATGAGATGGGGTCTGCCTTTTGTCCGCACCCCTATTGGCTTGCCCCTTGCCATACTTACTGCAGGCCATCTCGTACTGTCCCCCACCAGTGTTAGCTTGTTGGGTACAGGGTGCTGACCCCTGACCTGCATAGTTGCTTGCGTGACCCATGGGGTGTGAAGGTGTGCCCCAATAGTTCAGGGTAAGTTTGTCCCACGCACTGTCTTTACCTCGACAATATGGCTTGTTCCCAATACTACCCCTGTACATGTGGTGAGGGGGACTACCTTGGTTTGGGTCACCAATATCATGGTGACTCCACTCTTTTTCCTGTAACTGTTCCCTGTAGCCCCCATCCCAATTCCCTGTGGGTTCAGGTCTAGCATTTGCATCACCGGGATATGAACTATATTCAAGGAAGGCAGAGTCCATCTGGCTTGGCCCTTTCAAAGGCCCAGGACTTTGCCCCTGGTGCCATGCTTCTTGTCTAAATGCAAATTGGCCTTGTACTTGGGAGGGTGTGCCCTGTGGGGCAATGTGTCCCCTGTCTAACATCTCACCATGCCTGCCTTGGGCCTGAGGTGGTGGTCCAATATTTTGGCCACCTCCATTTGGGCTGAAGTCCAGCCTGGATAAGAGGCCCCTTGTTACTCGTAGGTGGGAGATAGTGGACAAGTCTGACTCGGTCACAAAGCCCTTGCTCTCCCTAATGTCCATTATTTGCTCCCCAGTTTTTATGCCTATACCTGGGAGCTGGAGTAACTCTTGAAAGCTACAAGTGTTTAGGTTTACAACCGACATTTGTAACTGTAAATCACTGAACAACAATTTATAACAAAGTTTATTTATTTAAAGAATAAACAACAACAAACAACACACTCAATACCACAATTTATTTATTTAATAACACAAATACTAGTACTACTGCTTCGGGTAACCCGTCCTTCTGGTCTGCGGTTAACAAAAGTAAACAAAACAATAACACAAAGACTGGTAACCCGTCCTTCTGGTCTGCGGTTAACACAAGTAAACAAAACAATAACAATAACAATACGACTGGTAACCCGTCCTTCTGGTCTGCGGTTATCAGAAGTAAACAAAACAATAACTTGTCGACTGGTAACCCGTCCTTCTGGTCTGCAGTTACCGGTGACTGGTACCCAGCTGTCCCTTCAGGATCAGCAAGGTAACCTGACGTCTACTTGCACAATCCTTTCTCCTAAACAACCGTGAAGTATTCCTCCAAAATACTCCACGAGTGCCTGAAATGACTTATTCCCGCGCTGGAATAAACCAAATCACATTTCCCCTCCTGTCTTACTATTTTTTGCCGTACACTACCTGCACGGCAAAAACATAAAAAATACTCAATAATACACAAAAATCAGGGGTTCTACCGCGCTGCAAAACCCCTGAAATGTTATGTAATATTCTCTACCAGAGTATTACACAACAAAAAACGATCGGCAAAGGTTTCCCCCGAATCCTTTTCCGAGGGAAACACTGTCGAAGCGAACGTCGCCTCAAATCACAAAATGAGCTCTTAATTGCAATGCACCACGCAAATAAGTGCTCGCAGCGCCAATGTTGTGATCCCGAGTATAACTCAAGATCGATATATACCTTGGATGGTCGTTCCTGCAGTCAGGAACGGCCGATTGCTCTTCTGGTGATATTAGACGTCTGCATATAGCCATTAGTTTCAACCGGAAGAGGATGCTTTCTGGGTAGTTCTTCGGACATCTCTTGCTGGTCTGTCTGATGACCTAAAACTAACCCTACGGATACTACACAAACAAAAGATTTAAAAATACAGATTGACTGACACGAATCCCAGTAGATCATACTCGCATGTGGCAATTATCGTGATGATCATGCCAGTCCAAATCTGAGCAAAAAGGTGAGCAGCAATTATATATCAAGGACATCATGACAGGATTTGCAAGACTGGAATATCCCGGAGAAACAAGGGCGTGTAGATATGCTCTAGCACTCATCAACATTGTCCCAAATATTGGTAAATAGTCGTTCAGATGGGGGGTCGATAGCTCAGAAAGGCAATCCATCTAGGAGACACAAGTTTAACACGGAAATCAATTCGAGGGATCTTAGCTTGTAAACTTTGGCTAGCATCTGATTTACAGCAGATTTCAGTCAGTATGTAGCTAATGGTAATATCTTTGGTTAGCATGCTTGTTAGCTGAACCGTGAAGTCATTGTTATGTAAGGTAAACTTCCCTCCTTTAATAGTAGACTAGCCCAACAGATAAAAAATCTATATCTCTGTAGGACTAAGCTACTTTAAAAGGAGGGTAGTATACCTTACCTAACAATGACTTCACGGTTCAGCTAACAAGCAAGCTAACCAAAGATATTACCATTAGCTACATACTGACTGAAATCTGCTGTAAATGAATAGAACATCAACTATAAATTCACTGGGCCTGCAGGTAAAGGGGTTGAGCACAAGACTAACTATCTCGTCTCATAAAACACTTGGTATGGAAACCATGCCAGAAAGTTTTCAATTGTTTGTACATTATGTGTGCTCTAGCTGCTAAGCTTTCATTTGCAATCATAGCCCCCTTCTTTTACTTTAGATATTTAAAGTAAAGTATTGGCTTCATTTTTTATGACTGTTTTCGCTTTACTTTCTAATAATGCTGTGTAGGATATTTATACTTATTCACTTTTGTCCTTTTATAAGTATTTACCAAATCTGATTAAAATGGTTAATTAACCATTAAATATAAAAAAAAAATAAGATTACTAAAATTCATCGAATGATTATTTATCCATTCTAATACAGTACAAGTATTAAGTGAAAATATCATGACATACATAAATTTATCCACGTATAAACAAAAATAAACTATGAAAATATTTCTATGGAATAAGGCTAAATTAGGCATCCTTTGTACAGCAATAAAGTATGTACTATTTCTGTAGACGAAGCAGTGTCAAAACCACAAATCAAAACAGGTCACTGGTCTTGAATAATATCACATGTTTATATACCCTCTGAAAAAAAGAAAACAAAATGTTCATGATCATGTAATACAGACTGAAAATTTTAGAAGTAATACATAGCCGAGAGGGTAATGAATAAAATCGTAACCCTGAGAAAAATTGTCAACCGTGGTAAAACCAAGGTTGACAATATTTTTCATAAGGTAACAACTGCTCTGTCACCCTTTCGGGAACATTTATTTACTGAATGTTCTGTCAAAAATATAATAACAATCCTTTGGTTAAAAAGAAAAAAATAGACAACACGAAAACTAAGCAACACGAACCCTACCAAAAACTAAGGTACTTCGGAAGTGTAAGCAGATCCTGCTCCACATGGGTGGATAAGTTGAATGGGGTTTCGAGTGTTCATGAAGGGTAAGGGTATCCATATTTCAAAACAATCTCATTTTATTAAATACATGAAATACATGTTTAGAGATTTGAACATTTTATATTATCATGCTATCGTTGAATTTGCATTGTAGTCGGTTATTCGTCGCTGAAATTATAATGCTTTGAAATTGTTGCCTATACCTTTTCCGTTTTAATTTTAAGCTGTGTCAATATTTACTTTTCACCCTGTCAATTGTCCATATCCTTAGGAAACGGTACCCGTATAAAAAATAAAAAGTACAATCACAAAAATACTAAACTCCGTGGAAAATTCAATCGGAAAGTCCCTAATCACTATGCAAAATCAAATGACAAAACACATCAAACGAATGGACAACAACTGTCATATTCCTAATTTGGTACAGACATTTTCAAATGTAGAAAATGGTGGATTGAACCTGGTTTTATAGCGCTAAACCTCTCACTTGTACGAGTCTCATCCAATTCCGTTATATTTACAACGATGCGTAAACACAACAGACATAATGAATAAATTAGTCAAAATATGGGTACAGCAGTCATCACTGTGTTACAATCATAAAACAAACAATTTTACAAAAAAACACAAAAGCATCTATCAAATTAAAACACATTCATTGCAAAAATACTTTTGAAATCTGTTGTGGGCATCAAGTTATATGTTGGCGTACATATTTTTCATTCGATTACTATCTTCATTAATCGCCCTTATGGAGAATCATTGTCAATAAAGACGAGTTAATATAGTATGTTTTAATGACATTTGTATAAAACACTAAGTAATAATAAATTAATTCAGCAGACTGTGTTTGTGTGGGGGTAGATGTGGGCGTGTTTGATTGAGAATTTCTTTTTTCTTTCGTTTTGGACAATAATAACAAATTGTAAATATAATGTATATATACACAAGAAGTTAAGAAACAGTGAGATATCTTTTTTGAAGTACAATTGGTCATCTGAGGAACACCTGATATAATTGAATACCACCCGATAACATTAATTTTTAACTATTTAAATTCTCTGTAGATAAACCTACCATATATAATCTCAATCAGCCTCTTCAATTGACTGGTTTGAAATATCGTATACATTTAACTTCTCCGACCCACATCGTCTAAAATTAATATATTATTTTATTACAAACGCAGAAATGATTTTTTGTGAAGAATTGCAGGGAAAATGGCTTACATCATTAAATGTAATAAGTTGTTTGTTTGTATTTTCATCAATTAACTTAGATGTTATTTGATTATCTTTCTTTTTAAATATCACGTGAATTTCACATGAAGGAAAAAAAAACATGTGATTTTTTTTTTACGTGAAATTCGCATTAGTTTCACATGATTTTACTGTATGAGCTCGTTTGAGGCGAATTTTATGTGAGAATCACACAAATTAAAATTCATATAAAGTTCATGTATGCAAAAGTTCCCCGTATATTCATATGCATTTATTTTTACTTGTTAAACCTTGCAATACATATAGTGGGTGGTTATATCCGATTGAACTACGTTTAACTAATCAGCTGGAATAATTATGGCTATAATGGCGTTTATTTGCCGTTTAGTCAATGTGTGAATAGTGACATCCGATAAACCAAATCTGATTCCGGACAAATGTTGGATCTTTTTTTCATTACAAAGCAGTGTGGTACTACATCAAAGGTTGGGAAAGTAATTACTGTCGCCACAACATAACACCTTATGCAAATTAAACTTAATATTTGCTGAACAACGTTTCCGATCTGTCGTGATTATGCAATTGTCAGCAGTTCCAATAATTGCATGACAGACAGTATAGAATAATTCTCGGCAAATACCAAGAGAGAAAGACCCGATAGTGACATGATGAACATGTTCATTCTTCTTATGTTGCCGTTTGCTGATTGGTTTAGTTATCAAAGGTACCAGGATTATAATTTAGTACGCCAGACGCGCGTTTCGTCTACATAAGACTCATCAGTGACGCTCATATCAAAATAGTTATAAACCAAACAAATACATAATTGGTATTTTAATCTTTTCATGTTTTTGTTTGACAAACTTGCATGTGATAGCATCAGACAATTATATAACACTACTAGATTGAATGTGTCAAAAAAGTGGTTCAATGGTATCTTCACAAATAATGAATTTTTGTGAATGGATTCCTGATCAAGGACAGATGAGTATAAGCAGTATACACGAACCTGTACTAGTTCATCGTTAAGTTTCTGTCGTTGGAACGTCTGTGGTTTCTGTTTGTCGTTCATTGGTTTTGCGTCCGTTATTAGTTTTTTATCTTCCCACCTTGTTTTACACTACAATATAATATCAGTAAACTATTTTCTAAATGTAATGTAATATTGTAACTCATTGTTATGAGAGTCTTGATAGGGTTGTCCATTGATACACGTGTTTCCCTCGGTTTTGGTTTGTGACCAGAAAAGAGAATAATGTCAGCATTTTAATTGGACATTATCCTGATAATAATATGGGGATTTCAACACTAAGGCTTTAATTGCTGCCTAATAACTTCAAGTATGATTGAGAACTCAACCAATCAAAATGCTAGCTTTGTGAGCACAAATGTTGTTTTCTGAGCTCTGAAGTAAAGTTTTATGACAAAAAAAAAAAACAGGTTTGTAACATATTTTCGTAGGGTGCATGGTATTTTAAGTTACACTCTGTCATGTACATTCCTTTTCTCAAAGTTGGGTTTTGTCTGATCTGAGCAAGAAAAAGTTAGTTTAGCGATCATCACATTTTCAAATTTTTCTGTTTTTTCATAATCCCTCGAAATGAGCATACTCGATGACGGATATTTAATACGAGATTTGCACTTTTCAAATTCATCATACATCCGAAATTGAAAGATTTCCTAAAGTTATATCGAAATAAAGCCATTGTTTTCAAATAATTAAGCTCAGAGAAAAGTGATATGAATAACCGAAACACGTTGATCATACTCATTGACCAAATTTAGCGCTTTTGCACGAAAAAACAAAAAAATGTTTGTATTCTAGTTTTTGACTTTGCACTTACATTCATTTCCGATCCTTCAAACGATTGTACATGTTCTTTATCTAAGTCAAATGTTAATACTTGGTTGAAAAAGCTCACTTTAGAAATCATTTTAATAATACCATCTTCAACTGTAAATTCCACTGTAGGAGTGGCAGCTCCAGCTAGTTTCCTGAACACAATATTTAAACCTACAAAAAAAGAATACATGTAAAAAAAAGAGAGTTTCAAATCAATTAATACACATGTAGATACAATGTAGTTCTATTTGTAATTTAAAAAAAAACATGTCGACCTCTGTGTTTTAATGATTTAATGGTTAACATAATTTGCCTTTCGTTCTGTATATTTTATTGTGTGGTTGAAAAACACTTATTATAAAGCCAACTGCAACATCAACATAGTTGTATGATACACGTGGAACAGGATATTTTACAACCCTGAAGCACCGGAGATATCGCCCCGGTTTTGGTAGAATTCCTATTACTCCGTCTTTATTTCTCTTTGTTGTGTTCTGTAGCTTTACATTTATAGTGTTGTTTCTTGGCCATGGAATTATTTGTTTATTTTCGACTTATGTCCCTTTGCTATCTTCCGCCTCTATTATACCACCGTCGCTGGCTAGCCATAGCCATACCAGCATGTATTATAAATACTGTGACCGTATCTGTTTGCGGAAGTTCAATTATCTTTGACGAAACCAATTCCAAATATAGAAAACTAAAATGTGTGATGCCAATCTTATGGCGCCTGGTGAATATTTCTTGAAGACCTGCTTACTGCGTCGAGAAGTTTGAGAGGCCATATATATAAAATATTAGAGCACCTAAAATGCAAATGCATCAATTAGAAAAATCAACCTTGGTTTAATATCAGTCAAATAAATTATACTATTTACATCAATGTAGGAGTACCTGTAGTTTAATACAACTTCCATTTTACATGTAATACTGATTATCGAATATAAATAATAAAATGAAAACATAAAATCAATTTACAAAAAAATTAAATACGACATCTTTCGAATCGCCCTTTTGTGAAACCTCAACTTGAATGTAATGTTATAATCATGACCTTGGGATGTAAATGAGACAGTTTCATTGACGACTTTACCTATATTGATCTATACAGAAATTTAAGGAGGCATAGTTATTTTATAAATTGTATCGTATATTGAACTCTTACTAGATCTATTATGTTCTTCGATATACCGCCAAGCTTGAAGCATTTCCGGATAATAGATACAATTGTGTTTTCAATTCTGTCGAATTCTATAAAGACATTGTTGTAAGAAAATAACATGAAAATAAAATACACCGTTTTCAAACTTGTTTAAAACTGGAACTCAGTACTTTTAAAATCAATTGTTCCCTTTGTAAAATAATTCAAAATGAATTTCCTCAACCAAAAATGGATAGATATGACCATGGTGTATAATTCCGTACGTATATCCAGCACTTTTTTGTTCGAATTACGTTTACTCGTGGCCGCTCGAGATCTATCAAACGTTCGGACAGGTTTATATCAAATGTTTTAGAGCATTACATTTTTAAAAGGGTCAAAACAGCGGATTGCAGACCTCTGTCAAGGATTTTGAGTGTTTCAACCTGAGACTAAAGGAAGATTTATTGTAAACGTTATTATTTATCGAAATTACAAAAAAAAGAGTAATATATTTAATATAAAAAAGATGTGGTAGAATTGCCGATGAGACAACTTTTCACAAGAGACCAAATGACACAGAAATTAACAGATACAGTTTACTGTACGACTGTATGACTGTGTTTGATGTTGTTAAATGATTATAAAATAGTTAGTAAATAAGTTTTGATCGTGGTCAATTAAATGTTTTAGAAGTAAGGAAGTTATGTAAGATGTTTTGATGATTTTCAAAATATTTTGTGTATGCTGCCCACATTACAGTTTTTTTTTTTTTTGGTTTCTTTTAAATACTAACATTTATTTTTATTTGTTACAATTCTAAATGTTAAGTGGGAAAGTTAAGACATTCAAGGCTTTTGAAAATAAAATATTCATTCAAAATGCAATGTTAATTCAAATTAAAAGAGGTCAATTTGGGAAACTTTTATGTGTGAATGTATTTGTTCATTGTTATCTATGAAAAATAAAGCATTTTAATGGGATGATATTGAAATGAAAATAAGTCAATCAGGAAAACTGTGAAAGTACATGTGATAATTCTAAATGTTAACTAGTAGAGATAAGACATTTTGTGCGATTATATTGCGATAAAAATCAGTCAATCAGGAAAACTGTGAAAGTATTTATTATAATTCGAAATATCAACTGAGAAAGATGAGGCATTTTTGATGAATTGATATTCAAATAAAAATTAGTTACTTATGGAAACTGTGAAGGTATTTGTTACAATTTTAAATGTTAATTAGTAAAGATGAGGCATTTTTATGCATTGATATTCAAATAAAAATAAGTCAATTATTGAAACTTTGAGGGAATTTGTTAATATTTCAAATGTTAATTAGGAAAGATGAGGCATTTTAATGCATTGATGTTCAAATAAAAATAAGTCAATTATTGAAACTTTAAGGGAATTTGTTAATATTTTAAATGTTAATCAGGAAAGATGAGGCATTTTAATGCATTGATGTTCAAATAAAAATAAGTCACTTATGGAAACTGTGAAGGTATTTGTCATGTCTGTTACAATTTTAGAGGTTACTTAGTAGTTGGGAAAGATGAGGCATTAAATGCATTGATATTCAAAAAAAAAAGTCAATTTGCGAAACTGTGAAGGTTATCATATATATATATATATATACAAAAGTTTTTGTTTTTCTGTTTATGGACCTTATCTTTTAATACTCTTTATTTATCATTTCATTTATTGAATATCACGTTCGTGTATATACAACTTATTAAACAACTTCCTCTATAAAATGTGGTATGTAAATAGATGAAATATATGCACTTTTTGAACCCGAGTATAATGCACTTTGAATTATTTTTCATCAATGAATTTGTTCATTGCGTAACCAGTAACATCCGCATGTATTGAGTAAATAGTCAAGTATTCCGTTTGAACTTAAAACGATAAAATATTTCGTTAGAACTAATAGCATTATGGTCCTGTCGCATTTATTTAAAAAAGATGTATTTATTTTGATTTATTTCTTATAATAAATTTTAATTTAAAAAGTTTGTAAATAGTTCAATGATTAAAAGTACACTGAAATAAAATATGCGCAGTTTGCACGAATTTTAGTCACTCTTTCGTTTAATACAGCACGCAACAATTTGCACTTTGGCTAGCGGTGATAGATACGTAATAATATAACTGCCATGCAATTTGATTTGACAGTGCATTTGTACCTGTAATTTATACTGTAGTGTAACTAAATGACTTAAAAGTTTGTAAGTGAAGTTTTCTTTAACTAGCTTTAGCACGAACTTCATTTGTTTTACTAGGTTCCATACGTCACTACAATTAGAATCCATTAGATGAATTCGTCTAACTTTAGGAACGAGACGAAGTAAGTTACTAACAGTTTTATTTTTTTAAATTACAGTCAGTTTCTTTCTGTTCTACTGTAATCATAATGTTAACGAGTTTATTAACTTTGGGTGAAATAACCAGCAATGTAATTTCTTTCAACCCGAGCATATCATTTAATTTGTTGTGCATATTTGTAATAAATGTGATTAAGGTTAATTCTAAGTCATAAAATAACCAATGAGAATTTTTGAGAAGTTAATTCTAAGTCATAAGTTAACCAATGAGAATTGTTGAAAGAAATAACAACGAAATTCAAAATCTACATGTAACTAAAAATACAGACAAAATCGCATAGTTGTTTTAGACGTCAAAAGGCAACATTGACCCAACGGTTCATTTTCCTTTCTAATAAAGAAAGGATCACAAGGGTTAACCAGGATATAGACTTATAGTTACCCTCGAACTTCCTTTGTCCAGGTGGAAAAGCCTTATTTAACTAGGACGTTTGTTTTGTTTTTTGGGGATGTATAAATACGCCACCACGTCTGGTCAGACTAGACACAATGCATTCGATGCATCTAGTAGAGAGAGTGTATCGGCCTCAACATGTAAAATAGTTCTTGTAACAACTTTCTTGATGATCTGTAGGTGGTCTGTTGCGAGGCCACATTTATATGTGTCCCTATCCAACGTACAGCCATTTTTGCATGACAGTCCATATAACTGTATCACAATTGACCTCTATCTTACCGAACCTACCTATTGTATCATTTGTCACTTTTCTCTCGTCCTAAACACTCATGAAACATTTTCCGCTGGACGTAAAACTAACAACAACAATCCATCAATCAATATAAAGATAAATAAAAGTTTCACAGCTGTTAACTTTCCATTTTCATGTTGTTTTTGTGTCGATAAAACCTGACACAATAAATTACTGATGTGTTAAAACAAAGGAATATAAACTAAGGACATTCCTCGTATCATCTGGATGTGTTTTAAAGTGAGGCACTCGTTATCGATTTTAAAAAAAGAGTATAATTTTCCATGTACGATAACGGGGTATATATTGTATAATTTATCCAAACCAGTCTCTATGACTAAGGCATATAATATTAAATCATCTGACCATTTCCTTTATCAAGGTTTATGAAATCGTTCATGTTGTTTTCCAGTCTTATG